>NC_143512.1:8707640-9062640 GCF_031878675.1 Megascapheus bottae
ATAAAAGGAATGGATTCAAGGGTCACCATCATCTCAAGGTCAAGAAACAACTTACTTTTTGCCAGGTTTCTTTTTTTTTCATATTTTTTATTGTAATTAATAGAAGGGTTACATGATATTTGCCAGATAGATGATGCATTAATTCCCATACATTGATACCCTTTCACATGTCTTGGTCCCCTTTTACCCCCCCTCACCCCCACCCCTCATCTTGTTTTCCCTCCTTCCCTACCCAATTTCAAATAACCAAATACAAATATATCCGATATATCAGGTTACAAAGTGAGATACTGCAACAATATGAGATAACCAAGGAACAGCAAAAGAGATGAGAGATAACATAGTACCTTAAGAACAACAATCATTCATTATATTTGCCAGGTTTCTTAATTCCCCCTGTAGCCAGGGGTCCCTTCCCTGAGGCCTCACTTTTGGTTCCTGAGTTTCTTCCACTCTTCTTTCTGTTTCTGCTTGAAAGCCTTGTCTTCTTCATCCATCTCCTTGGCCTGTTTATTGGGCTGCAGCAGGGACTTCTTCCTGTCACCTTCGAGGCAGGATATGATACCACCTGTGTCAGACTAGTCTGTTTTCTATTTTACTTTTCACTATAAATCTTTGAACTAGGCATTATTTTTCCTTGTTTATAACAGAGTAAACTGAGGTAGAGAGAAGTGAAGTAACTTGTCAAAAGATAGTAGCTACAGAGATCATATTCTGCTGAATTAAACATTATTCTATTTTCAAGATCCTTTCAACTCCCACAGCCACCATCCAAAACAGAAAAACCTTGAGGAATAAATAACTTTTTTTTTCTTTAAAATCTTGGGTTGTTTGAGGAGATCTGAGCAGAAGATACCATATCGATCATGTCCCATCTCCTGTAACCACTTCTGGCACATAGAGGGTGGCAAGAGATCTCGAACCCCAAGACCTCGACTGCCCATCTGATTCCTTGTGTGTTTTAAGAGCAGAGATTGAAACCATGCTATTTCTCATGAAGTTTTCCATGAAGTTTTTTTCATCTTGTTGGAATGGTGGTCCAGAAGTGAAATTTCCCAATATAAATTCTCTAGAGGAATGACTTTCCACTTTGGAGAGTGAAAGTCATGCAAAGAGTGAAAACTGCCCATTTATACATGGGCCCTGTCATGGAGATTTTTATTCCACATTCTACTGGATTATACAGCATGGTAATTTTATCCAGCTCTCGAAATGCTGTGTCACAGACTGCCAGGTTTCAGCAGCAGATTCATTTATTCTAAAGATATCCTCATGCTGTCTTTGAGCCATAGGGTCTTACCTTCCTAAGTCAAAATTCAAAGCAGATGGATCTATCTTCTTGACTTCTTTGCTTGGCTATCTACTAGTTAGCTGATGCTTAGTACAATACAAACCATTTGATCCTTCACCTCTGAATTCTTCCTCCTTCAGTAAATGCAAGACCTGACAAGCTAGTTATTAAGCCCAAACAACAAAATAGTCATCTCTGTTCCATTTTTGCTATTATTTATGTTTAAGGAGTTGCCATTTAACAAAGCAGATTATGAATATAATGCATCTTGATCAACATTTCCACTTGTTTTCCCTGCACTGACTTTCCTTTTCATACTTTCTATCCTTTTCTACAACATTTACACTATGAGAAAACATTTCTGATCTATCATTAAAATATATCTTTCATTTACGTCCTTGGGTCTATCACCACTAACATCACCTTGCTTCAAACCCAAATCATATCTCATCTTGATTCCTAATTTAGTCTTTTAATTGTTTTCCTGTTTGGGATTTAACTTCTCCAGCTGCTTATCCATATTATAGCTGGCCATGACAAAAAGCATAATAATCAGACTACCACCTTTGGTCAATCTGAAACAATAATGGCCTCCTGTTTTAAATGAAATAAGATTTATATTCCATATTACCATCTGCAAGTCTATAACTAATCAATCACTGCTGACTCTCACCAGACACCTCAGCCTTCTTTTGAAGGCTGAGCTCTTCCATCTCACCCCAGCTCTTCACTGTCATGCTCAGTGCTATCAGCTTGTAAGGTCTTCACTATTCAGATTTCAGCTGAATTGTGACTATGCCACAGAGGTGGCCCCTGGCTTCTCTGGGCAATACTACCTCATCAATCTCTTCCACAAAGCTATTTGCATTTTGCCTCCTAGCATCTATCACTATCTAAAATTACTTACTCTCGTTGAGCTTTCTTTTCCCAGTAGAATGTAAGCTCCATGGAGTTAGCAATACCATCTGACTAGCCCTCCTTTGTTCTCTAGTACAGAGCTCTCCATGTGGCACTTATCAACGATCTCAGAAGTATCACTGGCATTGAAATCAGATAAACATTTGATTTCGCAAGTTATTTGAGCATTCCTTTTTGGGAGCAAAATTTTTAATATGGAATTCTGTAGGTAAAGGTATAATTAATCTGAAAGGAATAGTTTATTTGAGAAAGGAAATATATTGATCTATGAAGTGGTATAGGCCTTTCTTCCCTTACAAATTCTCACAACCAATTCTTTAAAAGCAAGGGAGTCCACTCACCTTTGTTCCTTCCATATGGCTTATGCTGAATCAAACTCATGGTTTCTCTTTTCGCAACAAAAACAACCTGGGTGTGGGTATAGCCCACAGTTTACATGGCCACCCTCTCAGCGTGGCGATGGAGGATGTGTTGAACATAAGAATGAAAACATGTGACAAGATGCATCAATTAGAATGTTTCTCTCTGAAATTTTCATCTGTAGTACAGTAACTTAAAGACTGAACATGGCAAGTCGTATATGATGGTGAGTCCAGTTGAGATTTTTCCATTGGTTTTCGTTGTTACAGTTCTTAGAGCTCCTGCTTCTTGAAGCTTTCAGAAATTTACTTCTTTGCATTCTTGGAAATAAGCTAGCAGTCCATTATTGAACATTTATTGTCATTCAGAGTGCCTCTATGTGTCTATTGGGGGTCAGAAATATTCACTTAAAGAGACTTTTTCCTTTATCATCAGAGAAAGACCATAATGGGAAAACTGCAAAACACTGAGATAAGAATCACTGAGTGGCCAGAGTGTGGCCTAATGGTAAAGTGCTTGACTAGCATGCATGAAGCTGTGGGTTTGATTCCTCAATACCACACACACAGAAAAAGCCCAATGTACTGTGGCTCAAGTAGTAGAGTGCTAGCTTTGAGAAAGCTCAAGGACTGTGCTCAAGCCTTGAGTTTGAGACCTGGGACTAGATTAGAAAATTTAAAAAAAGAATCACTGGAATACTGAGGTTCAAATATAGGGTGTTCCTAGAATGAACAGCTTCCAAGAGAAAGGATAATACAGAGGTTGTCTAGATGAAAACAGAGTGTGTTTGAAGGAGGCACAGGGTTATAGGAAGGGCTTCTCAGAAGAGATGGGAAAATCTGGCAACAGCAAACAGCTAGATACCTTGGAGGAGAGGCATGCCACTCAATATGGCCAGAGTTAAGTGTGTAGATGTCTCAACCAGTGGAAATGAAGAGGTAGGCCTGGGCCATCTGGCAGCAGGCTAGAAAGCCACCATTGCCTCCCATTCGGTCTAATGAAGAAAGTGGATGTGCTGTCATCAGTGCTTTTACTGCATGGACTGCTTTTGACAGCCCATAAAGCCATGATGGATGCCCAAAATAATACTTCTCAGCTTTCACCATGTTGCTATGTAGTTTCTACATGTGCTTAAGGGAAAAGTAGAATCACCACAGTCATTAATAGAGGTATAATGTAATTATACTTGAAAGGTCCAGAGAAAAGTTGGTCATCCTTATTTCTCCATCTCACATAGAGTTTTTGAGAAGCATTTTAATGTTTGTGTGACCTTTAATCAAATATACTCTACCTTTTTAGATCCCCGTAAATTACTGTCCTCCTCTAAGCACCAGGGCAGATGTGTGTGTGTGTGTGTGTGTGTGTGTGTGTGTGTGTGTGTAGTCTTAATGATATAATTAAGCAGGTCATAAATATCATTTTAATTTTCCCTATGCAATTTTTATTCCTGCTACTGTGGATGCAGTTTTTTTCCCACTTGAGTCTATAGAAATCAAGCAGGATTTTATTAATAATAAAAAATTTCCAAGTTATATTCCTTTTGGGTATAATCTATTTCCTAGAGCATTTCTCAGGCTTTAAAAAGATCAGGTTCCTTAAAATCTTTGGTTCTTAATCATAACTTAGCATCATATTCTCTCGCATCTTCTTTTTAAAATTTTTCTTCTAACATTAACAACATTGATCTGGAAACCAGGATACATTTTCATATAATGCTCCAAATAGAGAAAACTGAACATTCCTTACCAAATACCAGCCACATCTAACTTTAGAGTACTAAAATTGCCTTCTTCTACTAGCCAAATTTCTTTTGGTTCCATGTACCAGGAATCAAGTCTGTCTGGCTTAATTTTGTGTTTAGGTTGTGCCAGGGAGTTGGCCAAACAAAACCCAACTAAACAAATACCAAATTCAAACAAACAAGCATGTAATAAAAATATCAACAACAAAAGATGAGAAATCTCAAAGCTTATTGATTCCTGAAATGAAAAAAACCTGTATGCTATAGCTCCCATTATAACACTGGAATTTCTATTTCTGTCTCTTGGGTCTGAGTTTCTCTATTATTGATTTCAGTTTTACTAAGTTCTTACTATATACAACTATTTTTTTGGCTGAAGGATTTCAGGCAAGTCACAAGATTGTGACCCTCCACTCCTCAGAAATCACGTAAAGTAAGAACAAGACTGATCCCAGGCTACCGGCTGGTGGCTGGTCCTACAAGGCTGAGATGTGGCGGTTATTATTCAAAACCAGCCTAGAAAAGTCCAGAAAACTCACTTTCCAAATTAACTTGGAAAACCTAGCTGGAGATCTCCAGGGCTCAAGTACCAGAGTTCTAGCCTCAGTATAGGGATAGGGAAGAATAAAGAAAGAGAGACAGAGACAGAGAAACAGAGAGACAGACAGAAACCGACAGACAAAGGCATCCTTCCAATATGGGAAGGAACAGAGCCTGCTAAATCCCAGCTATTAGCTTCCATCTCATTTCCTCAGTAGCCTTTCTGAGACTAGAAGGGATCCATTATTCCATGCTTCATTAAATGTACCCACGTATAATGTATGAACATTTTCTGGTAGTGCATCTAGAACTCTGCAGGACATCCATCACAAGCGCAGTTCTGCAGGGTCCCATCAGAATTCATCTTAACTGTCCTGGAGTAATGCCTGTGTTTCTGTTGCCATCACTAATTGGAATACTGAGCACCCAGATGAAATGTTGATGTTTTGGCAGATTAAGCAGGGCATACTGGAACTTAAAAACATATTATAGACAACAAAATGTCTTCCTTGTAATCTTCTGTAGAATTCTGATCTGTATTCTATGGCATCACACAGGGGAAGCTTCGAGGTCTTCACTCACAGAAGCAAATAGTTTATCCCTTTATCACTCTAAATTTAGGGTGATTTCAAGTCATTGCTTTGGCCCATTTTCTACGTTAATATATGACTTAGTCCTTGCTTCTGTGCCAGAGAGACCTTGAATGTTCACTTGTCTTCCTTCATCAAACTTGCCTTTGAAGATGTGATTTTGAATTCCCTGTTCTTTTTAGGTAGACTAAAAATAGCTAATTATCATTCCTCTTCTTCATGATTTTAGTTTTTTTTCCATGTAGATTACAAAGAGAATTCAGAATTATTACTATTTTTGAGGTAATTATCCATATTGATTACAAAAGACTTAAAAAATAATTTCTTCCTGTTTATTACCAATGAGTGTTCAGATGCCATCTGGAGCTGTTGAAGGAGATGAATTGAGAGTGACTCTGTGCTAGGATTAGGTGATAGGATTAGCCAAGAGCATGGATAATCACATAAAAATATAAAAACAACTCATAGGCAGAGAAAACAACTCACATAAGAACAACTCACATAAAAAACAACTCATAGGCAGAGGAAATTACCTAAAAGGAGGAATGTATGGTCAATGGAGGGTCTGACCCTGTTCTGCATCAATGACCTTCATCTCAGCAGAAAATGAGGAAATACAGAGGCAAAGGGAAGACCACAGTGATGTGGACCACAGTGATATAGAGCCATAGCTCGAAACCTGACTCATCTCCGTGGCCAAAGAAATACACATCAGACCTGACCACTGGGCACAAGATTAGAATAACTTCCATCTGCTGTGAGCTCACCAGATCCAAAGTGTTCGGCAATGGACTGTATACTTTTGTATGGCACCTCACAACCAGTCTATCAGATATGACTATCTGCCTATATTATAAGTGACACATTGTATGAGACAGATGTCACTCATCTCTTTGAAGGTCATACAGCTGCTAAGTGTATGTATATACTCATACATTGAAGACAAGTCTAGGCAATGTACACAGTATCTTCCAGTCCTAGGATGTAACTGACCGATGGAGCCACGAGGAGGGTAGAGAAAATGCTTGAGAATCATGATGGAAAAATAATATTAATTGAGTTGAAAACAATAGTATTATATTCATTTTACATTCAGAGCTGTGACCCAACTTGTGAAATCAGCTTTCCTTTATTATATGACGTTATGTCAGTGTTACTGAGGTTATCATTCACCTACAATGAATTATATTTATCCATATTGTGCCATGTGATATTCGCATTTGTTAAACCACTGCCTTAATTAAAGAAGAGTTCAGCCTTCAAGCCATTTTTGAAGACACAGATCCATCTGCTTTTTTTTTGCCATAGTAGCTTAGTTTTCATGTCTAAGAATTTTATGTGAGCTAGATAGTGATGCATGCTTGTAATTTCACATGCTCAGGAAGCTGAGATTCGAGAATCTTAGTTAGATGCTAACACCAGCAGGAAATCCTGTGGATCTTTTTTTTACCAATTATCCTGCAAAAAGCTGGGTGTGGAACTGTGGCTTAAATGGCAGAGTATTGGTCTTCAGTGAACAGTGACAGCATCTGGGCCTTAAGTTCAAGCCTAACCACTATCATACACACAAAAAAATAATTTTGTAATTTTTTTGTAAATGGAATAGTAAGTTATATGCTCCTTTATATCTAATTCATTTCTCATGGAATGGTGGTGATTTTTTAAATTCACATATTTTGCATATGTATTAAGTTGTTCCTTTATCAGGATGAACTGCTCTTCTAGTGTATGTGTATAGGGTATACATGCTATGCATCTATTACTTACTGATAGATACTTGAATTCATATCAGGATGTGTCTATTCTTTTTTATTTTATTTTTTTCGTGTGCCACAGGTCTTGAACTTTGGGCCTGGGTGCTGTCTCTGAGCTCTTCAGCTCAAGGCTACCACCCTACCCCTGGAGCCACAGCTCCACTTTCCATTTTACAAGTAATTGATTGGAGATAAGAGTCTCATGTTCATCAATGCCCTAGATGACTTTGAACTGTGATCCTCAGATCTCAGCCTCCTGAATAGCCACCAGGCCAGGCAGGATGTGACTATTCTGAACAAAGCTTCAGGAAATTGTTAATGTGTTTTTGTGTAATTACATTTTCCATGGAAAAGAGTAAAATTCATATTGAATTCCTTTAGAGACTATTAATTTTTCCCTCCAGTAATGATTGTATGAATTTGCAGCCCTATCTCGAGTACAGGAATTTTAGAGAATAAAATTGTGATTCCTTCTGACTTTAACATATAATTCCTTGGTAACTAGTGATGCATGGTCTTTCAAGTCATTGCAGGCTATTCAAACATTTCTAGTGAAAAAAAAACAATTTCTGTTATATTTGATTATCAATATGTCTTTGTATTTCTGTATACAATTAAGTTGTCAGAAGTTTTTCTGTTTGTTTCTTGTATTTTGTTTTTGCTAGTCCTGGGATTTGAATTCAGAGCCTGGCCACTGTCTTTGGACTTTCCCAAGGCCAGCACTCTACCACTTAATCCACAGTACCACTTTCGGCTTTTACTGTTTATGTAGTACGGAGAAATCGAACCCAGGGCTTTGTGCATGCCAGGCAAGCACTCTACCACTAGCCCATGCTCCCAGCCCTAGAGGTTTTTTTTTAATTCTTTATTGTAATTAGTAAAAGGGTTACATGATATTTGCCAGATAGAAGGTGCATTAATTCACATACATTGATACCCTTTCACATGTCTTGGTACCCATTACCCTCCCCCCACCCCCCCACCCAACTTGGTTTTCCCCCCTTTCCTATCCAATTTCAAATAACCAAATACAAATAAATTCAATATATCAGATAACAAAGTGAGATACTGTAACAATATGAGATTACCAAGAGACAGCAAAGGAGATGAGAGACAACATAGTACATTAAGGAAAACAATCATTCATTTTATGGCTTTTTTTCAATATCCTGGAGGTCCTTTCAATTAGCTTCATACTATATGCCTTATGTATCAAGATTTTGCTCTATTGCAGATCTCTGCTAGTAGAGCCCAAGATTTCTACTGATTATGACAAATGAGGGAAACCATTGAGCCTAAGTTCCTTTGATTCTGGCTTACTTCACTTAATATGATTTTTTCTAAGTCTTTCCATTTCCTAACAAATGGGACGATGTCATTCTTTCTGACAGCAGCATAGAATTCCATTGTGTACAAATACCACAACTTGTTGATCCACTCATCAACTGAGGGACATCTAGGTTGGTTCCATATCTTTGCTATGGTGAATAGTGCTGCAATGAACGGTGTTGTACTAGTGGATTTAGTATGCCCTTGTTTCTGGATGGTTGGATAAATGCCAAGTAGTGGAATTGCTGGGTCAAAGGGGAGTTCTATGTTTAGCCTTTTGAGGCACTGCCACACTGCTTTCCATAGTAGTTGAATGAGTTTGCACTCCCACCAACAGTGTAGTAGTGATCCTTCCTGGCCACATCCCCTCCAGCAACTGTTATTATTCGTTTTCCTGATCCTGGCCATTCTAACTGGAGTGAGGTGGAATCTTAGAGTTGTTTTGATTTGCATTTCTTTTATGACCAGAGATGTTGAGCATTTCTTCATGTGTCTATAGGCCATTTTTGTTTCTTCTTCAGAGAAGACTCTCTTTAAGTCTTTGGCCCATTTTTTAATGGGATGGTTGTTACTTTGGAGATTAGTTTGGGAGTGATTCAATTTTTTGAATTGTTGATATATTTTAGATCTGAGGCCTTTGTCCGTTGTTTGGTTGGTGAAGATCTTCTCCCACTCTGTAGGCTTCCTAATTAATTTACTAGCTATGTCCTTTGCCATACAAAAGCTCCGCAGTTTAATGCAGTCCCACTTATCCAGCCTTTCTCTGATTTGTTGTGATTCTTGGTCCTTATTAAGAAAGTTTCTACCTGTGCCAAGGAGGCCTAGTGTATTTCCTATTCCTTCCTGTAAAGTTTTCAGTGTGTCAGCTTTTACCTCCAGGTCTTTGATCCATTTGGAGTTAATTCTAGTGCAAGGTGACAAAGAAGGATCCAACTTTAGTTTTCTGCAGGTGCTTAACCAGTTCTGACAGCACAACTTGTTGAAGAGGCTGTCTTTCTTCCATTCTATTTTTTGGCTCCCTTGTCAAAGATTAGGTGGCCATAGGTCTGTGGTTTAATATCTGGGTCCTCAGTTCTATTCCATTGGTCTTCAGGCCTGTTCTTGTGCCAGTACCAAGCTGTTTTGAGAATTATAGCTCTGTAATAGAGTCTAAAGTTTGGAATTGAAATTCCTCCAGTGCTGTTCTTTCTGCTAAGAAGTGGTTTTGCTATGCGGGGTCTTTTATTATTCCATATGAAATTTTGAATTGCCTCTTCTATTTCTTTAAAGAATGCCATTGGGATATTGATGGGTATTGCGTTGAATTTGTAGATAGCCCTTGGCAAGATTGTCATTTTCAGAATGTTGATTCTTCCAATCCAGGAGCATGGGAGGTTTTTCCATTTAGCCCTAGAGGTTTTAAATATATTTTTTTTATCCTGTGTCTTTCTTCTTAATTTTGCCATGTTTTTCAAAAGGTAAAGTTTCCGATCTTGATAAAGTACATATACCTTATGCTGCTAGCCAAGTGTTTTGCTACTGGAGCCAAATTCCACAGTTCTTTTGCTTTTCAGATAAGGTCTTGCTAATTTCATCTAGGTTTAACTTAAACCAGTATCCTTTTGAACTGTCATGTAGCCAGGATTCCAGGCTCCACCATCACACTCAGTTTATATGTTTGAGGTAGTTCTCACAGGAACTTTTATATGGCTGTTCTTGCACCATAATCCTCTTATGTTTAAAGAACTGAGACCATGTGCCTGAGCCACCATGCCTAGCTTAATTTATCATTTTCTTTCTTTTTATGTTTTTTTTAATCACTTCATTGACTTTGGCACACTTAACTTTCTGTCAGTCTTATATAGGCTGTAATTATCTGTATTTCTCAGATGATTAGAGCTAAATCTCTTAGGGATTATATAAATTTCCCACATCACATGTTTGTAACACTGTTAAATTCCAAGCATTACATGGCTGGAATAAAGGGAGGGGAGCAGTCAGGAAAGCAGAACCAAGAATCACAAAAGGCTGTGTGGGAAGATGTGAAAAGCAGAAATGGGGACTGAGTCTTGGATTGTGTCACAGGGAAGATGACTCATTTCCTGAAAAGAATTTGTGATGATGAGCCATTCAGTGTCTCTTGACAGATGAAGCCTTTCCAGGATCAAGAATTTTACATTCTATGGCTGGTGCCAGATGCCAATTTACAATGACAAGGACCAAGGAAGACATCAAGTCTCCTTATTTCCAGGGAAGTGCTTTGCCGACTATATTGAGAAAAAAAACTCATCACAAACAGCAAATAAATAAAAAGCATGTGATCGAACAAAAAATACATGTTTAGTTAAGGAGACAAAGCTGTATATTTTCTTAGAATGCAATTGAATGAGTTTTTCTCTTGAACTATAAATGGCAAAGTAGATTTTCTAGCATTATACAAAGCATTGAACATGGTGCAACTTCATTTTCCCATAGTTCTACTCAAAGAAAAGCCCAAGGAAACCTCTTTTCCTCCCAACTTCCTATTATGCAGGCTGATGTCATTAATTGTAATCGATTACCTGATCATAACCACATCCTACTGCTTCACTTGCCACACTCCTCTGGTCAACATTCTGCTCAGATATATTTTGGCAGATGTAGGTTTTATATTTCCCTGCCCCTGGCTACTTGTGCATTACCAGAGTTTTTGCTGCACTGTCATACCTGAAGGTATGACAAAGAATATTGTACAACTACCCCTGATACCAGCTTTAAATGGAAATTAGATTCCTTTCCTCATGATTTTTATGTTCCATTTTAATTTGGGCAAACTAGTTCCAGACATCGTGCTCATTTCTGCCATCCATCTTTGAAAGAGTGCAACAGTGGTCCTGCTTGCTTAAGTGCTTTTCATTTTTCATGTCAGGCTTTGCCACCCCCCTCCACTCTCTCTCTC
The DNA here is from genome assembly GCF_031878675.1 of Megascapheus bottae. Lineage (NCBI taxonomy): Eukaryota > Metazoa > Chordata > Mammalia > Rodentia > Geomyidae > Megascapheus > Megascapheus bottae. Next base: position 8,719,081 of record NC_143512.1, read on the forward strand.
TCTCTCAGTAGCATACCTCTGCCACAGGGAAGAACATAATGTGCTTTCTTGAATATGACTCCCCATTCAAGCAATAGGAACTGGGTGAGTCACTTACCAGACTGATGAAATGTGCTACAGTGTTCTAGGGGCCTTTAACTCAGAATTCTATTTCCAAAATAATATGCATCAGTAAGAGAAATGCCTTGGAGCTCTGATGGGCAATGGATGTAAATCCTACAGTATCTTTACAAATATAAGGGAGAGATGGCATCTCTGAAAAAAATATGTATGTCATAAAGTATCAAAATACATGTATGAGTAAGCGAGAAGTTTAACCCTACCACCATGGTAGAACTAACTTCAGAGAAAATATTCTGTTGATTTATTGGAGAAGTGATGATCATTTAGATTAATCTAATACTTATGGAACTTGTGCACAAAAAGAATAGTTTGCGGTGGCTCTGGTTTTGGTAAGTGTTTTAAAAAGTTCCACAAAATAAAGATTTGGTTTTCTCTGTATGCTGCCACTGGAAAGTGCTGGAAATGACAAGTGACAGTCCTATTTGACCATCCTCTAGGCACTAGAGCACACCTTTGAAGTGGCAAATAAGATCCCAGCCCCATTTTCCATTTTTCTTCCTGGATACCATATGGTAAATTACTAGCTTTACCATGATTGCCCCACCTGGACATACTGCCTCGCCACAGACTTAAAAGCAGCAAGACCAAATCTTTGGAACCAAACAGACCTTTCCCTCAGTGCTAGGGACTGAACTTGGGCATTATGGCTTGTGATACAAGCACTCTGCCACTTCAGCCACACCTTTAGCTCTTTCTGATTCAGTTTGTTTTTCAGATGGATCTCAAGTTTGTGCCTAGGCTGCCCCTGAAACATGGTCCTCCTGCACTTATTTCCTGAATAGCTGAGATTCTAGGTTTCAGTAGCCATACCTTGACTGATAAGAGTCAGAAAGAATGACATCGCCCCATTTGTTAGGAAATGGAAAGACTTAGAAAAAATCATATTAAGTGAAGTAAGCCAGACTCAAAGGAACTTAGGCTCAATGGTTTCCCTCATTTGTCATAATCAGTAGAAACCTTGGGCTCTACTAGCAGAGATCTGCAATAGAGCAAAATCTTGATACATAAGGCCATATAATGTGAAGCTAATTGAAAGGACCTACCTCCAGGATATTGAAACAAAAGCCATATAATGAATGATTGTTGTCCTTAATGTACTGTTGTCTCTCATCTCCTTTGCTGTCCCTTGGTTATCTCATATTGGTATAGTATCTCACTTTGTTATCTGATATATTGAATTTATTTGTATTTGGATATTTGAAATTTGATAGGGAAGGGGGGAAAACCAAGACGGGTGGGGGGTGTGGGGGGGAGGGAAATGGGTACCAAGACATGTGAAAGGGTATCAATGTATGTGAATTAATGCATCTTCTATCTGGCAAATATCATGTAACCCTTTTACTAATTACAATAAAAAATGCAAAAAAAGATTTTTGTTTTGTTTTGTTTTTGTTCTTTATCTAGAAACTTGCTTTATCTTGACAAATTACTTTTTTATCTCAGTGTGATTTCTTAGTGACTGTGCTTATGTTTAATGGAATTAGAATGCTTTGAGAAAATCAAAAGGGACACAATTATAAATAGGCATAAAGTATATAATTTCAAATGATTTCCATTTATACTCAAATTTTTATTTGGTTAGCTTCTTTAAATGCTAACTTTGCAACCTGATGTCTAGTATCGTTAGTTTTGAAAATTTTCAGTAAATCTTCATTTAAAGAATATTAGCAGAGATTTACAATAGAACAAAACCTAGGCCATATATTATGAGGCTAAATGAAAAGACCTCCAGGATATAGAAACAAAAGCCATGTAATGAGTGATTGTTTTCCTTAATGTACTATCTTATCTCTCATCTCGTTTGCTGTCCCTTGGTTGTCTCATATTGTTACAGCATTTCACCTGTTATCTGACATATTGTATATATGTGTAGTATTTGGTTATTTGAAATAGGATAGGGAAGGGGGGAACACAAGATGAGAGGTGGGGTGGGAGGAGGGAAATGGGAGCCAAGACATGAGAAAGGGTATCAATGTTTGTGATGCAATGCACCTTCTATCTAGTGAATATAAGGTAACTCTTGTATTAATTACAATAAAAATATATGGAAAAAGAATATTAGCAAAATACTTGAAACAAATTTTATTTTCCTGTAAGAATTGACATCCTGTAGCTCAACTAGTATTCAGAAACCTTTGGTGCCTGGCAGACATGCTGCAAATATTTTCTGTACATGTTTCTTCCCAGTTAGTCTAAATTTGACACAATTAGAACACTATATTGATTATACCTACAACTTCCTTATGTGTGAAAAACATATATTAAAATATACTTCCTGCATGGATTAGAAAAGACATGTCAGTTAGTTAGAAAGTGGTGGAAAGAGCTACAAAAGGTGACAAAGCTTTTCAAAAACAAACCAAATTATGATTTTTCCATTTTGACATTGTTTTGGATGACATGAAGCTAATTAACTTTTCTTCAGATTTCCAATTTACTGCAGACTACTTGTTTTCCCACCCAGTAGAGAAATGACTTGCTTCTTGTCAATTAAACACTTGGAATTATGTCACTTCCCCTACAATGATCATTGCCACCTTTGCTAATTTACTTTTTTAGTTTTGTTTTCTCTTTGCCGTTTTATAGAAGTTCCTGATGCAGCTGATTCCTCTTCTGAGCCGATTTGTGGATTCGGCTGGTACACACCCCAACATAAACCACTCTCAACTGAAAGAGGATTCAGAGTATTTATACAGAGCATCTTCATATTGGTTTTGTGTGGCCGGATTGAAAGATGAAGCTGTAAAGATCCCTGGTAAATCCATAGCCCAGCAACAATAATAATTATAGCAAAAAATAATGGTACTGATGCTGAGCATTTCCTTTGTGCTAGGAAACATGCCAGATAATTTGCATGTATGTTTTATTTTATCCTTTCAGAAAAGCCTTCCTTGTTGTAATTATAATAATTATCCCCATGGTCATATACTTGATTGTGACAGAGTAAGATGGGATCCACATCCAGGTTTATAAGAGTTTCTGTATGACTTTTATATGAGTGTGAAATGATTTCACTCTTATACCTTTAAGAGTCAGGCATAATCACAACTTGAATGACAGCAGCTAACTTGTTGCAGAGTAATTTGAGCTTTGATCTACTCTAAAGAATACAGCATTTATTACCTGTTATTTCTGGTAGGGAATTTTAGAGTACAGAAGGATGTATTTTATTGGCCATTTCCCTTACTATAGTGGTCAAAATTGGAGAATTGGTGATAGAGAAAGACACTATAGATAGCAATGGAATTGAGAAAAGACCTTTTACTTGAAGACTTTCCAAGTCAGATTGAAAATTTTATTGTTATTACCAATCAAGAAAATGCAAATGATAATGCAGACAAAGAATAATTTAAACCTTCATGATACCTAGAATCTGTAGCTAAAAATGTACATAAAGGGCATTTCCTTCTTTCATTTTGCCTCGGTTAGGGCCTCTCTTAAGTATATTACGTGTGGTTGCAACTATTCCCAACACCAAGTGTCCACAGACCTTGTGCTTTCTTATTCTTCATGAACAAGGCTTGAATTGCTTAGACTTTGAGATTAGTCTGAGGAAAGATGCAGAATGCTAGCCTAGAGGGTGAGCAGAAGCAACAGTTTAGCAATTACATCTCATCATAGTTCTCATGCTCACAACATACGTCAAGTGCTAAAAATTACATTTGCAAAGAAATCCAACTATAGTTCTTGTAATGAGTGTGAAGAGAAAGGAAAGCAGTCTGAATAAACACTGGTTCTCTACAGAATGAAGAAATGTTGGATAATTTAAGAGGTCGATTGTGGTGTTCCTTCAAAGGCTTAGCTACATGACATGAATGTGCCACAGCTTTGTATAAATGGAATTCAAACTTTTTAATCCATGACATATGTAAGAAATAGTTCTTCTTTACAATCAAAAACACACATATGCATACACACAAATAAAACCAACTCTCAATACTGCCCTACTATGTACATCATATGTAATAAAATCTAATATTTTCCTATTTTACTTCTCCTATTTTATTTTTAAATAGTGATTGTGACACATCCAAGTTACCTTATGACCTATTAATATATTGTTTGTCACTTCTAGTTTTAAAATACTATTTTATATTAACAGTACAAATGAATAAGCAAGTGAGTACATTAATTAATGAAGCTGCTTCAGCTGGTTCTCTGGTTAGAATTTATTTTAATAATAATTATAAATTACTTTTCATTTTATTTTTATACACTCATTATGGGTCTTATAAGATCACCTCATGCTTTTCATTTATTCTCTATTTTCCTTTATGAGAGAAATTGTGGGACATAGTAATATTTGAGAATATTGTGATTTGAATAGCTCCTGAGAGAAATAGAATAAGCTTTATAAGTCAGTTTATAGTACAGAAAAATTGAATATTTTTGCTTGAATGCATGATATTGGACGGTAACACTTGATATGATTTTAAAGGTTAATAGATTTTGACAAGTTGAGTTAGGGAAAGAGTAGTTCACGCTAGAAGTACAGGGTATAATTGGTGATTGAGCTTTAGTCTGTATCTAAGAGGTACACAAGGAACTATAGTGGGGTCTAGTCACATCAGAATTTAGCAACTAGAAGCTTTCTTTCATTAAATAAATAAATATTTCATCGATACAGATTGTTTTGGCTACTGTTTTACAGGACAGGACCCTGGAATTTTTCTTTTCGGGGCAAAATTCAGAAAAAGAATTATAGAGTGTTATTCATAAGACGTTCTATTTTAGACAGCAAATTCTTTAAACAAGAGCTTCAACTATATGTATTTGCAAAGTCTAGCATCAAAACTTGGGCCTCAGGGCAGGGAGCTTGGCCTAATGGTACAATGCTTACCTAACATGCACAGAGACCCAGGTTTGATTCCTGGGTACCACATACATAGAAAAAGGCCAGAAGTGGTGCTGTGGCTCAAGTGGTAGAGCTCTAGCCTTGAGAAAGTCCAAGGATAGTGCTCAGGCCCTTAGCTCGAAGCCCAGGACTGGCATGAAAACAAGTTTCTTCAGCAATGATCTTCGGAATTCAGCTTGTCCAAGACCCTTTACCCACTAAGGCTAATTAATGTTAGGACAATAGAGGAAAAAGGAAGGAAACAGGCCAGACTGGATTTCCCACAGACTAGAACTGTTTATTGAAGAACAATGAGGGGCTTTCTTTGGCTTAGAAACTGGGTCAAGGTATGGGGTTGGAGTTAAGGCTTTAATGTAGTATGAGAAAGGAGACAGACAGTGGTTAATGGGAGGAGGGGAGGGGTGGTGACTGTAGGTGTCAGCATAAAATAGAGTAAGTATTCCCTTATCTAAGGTCTCAAACTTTTTTAATGTTCAAACAGCTCTACCTCTGTCTTGCTTAGACAGTTTGACCTTCAAAGGGTCCAGTTCTCAGCCTTCCAACCTCTTAACCTTTTCCAGGCCCCACAGTTTGGCCTCAGAGCCCTCCAGGTTAGGCTCACAATGGAATGTTTACAGCCCCGCTCAGGTTGGATTGTCCTGTCTGCATGTCAAGCATTCCTGGGGTTTTGAGTAGCATCTGTATGCACCTGGGATAACTGGGTAGGGATGAATCCTTCATCCGAGTTTTACTTGCCCTTTCTAAAAGTCAGGATACCCCACTTTTGATACTTTTGCAACATAAAACCCATGGTATCAGCAAATATGTGTGCTTGCCTAGCTTTCCCGTGGGTTGTGTTACACAACTCAGGTGTAGGTGTGAAATTCTGCTTTCCCTCTGAGGAAACTTGGTGTGTGCATTGTGTCTTTTCCCAAACACATACTGCACAGTGTTGCTGGAACAGGGCTTTTTCGTTTATCTTTTTTTACATCACTGTCATTTAAAAATACAGAGGACTATGGAATAGAGTTCCAGGGAAAGCTAAACAACTTCTTAAAACTGCAAAGAAAGTTTTCTCCTTTGATATTGGTTTCAGAGAACCATGAAATCAAGCATTTTGCTTCTGTTTATTCCTGTATTTATTTTTCTGGACCTATATAGGAAAAAGCCGAATGAAATCTTGCTTCTGATTATTTCCCAATTTTTTTGTTGTCTTTGTGGGAATCCTTTCTGTTCAGCCAACACTTTCTCTTGAGCCTTCTGATTTCTCACCCAGCTTCACCACATTTGGCTAGCAGTGTCTATGGGTCCATAAATAATGTCACTTTAATGCTTTCACATTGATCTCGACATAGGTGAAGCTTGACTATGTGTCCACTGTTCCCAAATCATTTTCTCATCAGCTGAGATCTTTCTCTTTGTCCTCTGCCTGCTTGTTTCATACTCAGAGATAAAGTGCAAGATAAATTATCCATGCCTAACTCTTCTGTCTCTTCGATTTTCTGACTGATTTCTTGGAGACAGACAGTTTTCTATTTTCTTTCACATTTTTTCCTTCTTGGACAGGGAATCAAACAAAAATTCTGCCATGTGAGACACTGTTGCCTATTTCTTTCTTTTTCTTCCCATCCATCTTGCTCTTGCATTTGCCTTCCAGATTGGAGCCAATCTCTAACATGCAGTTTTTCTCATCAGTTTTATAATTTATCCATGAGAAAAATTATCCTCTTTCATGGTAATTTTGAGAGAAAATGAAATGGAGGAGAAAGGGAAGAATCTTTTTTTTCTTTCAGAATTTGTCTTACCACCATTTATTGGTCACTTAGTGAAAACTAAAACCAGGATTTCATATGTATATCCTTTTCATTTTATTTTTACACTGCTTTTGAGAACTTACTTTTTCTTTTCATTCATATTGTCAATAATTTCTTTGGTTCATGATATATTCTTATTAGTGCATGTTTATTTATTTACTTGTGTTAGTGTAGCCCAGAAACCCAAATTATGATAGTGTCAGACAATAAAAATATATTTCAAAATATGTCATGGAGATATTTAACTGTAAAGACATGCAAGGTACAGAGCATTATTTCGCTATGCTTTCATTTATAATTTTTGAATGAGCTACCTCTTCCAACAGCAGACAGACAAGAAGGATATAGGCAAACAGGCTCGTTGGATTTGCCGATCAGCACACTGGGTCAGGTCACAAGCTTTTATCCAATCACATTTTGACATGCTTGTCCATGCTTATATCAGGCCTAGGCAAAGAAGTTCTGACAAAATCATGAATAGATAAGACTAAGATAGCTTTGGAGGGCATGGAATCTTCTTGCCTACGTTTCCATACCTTATGCCATCCACATTTATGCTATGTAATATCCTCTATAATGAATAGCTCAATATGTTTCCCTAAGCAGTAATATCCTTTATAATAAATAGCTTAGTGAGTTTTCCTGAGTCAGTCAGGAAATCTACTCGAACGGAAGATAAGCTTGTAATTGTCAACACAGTTAAAACAACTTTGGGATTATGATTGGTGGCTAAACCAGATGGGAGTTTGAAGGATTGAGCCCTCATACTATGGATTCTTGACACCGTCCTCAAGTAGGTAGTAAACTGAGTTAACTGAGTTATGTGAGGGAACACCCAGCTTGTGCTGCCACTGCAGAATTGTCTGATAAGTGAGCTAGAAGAAATCTCTGTGGTATCAGGATATATCTGTGATTTGGACTTGGATCAGGAGAAACTAAGTCTTAGGCAATGTTGGTAGTAACTATTTCTCACATGTGGCTAATGGAAAGACCTGAAAAAAATTATGTTAAGTGAAATAAGTCAGGCCGAGAGAGACAAAAGATGCATGTTTCCCCTTATTTGTTGAAGAAAGTCTTAGAGTATAACTGTATAATAAATACATTTGGTGGAATACAAGTATATATAAGTGTATTAACTGAGAAAAAGGTAGATTCTAGGGAGAGCTCAAATAGTTGTAATTCTTAGGAAAGCAAAATCAAAGCTCAATAAGATAAAACACAAGAAAGTGTGTTCTTAAAAGGGAAGGGGTGGGCTCAAGGAGAAAGGGGTAGATAAATGAAGATTAGAAGAGTGGAACAGTACAGTCAAGAATGTAATGTATATCCTACAGAATTAAGATGAGTGAAGAAAGAGGTAGATAGAGGAGGGATGGGTGAGAATGTTGAAAAGGATGACATTAATTAAGCTATATTGTAATGAAAAAGTGTTTTGTTAAATGACAACACCTTTGTACAAGTTACTTAAAGGTAATATAAAAAAAGAAAAAATAATAAATGTTCATGAAATTAGAAATTGGGTTTCTCACTCAAATTAACCACATTTTAAGTGCTCAGTAGGCACATATGGCCAGTAACTATCACATAGGAAAAAACCAGAAGGGCTGTTTTTTGTTCTTTTTGTTCTTGCCAGTCCTTGGCTTGAGCTCAAGGCCTGAGCACTGTCCTTGAACTTTCTCAAGGCTAGAGCTCTACCACTTGAGCCTCTGCACCACTTCTGGCTTTTTTCTATGTATGTGGTACTGAGGAATCGAATCTGAGTGCAAGCACTCTACCACTAGGCCACTAGGTCAAACTCCTGGCCCCAAAAGGGCTGTTTTTTTTTTTTTTTAAGAATTTATTAATGTTGATTTTTACATCATATTTTAAATGACAAGTTTAACAAACAAGTGTTCAAGGAGGGAATCTCTATTTACAATCACTGGGACTTAGTATTTAGAACTTAATCAAAATTAGGCTAAGGGTTTATATGTCATAGAAACATATTAATTTATGAAATAAAAGATTATGTCTATAGAGTCATAGGGTTTTTTTTTAGTTATCATTGTTGTTGTTTTATTTTTCCTTTTGTAACAAGAATATATTCTGGACCATAAAACACACCTTAATTTTTTGTTGTTGTTGTTGGTTGTGGGTCTTTGAACTCTGGGCTTGAGTGCCGTCCCTGAGTTCTTCAGCTCAAGGATACAGAGTCATAGGTTTTTATGCCTATATAGTTATGTTTATATTTCCATTACCATGTCCATAGCTTTGAGTATGCAGTTATTGAGTCCTCGCTCTTGTACTCTTTGGATTTAATAGCCACATATTAGGGATACCATGCACCTTTTGTTCCTTAGGTCTTGACTTGTCTCACTCAACATGATTCGCTCTAGGTTCATCCATTTCCCTGCGAATGCCATTATTTTCTCTTGTCTGTTGGCTATGTAGAATTCCATTGTGTATATATACCACATTTTCTGTATGCATTCATCTGCAGTAGGGCATCTGCATTGTTTCCATCGCCTGGCTATTGTGAATAGTGCAGAGATGAACATAGCTGACCAGGTGTCCTTATCATATCTTGGGTTGTGATGTTCAGGATAGATGCCCAGAAGTGGTATGGCGGGATCATAGGGAGGGTCTATTTTCAGTTCTTTAAGAAACCTCCACACTGCTTTCCAGAGTGGAAAGCACCACTAGTCTGAATTCCCACCAGCAGCAAAAGGGCTGTTTTTTAAGATTATGTTATACATTTGAAATTTTTTGTCGGTCCTGGGGCTTGAACTCAGGGCCTGAGTATTGTCCTTGGGCTTTCTCAAGACTAGAGCTCTACCACTTGAGTCACAGCACTATTTCTGGCTTTTTCTATGTATGTGATACGTAGGAATCGAACCTGGGTCTTTGTTCATGCTAGCAAGCACTCTACCCCTAGGCCAAACTCCTGGCCCTGCATTTGATAAGTCATCCTAAATACATAGAAAAGTTGTAAGAAAATTACTGGCATCTCTGTAATCACTACCAACCAAATGATAAGTTTCTATTTTCTGTATTTTTTCTCAGTTGGCCTTTTCTAAAAGAAATTAAACCATTACAAATAAGGGGAAAATAAAAACCAACGTATGTCTTCCTTTCCTTATTTTCTCCCCCCAAATAATCATTGTCTTAAAGAAAGAGTAAATCTCTCACAAGAATTTTTTTGTATGTTTATGTCATGGGACCATATTGATATACAATATAGACTATTATTCATACTTTGCAACCTTCCATGGATAAGTTCCATGCATTTGCAAATTTCCTTTCATTGTTTTTCTAGTACATAAATATGACCCTTACACATCTGTTTATAATCTCTGTGTTCATACATCAGCTCTAGAGTATTTTTTATATCAAAAGGGTCCATGTTCTGACAGGCACTAGCCAGCTAAATTCCACATGCTCAGCAACTTACAGTCGGCTCTGCCAGACTGGTTCCCTGTCCTGGGCTTGATAAGAGGTTAGTAGCAGCATGCAGATTAATCTTGCAAGAAAGTGCTCTACAAAGAATAGAAAATCAGCCTCTCACCTTGTTTCTCTTTGATACTCCACTGTGGACTGACTTCAGTGGGAGATCCTCTGAGAAAGCACTCATTCCCTTGTGCTCTGGGGAAAGGATGAGACAGAAACAAGTCACCTTGCTCACTCAAATCACCCAGTAAGGTGGGATACTCTTCTTTGGTCTCCTGTTTATTGACTTTCCTCAGCAGACAAGTCTCTATGTAACCGAAGTCTTAAAAAAAATAGCTCGCACTAACGTGTGCTCATTTCTTCAGAAGGAAAAATAAGTCACCAAATTTATGTGAAAAATTCCACTCCACTGGAATATATTTAGCTGCTATCTTTTGATGTTCAGATCTCATAAATTTAAAAGCAATATTTGAATCCTAGCTAGGGAGACAGGCAGCAGGCATTAGGCCTCTTTCTCTTTCCTTTTGCTTCCTTCTCTCAAAAGATGCTGTCCTTTATGGAATGTAAAATAAGCCTGGAGGATTCTGCGAATGTCAATGTGAAACTGACTAGGTGTTTTCCACCCTGGATGTTTAAAGTGTGTCATTCTTCTGCTTTTCTCTGATTACAAACAACCTGTCTTTCCTTAGGAAACAAAACTGCCTTTGTATCCTTTCAAAGAGGCAAGAACTTTCAAAACATTGATATACTTCATTGCTATATTGCAGGCATTTGCACATTTCATGTTGTTGGTTAAAGGGATAAAAAAATAAAGCAACCCAAAACATTAGCCAATGGGACAGTCCCAAATTAAGGATTCAGAGACACTTTGCAACTGATTATCAAATAGGCCTGAGGATCATTTTCAAAGACTGTATATTCTTAAAAGCCCAAAGGAAAGTATCCATCCATCTCAATCCTATTCAGCAAGTCAATATTTCCCATTGGAGGCACCTGCTAAGGTAGAAACACTATTTTTCCTCCTTAGAATACTTCTACTTTCCAAGTGCAGTCTACATGAAAGTAGAATGCACGAATAAAGACTTGGGTTGCCCTCATTGAGCTGCTCTTCTTGTCACAGACACACAGAATGCAAGAACTATGAAGATGCAACTTTAGTGAGCAATGGGGATGCAAATAAATCCCCCAGTGGACTGCGGCTTCCTCCCCTCTGATGGATGAATTTCTTCCAGAATGCCGCAGCTGAAAAGTAAGTAGGAATTTTGGCTATAAAAGAATATTCCAACTATACAACATTTCTCCAGTGGAAGCACACAGAGAGATACCATATACACAGGTACAACCTCCACACACAAGTACACATACACACATATACAACACACACACATGAATTCTCTGTCCCACATGTGCACACACATGCATGCATTCATAAATACATGCACAGGATGAACCCTGGAATGTAAGCCAGCATTTAAAATGACTCTACTTTTGTCTGTCTTGGTATGTGAAATAAGGATCTGGGTTCTGTCCCTGAGCTCCTTTTGCTCAGGATTAACATTCTATCACTTTGAGCCGAAACTCCACTTTGACTTTTCTGGTGGTTAATTGGACATAAGAGTCTCATGGATTTTTCTCTCTGGGTTGGCTATGAATCTTGATTCTCAGATCCCAACCTCCTGAGTAAGTAGGATTTCAGGCATGAGCAACCTGTGCCAGGCTAGACTGTTTTGATAGATAAGCAGGATATGAGGGTATAGACATAAAAATCAGAGCCAGTATATAGTGATTCTTGGAATCCAAAGTGCTATGTAGTAATTCTAGATTTAAATAATGGTAAATGACAGATTAATATATTTTCCATAAGAAGGCAATATGAAAACTTGTTATCACACTAGTGGGAGTGTTTACTGGAGATTGAACTGAAGGCTTTCTATACTACACACATGCTTTATTACTTGAGCTAAACCTCTAGCCTTTAAATATTATTTTATCTGTTTTTTCTGAGATAGAGTCTTGTTAACTTGACCCTCTCATCTCCACATCCTAAGTAGTGGGTATTACAGGCATATGCCCCTATGTCTGGCTACCTTATATAATGTTAATCAGATAATTCCAAGTAGGTAATAGCATATAATGCCAGCTACTCCAGTTGCTGATACTTGAGGATATTGATTTAAAGTCAGCCTGGTCAGGAAAATCCACTGAGACTCTTATCTCCAATTAAACATCAAAAAGCCAGAAGTAGAGCTGTGGATCAAGTGATAGAACATTAGTTTTGAGCAAAAAAAGCTCAAAGATAGAGACCAAGTCCGGAGTTCAAGCCCCAGAACCAGCATACAAAAAAAATGGAAATAGAGACAGAGAGACAGAGAGACAGACAGAGACAGACACAGAGAAAGACAGAGATACAGAAAGACAGAGACACACAGAGAGAGACATAGACAGAGAAAGAGACAGGCAAACAGAGAGAGACACAGAGAGACAGAGGGAAGGAAGGAAGGAAGGAAGAACATAATGTGAAAAGGAAACTAGGTAGGTGGAGGGGATGTGTGGATTTGCAACAGACAGAGGAGGAAAATGTTAGGCAAAATGTTGATCAAGATGCAAGGGAAGGGGGGAAAACAAGATGAGGGGTGGGGGTGGAGGGGAGGGAAATGGGGACCAAGACATGTGGAAGGGTATCAATGTATGTGAATTAATGCACCTCTTATCTGGCAAATATCATGTAACCCTTCTATTAATTACAATAAAAAATATGAAAAAAATTGTCTCTCACTGCAACTCCTTTGTACAAGTACCAAAAAATAATTTTAAAATGAGTACAAATTAATAGCAGAAAATAAATGTGAGGAAACAAGGTAAGGCATGCAAAGAGCTTGTCTTCCATTTTGTCAAGTTGTATTAGTATTGAAGTATTAATGCTAGCAACATATTTAATGAGCAATTAACTGATAGTAAGGGAAAGGCAAGACGAGTCAATGTAGTGTGACTGAAAATAGAAGCCATGTTTGGGATTCAAACCCCAACTTCTCTATGTACTAACTTTGAAGCCAAGGCACCTTATTTTAGCTTGCTTTCTAATTTTACTTATTTCATTTTCAAAGTTATTTCTTGTATTTAAGTCGTTTTACCAAGGTTGTTCAGTATAGCAGATCAGTTTATGAATGCAGTGCATCTTGAACAATGTATCTCTTCTATCATCCCTTCTCATCTAATTAAAGCCCACAAAGTAGCTCAAGTTTTCTAAATTCATTTTTACATATGCACATTGGTATTTCAACTTCCTGAGCTTGAGTTTTTTAACATGTAAAATTAAGATAGCATGGTTCCATGTATGCTTTAGCCTATAGTAAATGCTCGGTGAATGACAACTGTTCTTCCTAAATAATGTAGTTGCATATAGTTCTACTCATTAACATTTATGAAATATATATTATTTATGATTTTGTATTGAGCTATCCTAATAAATAAAAAAAGATACATATCTATCTAGAGCTTGCAAAATCTAGCAATAGAGAGAGGCTAAGGAATTACAAAGTAGACAAGAAAAAAAGCTATGATAAAGATGACAAACACAAATAAAAGGAGAGAGTTAGACAAATCTTGTTTAAGGAAGCAACATCAGAGAAAGAAGAAGCTTTCAGAGCTCCCAAACCAGCTTTTAAATTTCCCGTGTTGAATCTCAGTTTCAAAGATATGTCTTCTAGCTTGTAATTTATACCTATTCAAAAGTTATTTACTTAGTATTGCCACCCGTCTTTTAAATTCCTATAAATATCCCCCAAATCTTCAGATATCTAGCTATTATTATAATGTTTTAAAAATTGTTGATGAAGAAAAACTTGGCATGTCTGCACTTAAAAAAGATATAGAAGGTTTGCAAAGGATTTCCATGGGATTTATATTCAGAAAGATGCACTGAATAGTTCTTGAAACTTATATGTTTTCTTTAAAAAGAAGAAGAAAGGAAAGATGAAGAGTATAAGGGAAAGGTGGAGGAGGAGGATAAGGAGAGGGAGGAGGAAGAGGAGAGGAAAGGGAAAATAAGAAGGAAGGAAGAACAGTGGTTATAAATATTTAGAGTTATATTCAAAATAGTAATTAGCATATATTTTCAAAATAAAAGCAAATAATGCTTTCTTCCATAATTTTCCAATTAGAGTTCTGTAGCCCTTGGTGTCATAATCCTGGCAAGAATTAGTTTTGCTTTTGGAAGCAAATCCCTAGTGTCTTGTGTTCTTGGCTGGCACAGACAGAATAAAGTTATTGCATATGAGTCCCCTAAATTCTGATTACTGCATTTTCCCCACTTACTACCCTCACAGGTCTGTGAGGTAATGGGAAAGAATGACAAAGGAAGCAATTCAAACACTGGGTTCATTAAAAAGGAAAAGATAAAGCCAGTGTTGCATCTTGAATTTAATCAGACAAAATAGCATTTTCCTCTTACTATATAAAAAGAATTTTTTGAGATTTAGATACTCACAGAAACAGGGATAGAAAAAATGAAGCTTTTATTTAGAAACTTTGGTCCATCTCACTGTAATAACTAGCCACATTGATAAGGAATCAGCATTGAAGGGAAGTGTTTTAAACTAATCATCTTGTACTTGAAAGGTGAACCAAGAAACTTGTTTCTCAAGGGATTTGAAACCTTATCTTTACTATACTTCTTTTCTCTACAGCCAACACAGTGCAGTGCATGATTCTGGAGATACCAGAGGGGAAAAAAAAACAAAATGTAGAAGTGTAGTATTAAGATTTAAAAATTAGGCCAGGCGTGTGGCCAAGTAGTTGAGTGCTTACCTAGCATGTAGGAAGCCCTGGGTTCTATTCCCTTGGTATCACATACACAGAAAAAGCTGGAAATGGTGCTGTGGCTCAAGTAGTAAAGTGCTAGCCTTGAGAAAGCTCAAGGTCAGTGCCTAGGCCCTGAGTTCAAGCCCCAGGAAAGGCAAAAAGGCAAATAGTAGATAAAAGAAAAAATATCTATCTATCTATCTATCTATCTATCTATCTATCTTATCAGAATTTTACTAATCCATAAGGAAGAATGCTATGTCATTCACAGGGAAATGGATAGGCCTGAAAAAAACTTCATGTTAATGAGATAAGTCAGATCCAAAGAGAAAAAGCACACATGTATTCTTTCAAATGTGGATTGGATTTAAATTATATATATATATGTAACCATTTACAGGGTCCTATGCATATTTACACAATCATACTATGAAAAGTGTAGTATATACAAAGGAGAATTCCAGTTGGATGACTGCTTTGGTCAACTAACCTATAATGAATACCCAGAAGCTAGAACTTGAGGTGCCATGGAGGATATGCACCTTCTATCTGGCGAATATAATGTAACCCTTCTATTAATTACAATAAAAATATATGAAAAAAAGTGTGTGGGGGACTAGATTAATGAATAGAGGAAGAGTGGGAGAATGCAACTCTACTATTCTATGTATAAAACAGAACTAGGGAAATTAAGGGGAAAATTGGGTTGGAGTTAGAGGGACAAAAGGGAAATGAAAGCAGTGACATCACAAAATTGTATGCTGAATTGAAACCTCTTTGTACAACTACTTGGAAATAATAAAATTGGGTCTGGAAGCATGACCCAGTGGTAGAATGCTTGACTAGCATTCATGAGCCCTGGGTTTGATTCCTCAGTACCACATACACAGAAAAAGCCAGAAGTGGTGTTGAGGCTCAAGTGATAGAGTGCTAGCCTTGAGAAAGCCTGAAGACAGTATCCACGCCCTGAATTCAAGCCCCAGGACTGGCAAAAAGTGAAAATAAGATAAAGTTTAGTAAAATATTAGATAAAAGACATTCTGAACCTTGTAGCTGCCTTCTGCTCCCTAATAATTACAGAAGTAGGTAAATAAAATGTGTTTAGGCAAATGAATATGATGTACAATTGAGTTTATTCTTTTTTATCATTGAGAGACATTTGCTTATTTATTTAAATTAATGCTTATAACGGAATTCAGTCAGACCTGTGTTCTGCTTCAAGGAGAAATAGACCCATAGAAATTGTGAGATTCTCAGTGTTTATGAAGTAATGCACCTACTATCTGGCGAATATAATGTAACCCTTCTATTAATTATAATAAAAAATGAAAAAAAGAAATTGTGAGATTCTAAGCCACTGTTATTTTAGAATACTAATTGTGATATACTTTAATAATTGATACAATTCTGCTAATAACATAATTAAATGCTTACAGCAGAATTAAAGCAATTTTGTCTCGAGGAAGGCATTTACAATCAGTTGTTTGTTTCTGTCGCTTCTCCTAGAAATGCTAGGTTCTTAACAGATTCTGGGTGCCTCTTCATATAAGTTCTGAATTTGAGAATGCCTCCCATTCACCAGTAATTGTTAAATGCTATGATAACTGATTCAGTCAGTCCTGAGATTGTAGCTCTTTTAGTTATGTGGTAATTTGTTTATCAAGTTTTTTATGGGTGACTGTTCCTCTTTTTGCCAGGAACTGTCACAGGCAAGACAAAGCAAGTGAAAAAGAAGATAAGAGAGACAGTCAGACTGTTCAGAAGGCATACCGATCATGGCTTGATTTTTTACTTGGCTGTTTCCACTGTTCTCATATGTAAAATGGGCATAGTGGCTACTTAAATCAGTAAGTTTTCCTAAGGATTATAAGCCATCAGTCCTTATGAGGAACTAAAGTAGTGGCTGTAAAAGAATGATCTTGAGATTTACATGGCTATTATGATTTTCTAAAATCTATAATCTTGTTTATTCTTCAAATCCAAGAGATTCTGCTGCATTTCCCCTGAAAACTATACATTACATGGCTCCTATTTTGATCTCTCCTGACAAATTTCTGCCCAGAGTTCTCTATGACAGCAAACAAAAGGAATATGAGCAGGGAGATATCTGTTTGTGACAAGGAGCTAGGCTGTTGTCTAGAGGTTAAGACAAGACTCCAGGAATTGCTCCTGCACGTGCTGGATTCTCTCTCAATTAATAGTGCAAAAGATGAGCTAGGGTTGTTCACTGAGGAACTATTTAGAGAAATTTGTATTATTTAATGGGAAGTGTACTGGTGCAGGGGAGAAGATACTCACATCCAGACCCTAACTGGAATGTTAACACCACAAAAAATCTGAACAAATCACTTTATTATTCCATGATCCTTAGCTTATATTAAATAATACTCTACTCAATTTGTAAGAGCTTTCTGACTGGAAGCATTAACTTCTTTTTTTCATATATTTTTATTGTAATTAATAGAAGGGTTAAATGATATTTGCCAGATAGAAGGTGCATTAATTCTCATACATTGATACCCTTTCACATGTCTTGGTCCCCATTTCCCTACCCCTACCCCCAACCCTCATCTTGTTTCCCCCTTCCCTATCCAATTTCAAATAACCAAATACAAATATATCCAATATATCAGGTAACAAAGTGAGATACTGTAACATATGAGATAACCAAGGGATAGCAAAAAAGATGAGAGATAACATAGTACCTTACGGACAACAATCATTCATTATATGGCTTATGGAAGCATGAACTTCTTATTATACATAGTTGTATAGAGTACATAGTACAGTAGAGAAATACATGAGCATATAAAGAAGAAATACAACCACCCCAAATCAATCTTCCAAATCTATACAAACACAATTAAGATTTTTGTGGTATTTAATTCATGTTTCTAACTGGTAATTTATCATGTTTCTAACCTGTTGTAGATGCCGTGATTTTTAGCTTAATTATACATGCCAGTATAGTCACATGTATAATTTAAAAATATGGAATGGACATAATTGTGCACAATTTATTATTTTCTCTTAAGTGAAACTTCATCCCAACATTTACTTTAATGAGGCACTCAAGAAAGCATCAATTATGTGGCTACACAATAAACAATTCTCAAAAATGTTATTTTCCTCTTGTTGCTATCTTATTGCTAGTTGTATCGCCCTTTATACATATCATTTTGGCTTCTGTATATATGCATAGGCTAACTCTTTTATGATATTTTTTATTGTAATTAATAAAAGGGTTACATGATATTTGTCAGATAGAAGGTGCATTAATTCACACACATTGATACCCTTTCACATGTCTTGGTACCCATTACCCTATCCCCCACCCCCCATTTTGTTTCCCCGCTTTCCCTATCCAATTTGAAATAACCAAATATAAATATATCCGATAAATCAGGTAACAAAGTGAGATACTGTAAAAATATGAGATAACCAAGGGACAGCAAAAGAGATGAGAGATAACATAGTACCTTAGGACAACAATCATTCATTATAGGCTTATGTTTCTATATCCTAGAGATCCTTTCATTTAGCATCATACTGTATGGCCTTATGTATCTAGGTTTTGCTTTATTGCAAATCTCTGCTAGGAGAGCCCAAGGTTTCTACTGATTATGACAAATGAGGGAAACCATTGAGCCTAATTTCCTTTGAGTTTGTCTTACTTCACTTAATATGATTTTTTTCTAAGTCTTTCCATTTCCTGACAAATGGAGCGATGTCGTTCTTTCTGACAGCAGCATAGAATTCCATTGTGTACAAATACCACATATTGTTGATCCATTCATCGACTGAGGGACATCTAGGTTGGTTCCATATCTTTGCTATGGTAAATAATGCTGCAATGAACATTGATATGCTAGTGGATTTAGTATGCCCTAGATTCTGGATTGTTGGGTAAATGCCTAGTAGTGGAACTGCTGGGTCATAGGGGAGCCTTTTGAGGCACTGCCATACTGCTTTCCATAGTGGTTGAATGAGTTTGCACTCCCACCAACAGTGTAGTAGTGATCCCTCCTGGCCACATCCCCTCCAGCATCTGTTGTTATTAGTTTTCCTGATCCTGGCCATTCTAACTGGAGTGAGGTGGAATCTTAGAGTTGTTTTGATTTGCATTTCTTTTATGACCAGAGATGGTGAGCATTTCTTCCTGTGTCTATAGGCCATTTTTGTTTCTTCTTCAGAGAAGACTCTCTAAGTCTTTGGCCCATCTTTTATTGGGATGGTTGTTCCTTTGGAGATTAGTTTTGGAGTGATTCAATTTTTTGAGCTGTTGATATATTTTAGATATGAGGCCTTTGTCTGCTGTATGGTTGGTGAAGATCTTCTCCCACTCTGTAGGCTTCCTAATTAATTTACTAGCTATGTCCTTTGCCACTCAAAAGCTCTGCAGTTTAATGCAGTCCCACTTATCGAGCCTTTAAATAAAGTACCTAGGAATTACCTTAACTAAGAATGTAAAGGACCTTTTTGATGAAAACTTTAAAACCCTGAAAAAGGGAATTAAAGCAGAACTGAGGAAATGGAAAAACCTCCCATGCTCCTGGATTGGAAGAAGCAATATCGTGAAAATGACAATCTTGCCAAGGGCTATCTACAAATTCAACACAATACCCATCATTATCCCAATGTCATTCTTTAAAGAAATAGAAGAGGCAATTCAAAATTTCATATAGAATAATAAAAGACCCCATACAGCAAAAACACTTCTCAGCAGAAAGAACAGCACAGGAGGAATTTCAATACCAAACTTTAGACTCTAATACAGAGCTATAATTATCAAAACAGCTTGGTACTGGCACAAGAACAGGCCTGAAGACCAATGGAATAGAACTGAAGACCCAGATATTAAACCACAGACCTATGGCCACTTAATCTTTGACAAGGGAGCCAAAAAAATAGAATGGAAGAAAGATAGCCTCTTCAACAAGTGGTGCTGGCAGAACTGGTTAAGCACCTGCAGAAAACTATAATTGGATCCTTCTTTGTCACCCTGCACTAGAATTAACTCCAAATGGATCAAAGACCTCGAGGTAAAAGCCAACACATGGAAAACTTTACACACGGAAGGAATAGGAGATACACTAGGCCTCCTTGGCTCAGGTTGAAACTTTCTCAATAAGGACCAAGAATCACAACAAAGCATAGGCTAACTCTTAAAGAGTAACCTGATTGGGAAAAAATGGATTTGGAAATTTTTAAAGCTCTTGAGAACTTTCATGTACAAATTTATGTCTCAACCGAACGTGTAGCATTCCATCAGCTCTCATTTTAGGCATCTATACTTGGAATCTAAGGTCAAAATTAGAAATGACTACACGGTAAGTTCTGGGCTTTTACTTCTTAAAGCTCTTAGAAGCCTGAGAGCTGTGGCGGACAGAAGTGTGCGGAGTTTCCTTAGATGTCCTGAGACATTCTCACAGAACAGGTGGCGGTTTTCAAGGCTGTGCCTTGTAAATATATTGTGGATGTATGACTGAGTACGCAGAGCTGATGGAGATAAAGACCAGTGACAAAGACAGGGTAGCGAGGGAGAATGGAAGGAGGGAAAGGAAGGAAAGGAGAGGAAAAAGCGATTTTTCTTTAGTTTAGCCACCACTTCTTTGTAATTGAATATACTGGCTGAATTTCCATTGAAAATGAGACATTTTGGTGAAAGGTGCAAATAAAAATGCCCTCAACAGAATAAATCATGTAGTATTAGCTGATAATGGATGCTATTAAGGAAAGACGTGTTTGTCTTTTTTCCCCTTAACTCTCAGTCAACCATAGTCAATTTTAATATGTGTGTCAGGTTTCCCACAATTTGTGTAAAATGAAACTCTTTGGGGAAGAGAACACCTGAATGTCCACATGATTTCATGCTCCTGTCTCAGCTTAGATCTGAAGCTGATACCACTTTCTCATACTTTCTCCTGAGGAGATGACAACGCAATATACCAGTTCCAAATGAATGTGTCGCTGTGACCGGTATTTTTTTTTAATGGATCTGCTGTGCCTCTGCTCTCAGAAATCACCCCCTTCTGTGATCATAAGAAGTAAGCCCATATTTTAAGACAGAATTTTTTTTCATTTCTCTGTGCATTTGCATTGATTCTTAAACTTGATTTTAGGTTACAGTTCTACTGGTCATGTGTTATGATGCTTACAGGTTCAATATACACCTGTTTCCAAAGTAAACTTCAAGGTCTAATAGAGTATAGTTGATTTTCAGAATACCTCAGAACTAGAAAATGTTTTTATATGAATAAATACATAACTAAATATACTTTTATAAGTTAATGTTTAGGACTTATATTCAGAGGCATCACGAGACAAGCCATTGGCACACCCTGAAAGAGTCTGTAACTGGATTCACAGTAATAGAACAGTGGAGGGTATCTGACCCTGTCTTTGGCAGTTGAAAGAACTATGATGTCGCTTCTTGGAGAAGCCCAATATTAGATAAGAGTGAAGACATTTGTCTCAGCACACCGAAATGTGGTCAAGTGAAGATGTGAAGCTACCTATGTGAAGCTACCATTCCAGAAATCCCTCAGATATCCTTACTTTTATCCACCTCAACTTTGGGGCAATCTACTGTCTGTTGTTTTCTCTTTCTTCCAGGAATAGGACAATTCCTTTATTGATGGTCCCTCACTTTATTTGCTCTCTTCAACCCAGGTCTTTCCCCTGCCTATTGTCTTCCATATCTCTTATGCTTTCAGAGGTGTTGTCGATTGCCATTGTCTGCAATATGTTCCAAGATTTTTCTAGTTTTAGAAATGTCAAGACATAGTTCTCTATGGTTAGAATCACCTTTCCTTCTCCAGTCTTAGTTCCTTCTTCATTTGCATGGATTACCTATCCTCTCCTTGCTCTTCAGACTTCAGGCATTTCTCCTTTCCAGTCCATAATAGTTCTCTCAGTTATCCTTTCTAGCAGCATCATCTGTGATTTACTGAATGCTTTTTCCAGTAATTTTTAATACATTGCTTATTTACAATCCCCTGCTCACCTTATGGAAGGGGAGATTATTTCTCTTATATACTGTAATGTAGAATGAAGTCTTCATTCACTGAGCCACGGCAGTGGTTACACATTGGAAGATACTGACTTAATAAATAAATATGTATTGAATAAAAGGATTATCGGGGTTTTTAGCACTCCTTGCCTCCTAACCCGCAGGAAGGGCAAGGAGAACACGCCCCGACTAAGACGAGACTGAGAAAGGTTAGAGCCGACTGGCAGCCTTCACCCAGCCCTCCCTCTCCAGAGGGAAGACACAGACGCACCAGGGAGACTGTCACAGCAGAAACTTGCTTATTGGGAAAGTACAAGGGGCTAAAGTAAGATGCAGGAGTTTATCAGCTTAAAGGTAAGCAGGACAGGGGTAGGTAGTGGGGTCAGAGAAGACAGCAGGGCCAATCCCAGGGATAGAGGTGGCCTACTTTACATCACAAACCACAGCCAAACCTTCCAAGGAGGAGACAGGCAGGTTGGATTTCCAAAACCAGGAAGTGAGCACTGGACCACGAGGTAGGCCTTTTACCCTTGATGTGATGTGCCCCACAAAGGATGAATAATAAGAAATTCCCTTTTCCCTATTTGCAACAACTCTAACAAATAGAAGATAAATGAGGGGATAAATTAAGCTGTGTTTGTAGGGAAAGCTTTCATCTTTAACTGGAATTATTCCTGTAGATGCCTCTTTGTGGATCAGTGAAGTGGTCTGTGATTTTGAGATTACACCCTCTGGGTGGCATTTCAAACTTGATGATTCTCTATTATGCATTATTTTATGGGTCTTTTCAGGGAGTAAGATACTAAAATAGTAAGAAGTAGATGAATTATTTGAGCAAACATCAATGTTTTAAACATCTGACTCTCCAAACATTATGAAAAATCTGTATATGTTTACCAGCTCTCAGTGAACCTAGAAAATTATACTATGCACTTCTATTCTTAGTCACTGGGCAAGCACATGTTTCCTTTTCTGAACAAACAGAAGACAAGAAGAAAGTAAGGTGTTCCTGTTGGAAAAATCTTGAAGTAAATTAGTTATAAACATGAAGTACATGGGGAAATGAAATATAAATAAGGGAACAATGATCTTACATGTCATGATCAAGTAAGAAGGTGAGTTTTGAGATGAGATTTGAGAGACAAGAGTGGAATCTAAGGCATGGGCCCATGCAGAGTCAAGCTTGTCATGCTGGAAGGAGAGAGAAGGCCATGGCAGATGGTGTAGAATGAAAAAAAAAAAAAAAAAAGGGTCAGGAGTTTGGCCTAACTGTTGAGTAGCCTACCTAGCATGCACAAAGCCCTGGATTCGATTCCTTGGTTACCGAATAATCAAAACTGGAAAGGGTGCTGTGGCTCAAGAGGTAGAGTACTAGCCTTGAAAAAGCTCAAGGACAGTGCTCAGACTCTGAGTTCAAGCCCCAGGAATGGCAGGAAAAAAAAAGAGGAAAAAAATAAAGGGCCACAAACCAATCAGTGCTATAAAGGAGATTAAAACTCCATCATAGATCATGAAGTCAAGAGAAGATTGAATTTCACTCCTTCCAAGATAAGCAGTTTTTACATGAAGAAGTATCTCTTTTGATCTGACTTTGATTTTTGAGACTATCATCTGCCATCCCTGTAAACTTGTGACTTTCTCATTCACATTTCCTCACCATTCCTAGTTAGAGGAGAACATTGCCTGTAATATCAGGTTATTTCAAACTAACTATTGGCTTACAAGAAAGTGTTTTTAGAAGCTGAAAACATAATAAACAAAAAAGAACTTCAAAGTTGAAAGTAGTAACAAGAACAACAAAGAGCTGTTGACGTGATCATCCAACTTCTACATTTTTAAATCCCTCGCCCTCTTTCATGGATTTATAGAGAAATCATGTTCGCTCCCTGAGGGCCTTTTATATAGAAGGCAAATATCATAAATAAAAGAAATCAGCTCATCTTCTATGGCTAAAAAAGTTCTAGCTTCTTCCCAAATTTCATTGTCCTTGTAGCACGTGTGTGTGTGTGTGTGTGTGTGTGTGTGTGTGTGTGTGTGTGTGTGTGGTGCGCGCGCGCGCACGCGTGTCATCTGGTTGATTCCTACCCTTTTTGTTCTACTCTGTAGTTTTTAGAACCTCTTCTCATTAAACTATCTTCTCTTTGTTCTGTCTTATGAAATATTGACATAGCCAGGAATCAGCATCTTATGCCTATAATTCTAGCTGTTCATGAGGTTAAGATATGAGAGTTGTGATTTGAAACCAGTCTGGGCAAGAAAGCCTATTGAAACTATTATTTCCTATTAACTTCCAAAAAAGCTGAAAATGGAGCTGTGGCTCAAGAGTATTAGCCTCGACAAATAAAGCTTAGGGACAGCACTCGGGTACTGAGTTCAAGCCTTGAATTCACACACACACACACACACACGCACACAACTGACATAATCTCTTCATTTCTAACAATAGGCTGACACTTTCGCAGAAGGATAATTTTACTTGAACTT
Source organism: Megascapheus bottae (assembly GCF_031878675.1). Taxonomy (NCBI): domain Eukaryota; kingdom Metazoa; phylum Chordata; class Mammalia; order Rodentia; family Geomyidae; genus Megascapheus; species Megascapheus bottae. The sequence continues at coordinate 8,743,571 of NC_143512.1, forward strand.
AATATTTTGTTGTCATATCATGGATATTTAAGATAAGGATTGTTACTCAACATAGGATACTGTCCTGTATTGGTCATCTCTCCCACGTCACAGTAGATATTTCCTGATTCTCCCTCACTGTAGACCTGACTTACTTTCCTATTAAAGAGGCTTTCTCTGCCCTTATCTCTTCCAACAGCATCAGGTGAAATCTCTCTGCTTCTTGGCCTGCTAAATGTGTTTGTAGTATTGTTTGTATAGCTATGATGGACTGAATCGTGCCAGTGCTGAAATGCAAACTACTTATATTTCACAATGTGACTGTATTCAGAGACAGGATTTACTTATTCATTTCTTTGCTTATATATACAAACACACACAAATACACACACACACACACACACACACACATATATATATATATATATACAAACATTTATATGTAAATACATGCATATACATATACATATATTTACTTACTATTCTATGCCAGTAATAGCACTTGAACTCAGAGCCTTCCTCTCAAGGTTGGTACTCTAGAACTTGTGCCATGCAGAATCCTTTTAAATGCAAGTAAGTTAAAAACATTAAAATAGGCCATAATGAAATATGGCCCTACAGAAAGAGAAAATCTGGATGTTGACACTTATGCAAAGTGAATGCTATGAAAATAGGAGACAGCCAAGTATAAGTAAAGGAGAAAACCTTCAAGAAACCAAATGCTATTGACATGTAAATCTTTGTATTTTCATCTCTAGAACTGCGAGAAAGTAAATTCTCTTATTTTAACTGCCTATCATGTGGGACTATTTTTTTAATATAGTAACCTTAGCAAATGAATATAGTCATCAGCTTCTTTCTATACCTCTGTCAGTTTTGTTCATAGTTTTACAGTTCCTCAGTCATTCTTTCTTTTATGTTGTTAAACCAATTCTCATTGCAGCCTGCAGTGTTTGTACCCTATTACTTCTGTCCTGGCCAAATTAATTAATATCAAATAGACATTTGAATTACAATATTTTGACCCAAAAAGCTCTAAGCAATCACTTGGAGGAAAAGATTCTTCCCTAGGGATCTGTTCATACCTCTAAAATTATTTTTGGCTTTCTTATGGGAGGCAGATTCCCTGCTGTTTCTAGCTATCACTGCCTCAGGAGTATTGACCTCTGTTTGACCTCTGAGCACTCGATTATTTTCCTTTGCAAACCTATACTTGAGATCTTCCTAGCTCTAAAAAATGCCTACTTACAAAATATTGATGCCTTGGAGTGAGAGTCAGCCCAGAGCTTTTCACACCTCTCTGTCAGTGCCCTCCAAAGCTGCCAAAGTCAGGCCCTGCAAATGTGTGTCCAAGACAGGCCCAGGGATTCACAGACTGTGCTCTCTGCTTACCTAACATGTGCTCCAGGCCACTCTCATGGTCTTATTCACCCTGCAATTCAGCCTGAATTCTATCTAGATCCTTATTGAAGCTTTACAGGATTATTTCTGTGCCGGGCTCCAAACTAGGACTTTGAGGTGTCTTATACCACTCTCCCCCACCACAGGGTGCACACGTGCAGGTGAAACACTTCATTATTTGAATGTCCAACCCAAAGTCAAGAGAAGTAAAGCTCTAGTTTCATGGGCCTTCATTGTTACTTTATAGTCAATGTAAACATTTCCACGGTTTTGTTCAGACCTCACTCACCACTCACTTGGCTAAAGTGTTGTGTCTGTGTCAACATCACTGTTGTAACCATTCAGTTGGCATTTACTTGTGGGTTAATTGAGATGTCTCTCTGTGTAGTTCACGTGTACTTCTAGTGTCTCTGGTTCTAAGATTCATCTTCTATCACAGATACAGTACTTAAAGCTATGCTTTCTCCTGTACAGATCTCTCATCAAATATACACACACACAACGCTGCTCATTTCTGAGGAGCTCAGGAAGCCTTTTGGGATTCTCTTCTTTAATTTCTTATAACAACAAACACAAGGAGTTATTTGGTGTGAATTTTGAGAAACCATATAATGTGAAAGTAAGGGCTGTATTCTAATACTCAGAATATCACGATTTCTTTATTTCTTCCTTTTTTATTCATTTATCTATCCATCCATCCATCCATTCATTTATTTCTGTGCCAATCCCAGTGTTTGAACTCAGGGCCAGGTCTTTTTCCTTCCCCTCCTTCCCTCCCTTCCTTCGTTTTGAAGTCCATCAGTCTACTACTTGAGCCATAACTCTACTTCTGGGTTTTGGGTGGCTACCTGGAGACAAGAGTCTCATAGCTTTTCCTATGTGGGCTGGTATTGAACCACAGTCCTTAGACCTCAGCCTCCTGAGTATCTAAGATTAACAGGTAAGATGCATGTGTGCCCAGCCTAATATCACAATTTCACTCTCTTAACCTTTGTAGGATCTTTGGCCCTGGTGAGTTATACTAAGCATTCTGAACCTCAGTTTTCTTTTGTGTAAGAGGGGCCCACATCAATGACTTGCTGTGAGAATTGAAGAGGAAAAAAGCATAAAGGTGTTTAGTAAGTTGTTAATGCCTACTTTCATACAAGACATTGTATTCTTCAGCACAGATGGATTTTATTATTAATATTGACCTGCATGGAATGACATTTCTGCAATTAAATTTTCTCCCTGAGAAAAGCACGGGCTTGTCTACAGTCTTTTCTCATCCTGACACCCTATGAAATCCTCCTTATGGTACTGGGGAGAATGCGTGGGACTGTCTGGGTGATTCTGTAGCCCAGACCTTCTAAAGTGAGAATTGGAACCTTCTCTTCAAAGGGCTTCTTACTCACATCCCACTTTCCAGTGCCCGGGCTCCCAGCTCCTGTGGGCTGTTTACATCTCTGAGAAGGGGCGATGTGATGATCTGAAGCACATGGCTGCCAGTGCAGATGGGGAAATACCATTCTGCTGTGACTTTATGGTTCTAATGACTCTTTTCTGCCTGACACATGTCAGTCCACTTCTGCATCCTATGCCTTTGAATTCTGGTTCCCCTAAATGGCAAGAAAATGTAATCTGTATAGCAATATTCTTCATTTCCTTCCAAACTAGGGATTTTTTCCTTCAAAATATCTTCTCTAAATCTCAAAATACAAATTCCTTGGCATTTCTTTCTTCTCTTCACAAAGGAAACGGAAATAAAGAATATGGAACAGGGGTGGGGAGAGTAGCCTAGTGGTCGAGTGCTTGCCTAGCATGTAGGAAGCTCTGAGTTCCATTCCTCAGAACCACATACACAGAAGTTGGAAGTGGCGCTGTGACTCAAGTGGCAGAGCTCCAGCCTTGAGCAAAAAGTATCCAAGGACAGTGCCCAGGCCCTGAACTGGCAAAAAAAAAATATGGAGCAAACATATATTTACAAACTAGTTGTTAATGCAGTTTTATTTGCTAACAAACAGATCTTATAATACACCCTCTAATGCCATTAGATATAGAGCTGAAGGTATTTATTGTTCCAGTATTTCGAGATTTAACACAGAGTGCCTGTGGGCTGTACCGTAGCTTTTTTACTCAATGCTGGCACCATACAACTTAAGCTATGCTCCACTTATGACTTTTTGGTGATTGATTAAAAAATAAGTGTATTATGGACTTGCCTGCCTGGGATAATTTCGAACAGCAATCCTCAGATTTGAGCCTTTTGACTGACGAGGATTACAGACATGAGTGACTGCTTTAGGATTTATTTTTAATTTTTTAATTGAAGGTCTAGTCTCTCCAGAATGAATCATTCCTGAATCTTTTCATTTTTTTTCACTTTCTTCCTTTCTTCTTCCTTTCTTTCTCTTTTTCTATTTCTTTCTTTTTCTTTCTCCACTTCTTTCATTCTTCTTTTTTTGTTCCCCTTTTTTGTGCCTGCACTTGTACTTGGGGCTTAGGCCCTGTCCCAGAGCTCTTTTGTTTAAAGCTAGAGTTTTACCACTTGAGCCACTTCTCCATTTGCAGCTTTTTATGGCTAATTCAAGATAAGAGTCTAATTGACTTTTTCCTGCCTGAGTTGGCTTTAAACCATGATCCTTAGATCTCAGTCTAGTGAGTAGCTAGGCTTATAGGTGTGTGCCACCAGCACCTGGCCTGGAAATTCTTGAATATTTTTAAATGCCTAACTTCCCTTTATATCCCCCCAAAAATAAAAGTCAAATTAGTTGAACTGGCTTTGGAGCTCATGACATTCATAAATTGTTTCCTGAACTGTCTTTTAAAAGCAGACTATTACTTTTGTTTAATATGTGTTTAAATATTAGTTCCCAAGTTATAATGACTAAGAAATATCTATAGAAAATAGTTGACATTGCTTAGGATTTGGAGATTCTCCATAATATTTTTGCAAGATACTACTCCTCATTTCCCTTTGCCTAGAGCTCCAGCACTCTGTGTTTTGCCACACATGTCACTTATCATTTTCTCCAGCTATTAAGCAATTTCACACCTCCCTGACTTTTATTTGTAGTATCCCTTCAGGTTGAAGAAGTCTTTTAGCACGTAAAACCATTTTTATTCTTTGAGTATCCATTGGAAATTCATAAATTTTTATTAAAAAGGGAGGGAGGATATGAAAAAATAATGGGGGAATGTAAAATATATTGTTGGCATGCATGGATATGTAATGAAACTTCCTTATACAATGAATAGACACCAATGAAAACTTTTAAAAATGGTTTCTGATGTATTTTCAGTACATTGAATATTGTTTTCTCTAAATTTTTATCTGCATAGAAGCTGGGGATATGTTCTTATTTGGAAAAAGTCATTTCAAAATGGCCAGGATGGAGAGAGGGAGGAAATTTTGGAGGGAGAAAAGCTGGGAGAGAATGAGGGAGGGGGTGACACTGTGCACAAAATAAATGTACTCATTACCTGACTTATATAACTGTAACCCCATCTGGCATTGGAGAGGCAGTCAAAGTGCTTATGCTTCCAAAAACTTCCAGTTGAGAGACATGTAAAGGGAAGTTCAGACTTGAAATTTTCAGAGTTCTTAGATCAGGTAACCATTTTTTCTCTCTTATGTAGAAAAGCTAAGACATATCTATTCATATATATACATATATGTATAATCTATCTAGATGACCAATATACTCCATGCTAATAGTTTAAATCAGATGTCATTTCAATGCATTGCATTACAATCTATTTCAGAGACAGGCTGTATATAGATGGGTCTTAGTAGAGTATATCTGTCCGCCCCAAAACAGGTATTTTCTGTTTGTAAATAAGAAAAGTGTATGTACTGAAACAATGCACTCACTTTGGGAATGTGAAAAACACAAAGATGTAGGCATGTAAGCAAATTTGTGAAACACCCCAGGTGTTACAGTATGTGATTAAGTGCATAAGTTTGACTGTTTGACTAACTGGGTATACATCTATACCTAATCACCTGTATAATCTTGGTAATCCTGGATAAATTATGCCAATCTCTGTTTCATGTATAAAATGGAGACAAATAACACCCATGGCTAAGTGGTACAAATTATTATGTAAAGTTGTACCCAGCATTAATAGTTCAGTCATCTAAACCCCTACTTTTAATATCCCCATTAAACAGATTCAACTCTAAGAATATCTAAGTACAATAAGAATAGCTAAGTACAACCCTTTTGTTAATTACAATAAAAAATATTGGGCCAGGAGTTTGGCCTAGTGGTAGAGTGCTTGCCTAGCATGCACGAAGACCCGGGTTCGATTCCTTGGTACCACATACTTAGAAAAAGCCCTAAGTGGTGCTGAGGCTCAAGTGGTAGAGCTCTAGCCTTGAGAAAGTCCAAGGACAGTGCTCAGGCCCTGAGCTTAAGCCCAGGACTGGCAAAAAAATAATATATATCTATATGAAAAAAATAAAAAAAGATAAGAATCTCAAAAAAAAAAGAACATCAATGAACACACAAAAAAAGAACAGAGCAATGAACACAATTCAAATGGTTAGGTTGTAGGGTGAGGCAGCTCATTGGCTGTGTGCTATGAGGATGAATGAGCTTATCTAAGCCATGTTTTCCCTTTGGCAAGGCAGCGTGAGCTAGTAATAGGACCACTCTCATAGGGCCACTGTGTCATATAAATCATGCAGTTGTTTTTCTGAAAGATTCTTCAATATTTTCAAATGTCAGCTCTTAGCATTATAGATTAGAAAATCTTATTGGCCATGAAAACCAATTGGGGCATGTAAAGTAGGGGATTTGTTTTTTCTCCTGCGGTCCACTAGAATCATATGCTGACTGAATTCCACACTTTAAAAGAAAATCAGTCAAACCAACAAAACAGTAGTATCAGAAACAAGGAAACACATTGCTGAAAGGAGATAGTGTATGTTTAATTTCAGGATAAAAATGTGTTTGCTTTCTTTGTGTGTGTGTACATGTGTGTGCATGTATGTGCATGCTTGTGAGTATGTGTGTATTTGTGGTGTGTGAGGCACTTCACTGAACACATTCTTCTCTAATTCTCTCAGTGCCATAAGACACGGAGGCTTGATGAATTTAAGACCATGTACTTGCATTCAGGTAGATTGTGGCTCCAGTCTCATCTGTAATATTTTCTGCGGGATGACTATTAGACACAATAAACCTCCATTAAACCATATGTAAATTGAGACTAATAAATTCATCTTCTTGGTTTCCCCTCAGTATTTTATACAACACAGAATGGAAAGATCTTAGCACAATGCATTACATATGATAATTGTCAAGAAGAACTTATCAACTCAACTTTGTTGGTATTCTTCCATACAGAAACAGAAATTATGGTCCAGGCAAAAGCAAAAGAAGTGTAGAAAACCCCAAATACTAATTAATGACAATCAATGTTATCCTAGGTACTTCCAACTTTCTCTGTTTTCTGCCCGCAAACCACACTTCCTAGGAAATTCCTCAAAAGCACAGTCTCATAATTTTTTCTGCGGTCACATATAGCATTCTCCTTCTTCATACAAACTACAAGAACTTCTTGCATGTATGCTTTTACAGAAATTTTTGTTTTAAATATTCCCAAACCTGTGGTTTCACACATTAAGCACAGATATCTCACTATATGAGTAATTCCAAGGGATGGAAAGGATTGAAGGCATAAAGAAGATATGTTTATCCAGTCATGTATGGTTGCATGTGACTTTGAGCCCAGAATGCTCATGGGGAGAGTGGGAAGCATCTGTGGACCGTTTTGATTAGCCAGGCATCACAATGGTATACTATCCCACTTCTACAGTCTAGACCTCAGTCACACAGCAAAACTTCAGTGGAAGAAAAGGTGGCAATGCTGGAAACAAGCTGTATGCTTGGATATATTAAGCTTAAAAAAACCCCAACTTGAATGTGTGTGCAAAAGCTTGTAACCTCTCTCAGCCAGCCCTCCTGACACATGCAGAAGATCTAGCCTGCACAAACAGACACTGCTGACTTTGCCATAACATTGTAAAAGGAGCACATCATACCATCCTACTATTTATTGTTCATTTGGGCATGAGCTGCTGAGCATTTTAAGCAGGGGAAAAGAAATATGTGTCAATTTCAAATGTAAATAGCTTTTTATCTATCGATTCTGTCTCAAGGTACTTATCTGAAGTAAATAAGTAGAAAACATACAAGGATTTATATAAAAGGAGGTTCATTACAGTATTATTGGGATAGGAAAATAGATTAAAATGTACATCAATGGAAGATTGAGTAAGTAATTACTATGCATTTATATAAAAAAGTATCACTCTATAGTCTTTAAATATAATTATTTTCACACATAATGACAGCTATATGATAAGTTGCACAATAACAATTAGAATAGGTCCTATACATTCATCAGAGCCATCATGTAGAGAAGCTGTCTATGAGATCTGTTTTATAAAGTTGAGTAGCACAGCTCCCTGGGAAATACCTGTATCTGTGTGTGTATGCCTATATCTGTATGGAGTGCCTCTTCACTATAAAAAGTAAGCAGATGGTTTTCAGGCAAATACAGACATGTTGTTCTTCTTTTCACCAACTCACTGAAGAATCTCTCCCATATTTCATCTCATATAATTCAGGCTCTTTTTCATGATTTTTCTCTTCCTTATGCATGTGTCCTGGAAGTGTGGAAGCAGTGTGTGGCATAGATATGGATATATGTGAATGCAGAAGGGATGGGTCAAAGTGATTTCCACTCCTGGGAGTAAAGCACAGACCCCCACCTCCCACTGGGATTACTAGACAAGAGTTATTCACAGTCTGAGAGATAATCTTCTCCTAAACTTGCAGCCCTGGAATATAGGCCTTGTCTCCTGCTTAGGATTAGTGTGCTCTAAATTCTCAAAACAACCTTTCTCTTATTGGTGTTATTGCTCACAAATTCTTTAGACACAGGGATCCTTCAATAGATCCAGATACTTTATTCCCTTCAGAAGGTTGTGTAAGGGATTTGAATGTCCTACTCCATTGAGTACTTTTGGAGAGGAAAATAGGAGATGTTGTGGATTGCAACAACTGTGCAAGTGCAGGGATTCTGAGACATTGTATGCAAGTGGGGGATCTGAAACTCCTGGGGACATGGTATTATTGTTTCTGTCTCTTACCTAGTCTACACAAAAATTCAAGTTTTGTTAAACTGAATTGACTGAACTGCTGTCTTAATTATTTTTTAGGACCTCAGTGTTTTGTTTTCCAGTAGATTTTCAAAATATTTGAAAGAGAAAAATTAAGGCTTTGTCTAAGAAATGTATGGAAGTGTTTAATGTATATGGAGCAACACAAATGGGAAGGTTTCTGGTTGTCTCTAGGTTAAGAAAACAGAAAGGAAAGTAAATCTTTCCCAGTTAGACGTCCACTGTGAGTCGGAAGAATGAGAATGGCATTTAGGGGTCATGTGCCATAAGGTGGAGAGATGTTCAAGGAGCTGTGTAAGTAGATTTTATTTGACAACCTCTCCTGCATGGGAGCTTTGCCTTGGAAGCACTTTATTGTGTTCCCATAGCCCAAAGCAGTGTAGCTGAGGTATGACCAGAGACTTCTGGTTTGAACAGGAAGAAGCCTGAGTAATCTGGTTTCTGACCAATGATTTAAGGACTCTTAAGCCTGCTTTTAAGTTTTGGCTAAGGCAGGCAAAGCTGAATTTCTGAGCTCCCCTCAATCCACTCCTTGAAGTTTCTATCCCATTTAAAGTGGGCACTGACAGAGTTCAAGCCGCACAACTGACAAAAAAAAGAAAAAATGGGCATTGACTTGGGTTCTCATTTCCATCAACTGCTGGCTGTGAGCTAACAGGAATTTGAATCTCCTGCCAATTTAAAAGAATACTATTATTTCATTTGTAAAGAAATGGAAGCCCTGGGTTTGATTCCTTAGTACCTCATACACAGAAAAAGCAGGAAGTGGTGCTCTTCCTCAAGTGGTAGAGTGCTAGCCTTGAGAAAGGACAAGGTCGGTGCCCAGGAACTTAGTTCAAGCCCCAGGTCTGGCAAGAGAGGAGAGAGAGAGGGGGGGGGGGGAGAGGGGGAGAGGGGGAGAGAGGGAGAGAGGGAGAGAGGGAGAGAGGGAGAGAGGGAGAGAGGGAGAGAGGGAGAGAGGGAGAGAGGAGAATGTTTTATTTTTATTATAAGGGTAATATACAGGCCCATGTAGACAAAGGTGGAAGCTAGAATTAACCCTAAACCTACATGTGAGAGCTGGGAGTTTGGCCTAGTGGTTAAAGTGCTTGCCTAGCATGCACAAAGACCCGGGTTCGATTCCTTAGTACCACATACATACAAAAAAAAAACCAGAAGTGGTGCTGAGGCGCAAGTGGTAGAGCTCTAGCCTTGAGAAAGTCCAAGGACAGTGCTCAGGCCCTGAGCTCAAGCCAAGGACTGGCAAAAAAAAACCCTACATGTGAATACATTAGATGGTATGCAATGAAAAAATGGTAAATTCAAGGGAGAACTCAAATAATGTAGTTCCTTGGAAAGGCAAAGTCAAAGTTCAACTGAATAAACATTAAGAAATGTGTACTTGAAAGGGGTAGGGTAAGGTGAAGGGGAGAGGGTAAACTAATGGAGAGAATGTAGTCAAGAATTCAGTGTATAACCCAGAAAATTAATGAGTGAGGGACAGGGTGGGCTGAGAGAGTTGGAAAGAATGTTCAAAGGGGTGACATTAATTAAGATGCATTGTATTCATAAAATGTTATGTTTATCGGCAACCCTGTTTTATACAACTAAAATGTTCTTTAAAAGTTAAACCAAGCTTCCCTCCCCTATGCAATACCAATATTTTTCATTGTTAAAACTAGGAAAATAATATCATGGGAAGGATTAAATTACAAAGTACCACACATCTTATAGATACACACACACACACACACATTTTGTATACATACTACATCATAAATTTTTATGTTTCAAAGTATGCTTAGTACACATATAACATGTATACATATGTATATTTAATATTCAGAATTCCCTTAATAGATGAAAATGACTTAAAATCAATTTTGGCATATCTCTTCCTTTGTTGAGATTTAATTTGCTTTCAGTTTAATCAGGGAACGAACTCATGCCTCCCAAAACTGATGAGAAATCTGAATGGAGGAATTTGGGGCTGGATAGGTAGGCATTTGGAGATGGAAAAAAGGGTTGGACCAATATAACAGTGATACTCACAAGACAATTTGTTGGAAATGAACTTTACCATATGGTTCTTGGGATGAAGGCAGGAGGAAAAGTGGGAGGAAAATGAGGAGTGGTCAGAGTGTTCCACAAGAAATGTACTCACTACCTTACATATGGAACTGGAATCCCTCTCTGCATCATCCTGGCAACATATGAAATTAAAATATTAAAAAATAAATCTCTAAATCTCATTCTTGAAATGCCATCTCTTTTGAAGTAGCTCCTTTGTCATTCCCAGCTAATTTATTGCTCTAAAATTCAAGGGCAATATGAAAGACGCATCTCAATTTAAAAACAGATTTGAAGCTGAGTATCGTGGCTTTCACCTAGCTACTCAACACGGTAGAGGCTTGAGAGCAATCGGGGGTAAAGTTTGCAAGGTGCCATGTCAATAAAAATTTTATGTATGATTGGCATACACTTACCATCTTCTGTAGGAAACATAGCTCATATTATTCTACCAAGGTGTTGTCATGGTTCGTCTGTGGGCATTCTGTATGATCAAAGACACAGCTTTTGTTCTTTTATGCTTCTGATTGAAGATACCAGTGTCATTTGTTGTGCCTTTCCCAGCTTTGATACCTGTGCTCTTACAGTTTGAATTATTTGGAACAAGTATTCCATTTGAACAAGAACAAATAAGAAAATTCCTTTGGAGAGAGGCGCTTATAGTTTCAATTTCAAACAGAGCAGATGGCATGCCTGGCTTGAAGACCACTCCCTTTGCTATTTCTGACAAAGATCATTGCAAGCAAATATCAGCATGGCAGAGTACTAAAGATGTTTGAGACAAAGACAGCTGGAGAAATACTTCATAACTGACTAGGAATTTCATATCTGAATAAAGTTACAGATTTTAGTTTAGTTCTTCACCTGGCGCATACTGAATTTCCTTATATATAAGGAAATAATCCTTCCCTGAAAGTGAGATAAGAGCTACGAATCATGTAATTTCTATTAGAAAAAAAGATGTAAAATTAATAATATAGGCATATACTTCATGGGTATAGAAAAGGATGAGAGGGGCCAGGAGTTTGGCCTAGTGGTAGAGTGCTTGCCTAGCATGCACGAAGACCCGGGTTTGATTCCTCGGTACCACATACATAGAAAAAGCCGGAAGTGGTGCTGAGGCTCAAACGGTGGAGCTCTAGCCTTGAGAAAGTCCAAGGACAGGGCTTAGCCCTGAGCTCAAGCCCAGGACTGGCCAAAAAAAAAAAAAAGAAAAGAAAAAGATGAGAAACTCGTGCACAAATTAATGGAAGAAAGGAATCAAGAGGAGTCAATTTAAAACCATTTAAGTAGGAAACAGGTGGAAACTGAAATAGCAAGATCCTAAAGTTGACAAACATTTAACGAGGCTAGTCAAGCACACATAAAAAATACTCCACATATTAACCTTATTAGTAATGAATGAGGGAATACTTTAGATGCTCCAATGACTGGAAATTTAAGAAAGGAATGTAATAATTTCAAGACAATGTATCATACTAAATGAAACAAAACCATGAGATAGAAAACTGGAAATATTAATATGAGAAAAATTAGGAAATGGGTAGCTATAAAATGACTTTTAAAGCTACTTAATTTGTAATGAAATATTTATCATTGAATCTTTGGCTTGAATGACAATCAGTTGACCGTAATATACCAGTTTATTTCTGAAGTCTTCATTTCATCCAGTTGACCTATATATCTATCTTTATAGCAGTGTCTTGTTCTTATTATTGCTTTATAACCCGGTTTTGAAATTAGGAGTTATAAGCCCTCCTACTTTGTTTCCTTTGTAGACATTGTTTTGACAGATTGAGTTCCCTTGAATTATACATGAATTTGTAAGCAGGCTAGTTCACTACTACACAAAGTCCACAGAGATTTTCTAGGAGTTAAATCTATATTTTCGGTGGCACTGACATCATACTGGCATTTTCTTCTTATCAGCGAACATGGAATTCTGTTACACGTGTTGAAGTCTCTTTAGTTTTCTTCATCCCCATTTTACAATTGTTCCTATTCAAGTACTATGCTTCTTTGCAGAGCATATTCCTCAGTATTTAGTTTTGTGACAGAGTGAACTACTCTGTTTCTAGGTATATTTTCAGGATCTTCAAGTGGTCTATGAAGGAGTTTACTGCTCAGCAAATCATGTTGTATGGTCTATGTTTCTTGATCCATGTCCCTGTTCTCATCTGTCTTTCCCAAGTATAAGAAAAACAGGATAAATTATGGGACACTGATTTAAGTCTCCTCAGCCTTTCACGATTATAATTGTTTTCAAATGCTCTCAATTTGTTGGCTATTTAGCGGTGGTGTCTTGCACTTTTCTTCCCACTTGTCTTCCAACTGTACTCCTCAGGCTGCAGCCTCCTGTATAGCTAGAATTACAGGTGTGAGCTATCAGTGCTGAGCCTACACTTATTATCTTAATAGCTTCTGATATTTTCTTTATTTTCTGATTACGTTCAATATTCCATTCGGTGTCCACTTCAATTTCCAATCATTTGCCTGCTCCGGGCACACTAGGAGATCAGAGCTTGTGTCTACCAAGTACACTCATTTGTCCATATGTAGCGGATAATTTTTGGTCTCTGGTGCTGACAACCTGTTTCTTAAAGTATCTTGTTTTCTGACAAGTGTTTTTCCATGTTTCCCTTCCATTTCAGAATGTTTTTTTTATCATTCTCATATTAATCCTTTCTTGGGAAACATTCACCTGGTGTCGTTCAAGGTCTCTCAAGCTATATTTTCTTTTTTTTGTATATTTTTATTGTCATTAATAGAAGGGTTACATTATATTCGCCAGATAGCGCATTACTTCACATACATTGATACCCTTTCTTGTGTCTTGGTCCCCATTTTCCTCCCCCCACATAAGCCCCTCCCCTCATCTGTATTTTCTTGCAGAGATTTTTTTTTAATTTCCTTGAGTTCAGACATGCATATGTAACTTCCTACTCAGAACAGCACTGATGTCTCACAGATGCTTTATTCTCAGATCATTCATGACTGAGCTCACAATCTTCCTGCTAGCAGCATATCAGTCTACTACTTATCTCCATTAATGTCCTATCTATGTTTGTCATCTGAGGCTTTTCCCTTATTCCACTGACAATATATCTTCTATAGCCTACTGGTGCTGTTTGGTCCAAACTCCTGTGATCTTTTCCTGGACTAACTTATTGGTAACCTGATAACTGGTCCCCAATCCCTTTTATGTATAAAGTGATCTTTAGAGCTAAATCTGATATTGCTACTCAGGAAACATTTCCTCTTCAGTTGTCCACAAGCTCCTTCTTTAAGATTCATTTATGTTTACTTATTCTTCAGACACAAAAATATTAGAAATTAATTTCCTACTCTCTTCTTTATGACCCTTCTGTTCATGCACAGAACACATTTCTCCTTTGTCTTACCTCCTGTCTCAATTGCGGTACAATTAATTTTGAAATTACCTATTTAATAGGCTTCAGTTTGCTTTACAATTTCAGGAAGAGACTAGACATGTCTTTTTCTTCTTCTAGTTTATTTTCTGAGTTTCAGTCTTGGTATTTGGTCCATGAAATGTGCCAGTCCATGTTTGTTAAATGGCTTTCCTTTTCTCTCTAACTAGCATTCTCTCCTGTTCTCTGCCTTTGTTCCTTCAACTTACCAATACCTCTAATCTATGCAGACACTTATGAGAAATCAGTATCTAGGCTTTACCTAGCATTCATTGTTACCTACCTCCATATCTCTGATTTATAGAAATTACTATTCCTCACTTGCTGAAAACATTGAGAACAGAAAGTAGATCACCCTGTATATATTTCTAAGGGGTTAATAATGATAAGGACCAAATGAATGTTGGCTAGATAGCAGTTGAGTTCATAAGTTGCTATGATGTTATTTTATTTTATAGGTGAAGGAATCAGGTATTAGAAAGTTAACACATTTTCCATTCTGATATTAGAATCCAATGTGATTTCATGCTTCTCTATATCTCATTGTTTTGAGGCCCCAGATAGTGAAAATTTCAGCAATTCTCAAGATCTTGGCTCCTAGAACCTCTTCTCTACAACCTCTTCTTAGGCAGTCAGAAGCAATAAAATGATCAGATTCAAGACAACTTTCACCTTTTCTTACTTTGGGTAGACATTTTTGTACTATTTCTGGGACTAAAAGTAGGATGAAAAGGGAGAAAAGTTAAAAAATAGTCTTGCATAATTTGCTGATGGAATAGCAGGCCCCACATAATTGAGAACAGCCTGGGTTTTTAACATGCTCAAATCTCCATGAATCAGGAGGCTTTTGCACTTACATGAGTGAAAATGTCAGGGAATGATTTTGAAAGGCCCTATTTCAGGGTGAAATGTTTCTGCATCTAAAATCCATTTTACTGAGCAAACTACAGTAGTCATAAAGGCTAAGAGGTTTTCATTTCCATAATTTCATCAAATTTTTAAAGAAGGGATAGAAAAATCCAAGCCAATACATTTTAACATGCATAGCTCAGCAAGCAATGTACTTTAAATAATAGTTCCAACTTGCCTGACAAAAAGATCAACGACTGTGTGTAAGGTGTTGCATGAACCCTTACCATACCTCCTGGCTGGATAATATCAATATCCTTTGAATGTTATAGAGCATTTCCACCATTTAAACTTTCTTGGTTCTATGAACAAGTGTGTGCGCATGTGAGTGTGTGTGTGTGTGTGTGTGTGTGTGTGTAACTCAGAATCACATGATTCTGTTTAGTTTCTCACTCAAGGTTGGTGTTCTTCCACTTGAACCACCTCACAACTTCTGTTTTTTGTTCTTTCAGATTTGTCTACCTTGGATTGAATTTGAACCTTGATCCTCAGATCTCAGGCTCCTAAGAAGCTAGGATTGAATGTGTGAGCACCTACCACCTAATTGTTGTAAAGGTCAAAGGTCCAATTCATTTACTGAATTAATTCAATAAACTTTTTGACCATCCTCACTATGTCTATTCATTTTCTAGGAGCTGGACAAACAACAGTAAAGGAGACATACAAAAAACATCTCTGGGACAAAAAAAACATCTCTGGGCCAGGAGTTTGGCCTAGTGGTAGAGTGCTTGCGTGGCATGCACAAGACTCAGGTTCCATTCCCTGGTACCACATACATAGAAAAAGCTGTGAGTGGTGCTGTGGCTCAAGTGGTATAGCTCTAGCCTTGAGAGTCCAAGGACAGTGCTCAGGCCTTGAGTTCAAGGCCCATGCTTAGCAAAAAAAATAATTTAAAACATTTAAAAATGTCCTTGGGCTCTCCTAGCAGAGATTTGCAATAGAGCAAACCCTAGATACATAAGGCTATATAGTATGACGCTAAATGAAAGGACCTCTAGGATATAGAAACAAAAGCCATATAATGAGTGATTGTTGTCCTTGATGTATTATGTTATCTCTCATCTCTTTTGCTGTCCCTTGGTAATCTCATATTGTTACAGTATGTCACTTTGTTATCTGATATATTGGATATATTTGTATTTGGTTATTTGAAATTGGATAGGTAAGGGGGGAAAACAAGATGAGGGGTGGGGGCTGGGGGGAGGGAAATGGGGACCAAGACATGAGAAAGGGTATCAATGTATGTGAATTAATGCACCTCCTATCTGGAAAATATAATGTAACCCTTCTATTAATTACAATAAAAATATATGAAAAAAATATTAGCTGTAAATTGTGTTGCTGTTCTGCTATGATTGTTGATGTCATATTATCAATTCTATTAAAGTCAATGTAAAGGAAAAAAATTATAAATGTCAGAGATGTAGTCAACATTCTTTTTAAGCCTGTAATTATCTTCCACTGCAAAATAAAACTAGGTGTGCATACTTTGGTAGAACCTTGTCAAGAGAGTAAATAGCTATGTGTAAGTTTAGCATACTGAAAAAGGATTGTCTGAAGAGTATGGGTAGAGGCTGGATGCCTCAGAAAGAGGCACAGGATGTGTAGGGATGGTTATACTACTGGAAGGACTTTGGAAATTGCTCTGAGTTGCATAGGAGATAAAACATGTGGAACAAAGGAATGGCAGGATTTGACTGAAATTTTAGCAAGGTATTTTTTATTGCTTTATAAATGGCAGACAACCAGGTAAGAAATGATGGTGGCTTGGACTAGGGTACAGCAGTGGAGATAAATTTATAGTCAGCATCTTTGGTCTGAATGAAGATCAATCACATAGCTTTCCACGAGAGGAAAGTATGTCATTTTTCCTTTTCTCTGCTGTAGTGTTCCTGTGTTCTTCCACTTTATCCATCTGTGCCTCTTTTAAATTTTCTTTTTTTGAAATTTGCAGGTGTTTATAGAAATGAGCACTTTCTAGGATTTATCTAGTTCTTTTTTTCATATATTTTTATTGTAATTAATAGAAAGGTTACATTATATTCACCAAATAGAAGGTGCATTACTTCACATACATTGATACCCTTTCTCATGTCTTAGTCCCCATTTCCCTCCCCCCCACCCCCACCCCTCATCTTGTTTTCCCCCCTTCCCTATCCAATTTCAAGTAATCAAATACTCATTTATCCAATATATCAGTTAACAAAGTGAAATACTGTAACAATATGAGATAACCAAGGGACAGCAAAAGAGATGAGACATAACATAGTACCTTAAGGACAACAATCACTCATTATATGGCTTTTGTTTTTTATATCCTAGAGCTCCTTTCATTTAGCATCATACTGTATGGCCTTATGTATCTAGGTTTTGCTCTATTGCAAATCTCTGCTAGGAGAGCCCAAGGTTTCTACTGATTATGACAAATGAGGGAAACCATTGAAGTGAAGTAAGCCAGACACAAAGAATTTATCTAGTTCTAAGAACACAACTTTTCTCAATCTAGAAAGTTAATGTGATGGATCCATTATTTTTTCTAAGAATGATATATACATTTCTAAGAATGGTATATACTGCTTCCATGGAAGTGCCTAAAAGGAGATCAAGGAAAAACAGCATATCTCCAAAGAATGGATAGTATATTTTAGTCATGTACATCAGGAGACAAAGATGTGAATTCAAGGGTTTGCCATGCCCTGTTTGATGGCATCTCCAGAATTACTCGCCATGCCCCATGCAATGCTCTTCATTCAGAAATTTCACACCCCTGTTAATGATATACCACAGGGGATGGGCTGGGAGACTGTGCCTCTCCCAACTGGCTAATCCAACAAAGGCTGTGAATAGGGTCTGGTCACTCTTGCTCAGAACCGGATGCTTCCTGAGGGTCACACTTCTCTGGGAACTGTCTTTTAGTCCAGAGTAGGCTTGTTAACATCTTCTCATCCCTACTCAATGTTGTTTTGTCTTCTCTTTTTTTTCCCTTGGTCTAATCATATATATATATATATATATTTATTTATACTGAAGACTTTCATGTTCAGTTCCATTTAAAATATAAACCCATTCATAGCTTAAGGGTCAAATAAAATCATATTTTGCTCTTAGACAACAAGTTGTTAAATCTTGTTTCAGAGTTTGAGAGTTCTTTGTTGGTACACAATATTCTGGGTAAGGACAAGAACTTATTTCAGAAGCTTTAAGGCCTCTGAGTTTGTAGTCTGTGGCTTTTCTTTCCAAAGTCACCCAATTTGACTGCTTTCTAGTTTTGTTACTTGGAAACATTCTTGCTACTCAGATGGCTGAGATTTGAGGATTAAGGTTCAAAGCCAGGTGGGAAAGAAAGTCCATGACTCCCTTAGCCTCAATTAACCAACAAAAAGGAAGAAGTAGAGCTGTGGCCCATTTGGTAGAGCACTACTGTCCTAAGCAAAATTACTCAGGGACAGAACCCAGGCCCTGAATCAAGGCCAGAATCACCACAAACATACATATGGAATCAAACTCAGCTCCTCAGTCACTGGCCATCTGACACCTGTTTTGCAAATTTATAACAGTGGGTTTCTATTCCGCATGAATTCCTTCCTTCTCCACCTATTTCTTCACTCCTTCCATCTCTTAATTCCATAATTCTTTTTAATTAAAAGTTTTAAAACTCTCTCTGTGAGGGAGAAATTACCAAGTGAGATGAACATTTTCTCTGGGAATTTAGATAAAAGAATAAAATGTGGAACAAGTGAGTAGATCTTAGAATCAGGTCCATTTGGCTTCCTATTCACAGCATGCCTCCTTAGGAGCTGTGCCACTTTACTTCTTCAAAGGCTCAGTTTCCCTTTCCTTCTGGATATTTTATCTCCCAAACTCTTTGTGAAGGTTAAATGAGGTAATTAATGTAAGCTGTTTACAACAATCTACAGATGATAAGTACTTAGAATCCCTTTAGTGACCTATAGGATACCCCAAAAGGGTGTCCGCCCTAATTTACCACTGTAACATAATGCAATTTTTATTCATAGGCAAAGCTAGACATATAAAAGCATGTAAAGTGTCCCCAAAGCATCATCACTGATGCCTATTTTGTCACAATTCACATAAGTCCAATATTCTTAAGGAGCAGCGTGGTTTTCTGTTGTCTTTTGGAGAGGTGTAAGTAGAAATCTACTCCTACCCCTCTTCTGCCATGTGTCTATGAATGACTTGTATTTTCATATGTCAGATCCTCTAAAGCAACCTGATATAGCAGAATCGGTTAATCTCAACAGCCATTGCTTTCTTTGTCAAGTTTTCATCTTCGTATAAACCTATAGACCTCATTGTTTTCCACTCTGAAAATGATAAAGCTCCACATTTTATGCTTTACATATTTGTCAGACAAATATGAAGATACACAGGATTGTTATTCTTGGCTGAAGTTGGAGCTATGCTCAGAGAATACAGTCTGTGAGGCTTGCTATGTGAATCAAAGCGAACTGTAATCCAGAGTCTATGAGGTTTACTAATAGTACAGAGGGCTTGCAACAGAAGAACGCAGATGGTACTTAGAATAGTAAAGTTTCACACTTTATTTCAAGGAAAGCTTTAGTCAATAAAAATTGTACTGACTTGCAAGAGATGTTCAAGTGTGTGCCACAGGAAGTTACAAAGGAAAAGACTTTAGGCTGGCTGCTAAAAAACAACTGGTGTCGAGCTACAGAGCTTGGAGTTTTCTTTTATGGATTTTGGATTTTGTTTCATTTAGTACATAGTTCCTCCATGAGGTATCAAGGATTTAGTTATCAAGGATTTATCAATTAAAAGATCTGTTCTGGCAACCAAAAATGCACCATTCTTATCAACACTCAAATGAGTGAGACTGGATCCACTTTAACGTAAGGAATCAAGTCAAGTGGGACTTTCTCAATTATTTGTTCACTTCTTAGAAGACACAGGTGGCAACAGAAGGTCTTGAGAGGGAAGTCCAGAAACAGTGACTTGAGTTTTGAAGAACAGATTTCTGGGGAAGAGTTGAGCTCAATCCTGACTTAGTCTTTCCCTGTAATCCAGAGTTTGGTGAATTTCTAGATTATTCTCAATTTTCCCAGTTCTGCTACATAGGGATTGGGGAACAAGATTATGGAAGCTTCCCCTCCAACACTACTTTTTCCTACCCTTTCAGGTGGCATTTCATGAAGGTAACATGAGATAACTTATATGAAGGATGTTACTCAGGACTGCATTCCATCAAACACCTGAAATTGGTAGCTATGGTTTGTTTTTATTCTTGAATTCCTCCAGTGCTACAAGTTTTCCAGTCAGTTGCAATCTCTCACAGCCAAGACTGCCACCCATACTGAAGACCAACATGATAATCCCCTAAAATAACCTGGAATGTCATGAAAGCTGAGCACGTTTTTCAGTTAAGATTCTTTTTTCTTAGAGGTGGTAGTATTTTATTGCAATTTAAGTATAAGCATAACTGTTATAAAAATAAAATTAAAATGCAGAATGCCAAAGCTTTACAATGCTATAAATATGCTTTTCATGAGACAAATGCACTGATAGATTTCTATATACAACCATGTTTTGGCTTGAAGATTCGGTGTTAGGTCCAGTGACCAGAAGCCTTTGGGAACTTTTTAACTTTTTTTTTCCTGTTGCAATTTGCACCATTGCTTTCTGAAAACCTTCTATTCATGCCTCTAGGTTTTAAATTTTAATTTGGACCATTTAAAGCACTGAACCTAAGAGTTAAATTTATATACTGCCTGTTGGAACACCCTGTTGTATATTTTCATGTGGTGTGTTTCTCTCTCTTGTTAGGAGTTGTTTGATCTCTTTCTTGAAACTAGACTCAGTATAGAATGGTTTTGGTTTTAGTAATAGTAGTAATCTAGTATTCTGCTATAGTTTTCCTTTCACAGGAATTTGATAGAGGGTTGACCTTCCTGTAGTTCCTTTTGCCTCAATTTTCTCTTACATAATGGGTTAAGTGTTTGTTTTTGCAACCGTCATATTACTGTCCTATATGAGTTGTGTTTACCCTGCCTCTCTTGACATTTTTCATCTGTAATATATCATGATATATTGATGAGTAAGGCATTCTCTTTGACAACTGGAGTAAAACAAGGGCAAAAGACACAGGACTCAAATCTGAGTGTATAGTTGAGCTGGCAATGATGACATTTAATCTGTCTTCTATACCTGTTTGTCAGTTATCAACCTTTTAAAAGGGACTTTTCTTATCAAAACATTTAGAATAGACTCCAAAACCTACTGCAACTTTCTCTACTCAACCAAAACCTAATCTTAACTGAGAGGAACCTTTTGATCTACTCCCAGCTGGGATAAAAATATGAAAAGACAGAGAGAAGAATAGCATGTATGCTAATATTACCTGTTTTGAACTGTGATGAGATTTCAGGAGCAAAAAGCAATTTCTCTTATATATAGAAATGATATTCAGTTTCCAATTGGATTTTTTTCCCTTCACTTCTCACCACTCAGTCAAAAACTGCCAATCTCAGTCTCAGCAAGACCTACTAGCTATAGCTCTAAAACATATCACAGTGTCATCTCACTTCTCATGCATCTATTACTATCCCCTTAGCCTCAACCCCTAATTTTCTTCACCTGAAACAATACTATGATTTCTAACATTCTTATCTTTCTGCATAGAATTCACACCAAATAGGTGCTTGATGACTGGCTGAAAGACCATATTCTAAACCAATAACCCAAATAATCCATTTGCCACCAAATTTACCATCACAGTAATAACACTCTATCTGACCTGATGTCTCCCTACGATTCCATCTCATTTGTTCATTGGTTCCCTTGTGTTCAGGGGGTGGGATGTGACAGGGCGAATGGGGTCATTGGCCTATTCCTCCAGGGGTGTGCTGCAGCCCTCAGGTTTCTCCCATGGTGTTGCTGCCTGTGCTGCCTGAAGTACAGCCAGGACTGCTACCTACTAGCAGGCCCTTGCACTCCTCCTATGACCTTTGCATGGCCACTCAAGTCCAAGACATTCTCAACTTGTACATCCAGTTCATTTGTGTGTGTGTGTGTGTGTGTGTGTGTGTGTGTGTGTGTGTGTGTGTGTGTTTGGTGTATGGAAGTGGGGGGGGCAGATATGTTGATCTCAGGTTCTGAGCTCTGTTCCTGATGTGCTCAACCATTTGCAATACATCTCTATTGTCATATTGTTGTTGTCTTTGGTAGTTAACGGGGGATGAGTATCTCATGGGCTTTGCTGGTGGGGGCTGGCTTTGAACCATGATCCTTAGATCTTACCATGCTAAACAGCTCTGAATACTGGCATGAATCATCTGTACCTGACTTTGCAAATCCAATTCTAACAGGGAATGCTGGTGAAAAGGAAGCATTGGCCTGCCATACTGCAATTTACTGAAATTTATAACATATGAATCTTCGGTGGGCCATGAAACTCAATGGATAAGAGAAGTCTTTTGCTAAGTTTCTGGATCATTGAAATTCTGATTCATTATATTTTTCACTTAATAACTTTGCACTTACTATCTTTCTTTTTTGTTTTCTTTTGTTTTTATTATTATCTTTATATAGTTGTACAAAGGAACTGCCATTGATCAAGGTAGTTTATGAAATAGGCATACCTTGGTCAATGCCTCCCCTTTCAACATTTGCATACATTCCTCCATGATTCACCCTTCCCTCACTCTGTTTACTTTTGTAGAGTATACAATGGATTCTTGACTGCATTTTCCCACCTCTTCTCTTCTTCATTGTCTACCTCTTTCCCTTTGACCTCATCCCACCCTTTTTAAGTGCTCAATTGTTGCTGTTTTCTTTTTCACCTTGATTTGGCTTCTTTGAGGAATCATACTATTTAAAATTTTCCTCAAATCTACCATATTTCAGTTAATACATTTGTATATACTTTCATACCATGCAATATATTTACTTATAAGTTTATAGGCTAAGTCTAGCTTCCATATGTAAAGAAAAACCTGGATCATTTATCTGTCTGGGCCTGACTTATTTCACTTAATATAGTATTTCCAAGTCTTTCCATTTCTTTACAAAAGGTACGTAATCATTCTTTCTACTCACTGAGTAAATCTCCACCCTATCTATCTATCTATCTATCTATCTATCTATCTATCTATCTATCTATCGTCTATCATATTTTTCCATTTAGGGGCATGTGGGCTGATTCCACACTTAGGCTATGGAAATTGTGCTGCAGTGAACATGGTGATACTCATGGCTTTATTATATTCTGGTTTGTAGTCATTTGGGTTTAATATTTTGAGGAAGCTCTATAATGCTTGAGTAGTTAGACAAGTTTATTTTCCCACCAACCATGCATTAGGGTTCCCTTTTGAGTGCATCCTCACCAACATCTGTTAATGTTTGTTTTCTGGGTAATGGCTATCTTAACTGGGGTGAAGTGGAATCTCACTGTTGCTTTCATTTACATTTTCTTTTTGACCAGAGACATTGAGCATTTCTCCATGTGTCTATTTGCCATTTTCACTTCTGAAAACTCTTTGAGTCCTGTATCCACACTCTGTTTTCTTTCTTTGATGACAAGATTTGTTTGAGTAATGTTAGCTGATATAATCTAAGAGAGGGCAAACAGAGAATTTTAGCAGAACTGAACCTCTTAACAAAAGAACAGGGAAGAGGCCTTAAAGGGCCACAGCCCATTGATTTAACATACCAGACTATAATTAACATACCTGGTCCTGGAATCCAATCTTATTGCTTTAGAAACATAGCTTGGTGTCTCTTTGAATTCTATTGTAGATACATGTGTTCCACAGACCCAGTTATATAATGCACAGAGAAAAGCAGCCTTTCATTTAGAGCTGTGGCTAAATACAGTTCATGATTACTGATGGTGTGCCTTCCGGTTTCACTAGCCTCATTCGGGTCTCTAAAAATTCAAGACTTTGAAATAGGAGAGGGAAGAGGGAAAAACAAGATGAGGGGTGGGGATGGGGGGAGGAAAATGGTGACCAAAACATGAGAAAGGATATCAATGTTTGTGAAGTAATGCACCTTCTATCTGGTGAATATAATGCCAGCCTTCTAATAATTACAATAAAAATACATGAAAAAAATCCAAGGCTTCTATGAAGCAGACTAAAACAAACTAATGACTCAGCTTTTGTCAAAATCAAATATAATCTGGTCTGAGAATGTGGCTTAGTGGTGAAATGCTAACCTAGTATGCAGGAAGCCCTGGGTTTGAATCCTCAGTACCACATAAACAGAAAAAGTGGGAAGTGGCACAGGGGCTCAAGCGGTAGAACACTAGCCTTGAGCAAAAGAAGCTCAATAACAGTGCCCAGGCCTTGAGTTTCAGCCCATGACTGGCAAAAAAAATTACTCTATAGTCTACCCAATAAATATATTATTGTGTATAGAAGACATAATTTTGTATTTCATACACATATACTATTTACATAGTATAGTAATTATTTATATATTAATATCAATATAATATATTATACTTTTGTATTCTTATATATTATACATGGTATATTACATATCATGTACATACTGATGTCTTAGAATTTGATTCCAGCTAACATTCAAGGAATTAAGTAAAAACAATCATATTACGTGATAAAAGTGATAATAACCATATAACCTTTTTGTAGCAGTCTTTGTGTAGTGATCCATGTCTGTTGTTGTTCCATTGATTCAGTTCAAAACCATCCAGCACTTAATACGTATGCGCCAGACTCCATTCCAGTTCCCTGTGATTCTGGCAGGGCATTTAGAGACAGATTATCACAAACAGCTAGAGAGAGAAATGAGGTCTTTCAGTTGATGGTGAAGAAAATGGTTAAAATTAAGGCAGTGGAGGTGAGCAGCAACTGCTACGGTGCTAAACAGATTGAGCAGCAGTGTCAGTGAGAAAGCAACTTTGATCAAGGACCTGAAGGAGTAAAGTCATGAGTTCCTAGGATGGGCTGGAAGTGAATACTAGAAAGAAGGAAACACATTTGGAATAGGTGAGACAGCAGTGTGGCAGTTCACTCACAAACCACCACATAGGTTGTATAGCAGGAAGTGAGAGAGGATGGCCATGTAGAAAATAACACCAGAACTAATGGGAATGCTTCAGTTGGTTTAGGCTGTTGTCAAATCATGCACATTCTTTCTATTCTGTATTGTGGAGAGGGAGAGCCACGGAAAGGATCTGAGTGGAGGACATAATCTGGTTTATATTGTATAAATATCACCAAGGTGCTGTAAGGAGAGTATAGCAAAACCTATGTAGGAAATGGACTATACAATTTGGGGGAAAGGGGAATTAGGAGGGAAAAGAACTGGGAGAAAATGAGGCGGGGGGGAACTGTTCACAAAGAAAGGTACTCAATGCCTGACTTTTACAGTTACAACTGTAACTCTTCTGTATATCACCTTTACAACATATTTTTTAAAAGCCTATCTGCCCAACTTCAATCCTGGGAACATAGTTTCTCAATGAATACTCCCTTCCCATGCCTCCATTTTCACAGCATGCAATGTGCAATGGGAACCTTTGGAGTGGATAAGTGTTTTGTGTTCAGGTTTTCAGAGCAGGATCATTCTCCTCACATGCCTGTGCATTTTAGTTTGCCCACTATGAAAGTCATCAGTCTTGGGCCATCACTCTTGTCTTTCTTGAACTCATCCTATAATTGAGTAATATACATTCTATATTTAAAGTAATGGCAATGGAGATATCCAAAAGAGAAAAGGCACCATCTTCTACCAAAAGCTGACAACTACCAACAACTATAATGTCTCAATTTATCTTTACTTGTATGACTTCTATGTACACATCACATATAATGGCCAGTCACAAAAACGAGACCAGACAGTTGCTTTATTGACTTACTAATAATCTCCCTGGCTACTTCCTTGCAATCACTGTGGCTCCTTCCTTGCTTATGTGCCTTCTGCGGTCTTTTAAACTACACAATACCATCATGCGAATTGCTTTTGAGTTTTCATAGAGTTTAACATGATTTGGTTCCTGTTTGCTGCTTAGCATTGATAGTCAACTGGAATGTAAATCCCACTAGAAAAGAAACGTTTTCTGTTTTTTTTCATATATTTTTTATTGTAATTAATAGAAGGGTTACATTATATTCACCAGATAGAAGATGCATTAATTCACATACATTGATACTCTTTCTCATGTCTTGGTCCCCATTTCCCTCCCCCCAGCCCCCACCCCTCATCTTGTTTTCCCCCCTTCCCTATCCAATTTCAAATAACCAAATACAAATATATCCAATATATCAGATAACAAAGTGAAATACTGTAACAATGTGAGATAACCAAGGGACAGCAAAAGAGATGAGACATAACATAGTACCTTAAGGACAACAATCACTCATTATATGGCTTTTGTTTCTATATCCTAGAGGTCCTTTCATGTAGTGTCATACTGTATGGTCTTATGTCTCTAGGCTTTGCTCTATTGCAAATCCCTGCTATAAGAGCCCAAGGTTTCTACTGATTATGACAAATGAGGGAAACCATTGAACTTATGTTCCTTTGAGTCTGGCTTACTTTACTTAATATGATTTTTTTCTAAGTTATCCTTTTCCTTACAAATGGGGCCATGTCCTTTTTTCTGACAGCAGCATAGAATTCTATTGTGTATAAATACCACATCTTGTTGATCCACTCATCCACTGAGGGACATTTGGGTTGGTTCCATATGTTTCCTATGGTAAATAGTGCTGCAATGAACACCATTGTGCTAGTGGATTTAGTATGTCCTTGTTTCTGGATGATTGGGTAAATGCAAAGTAGTAGAATTGCTGGGACATATGGGAGCTGTATGTTTTGTCTTTTGAGGCACTGCCATACTGCTTTCCATAGGGGTTGAACAAGTTTGCACTCCCACCAACAGTGTAGTAGTAATCCGTCCTGGCCACATCCCCTCCAGAATCTGTTGTTAATAGTTTTCTTGATCCTGGCCATTCTAACTGGAGTGAGGTGGAATCTTAGAGTTGTTTTGATTTGCATTTCTTTTATGACCAGAGATGTTGAGCATTTCTTCATGTGTCTATGGGCAATTTTGTTTCTTCTTCAGAGAAGACTCTAAGTCTGGCCAATCTTTTAATGGGATGGATGTTACTTTGGAGATTAGTTTTGGAGTGATTCAATTTTTTGAGCTGTTGATATAGTTTAGATATGAGGCCTTTGTCCATTGTGTGGTTGGTGAAGAACTTCTCCCACTCTGTAGGCTTCCTAATTAATTTACTAGCTATGTCCTTTGCCATACAAAAGCTCTGAAGTTTAATGCAGTCCCACCTATCCAGCCTTTCTTGGATTAGTTGTGTTGCTTGGTCCTTATTGAGAAAGTTTTGAGCCTGTGCAAAGGAGGCCTAGTGTGACTCCTATTCCTTCTTGTAAAGTTTTCAGTGTGTCAGCTTTTACCTCCAGGTCTTTGATCCATTTGGAGTTAATTCCAGTGCAAGGTGACAAAGAAGGATCCAACTTTAGTTTTTTGCAGGTGCTTAACCAGTTCTGCCAGCACAACTTGTTGAAGAGGCTGTCTTTCTTCCATTCTACTTTTTTGGCTCCCTTGTCAAAGATTAGGTGGCCATAGGTCTGTGGTTTAATATCTGGGTCCTCAGTTCTATTCCATTGGTCTTCAGGCCTGTTCTTGTGCCAGTACCAAGCTGTTTTAATTATTATATCTCTGGATTAGAGTCTAAAGTTTGGTATTGAAATTCCTCCAGTGCTGTTCTTTCTGCTAAGAAGTGTTTTTGCTATACGGGGTCTTTTATTTTTCCATTTGAAATTTTGGATTGCCTCTTCTATCTCTTTAAAGAATGACATTGGGATATTGATGGGCATTGCATTGAATTTGTAGATATCCCTTGGCAAGATTGTCATTTTCAGAATGTTGATTCTACCAATCCAGGAGCATGGGAGGTTTTTCCATTTCCTCAGTTCTGCTTTAATTTCGTTTTTCAGGGTTTTAAAGTTTTCATCAAAAAGGTCCTTTACATTCTTAGTTAAGATAATTCCTAGGTACTTTATTTTCTTTGAGGCTTTTGCAAGAGGAGTTGCTTTCCTGATTGTTGTCTCATTCCTCTCACTGTTGGCATAGAGGAAGGCAGTTGATTTTTGAGGGTTAATTTTATACCCTGCTACTGTTCCAAAATTTTGAATCAGCTCAAGGAACATGGGAGTAGAGTCTATAGGGTTCTATAAATACAGAATCATGTCATCTGCAAAGGGGAAGAGTTTCACTTCCTCTTTGCCTATTTGGATCCCCTTCATGCTTGCTTCTTGCCTTATTGCTCTGGCTAGGAATTCTAATCCTATGTTAAAGTGGAGTGGAGAGCGTGGGATGAGGGTTATACTGGCTTCGTAGAATGAGTTTGGCAAGGAGCCTTCGTTTTCAATTTCATTGAAGAGCTTGAGAAATATTGGTGTGAGCTCTCCTTTGAAGACCTTATAGAATTCAGCTGTGAATCTATCTGGCCCTGGGCTTTTCTTAGGTGGAAAGTCTCTTATTGCCATTTCTATTTCAGTGCTTGAAATAGGCCTGTTTCGTTGGGTTAGTTCTTCTTGATTCAGTGTGTGTATGTTAATGTTACTAGAAATTAATCCATTTCTTCTAGATTCTCAAATTTGTTGGCATAAATTTTTGAAAAGTATTCCCTCATGATGCTGTGGATCTTGGTAATTTCTGTCAAGATATTACCATTCTCAGCTGTGTGTTTTCTTTTTTTTTATTTAGCTATATTCCCTTCTTTTTTTGGTAAGATTTGCTAAGAGTCTGTCAATTTTGTTAATTTTTTCAAATAACCAACTGCTTATTTTTTTATTCTTTCTATAGTTTTTTTGGTCTCCAATTCATTTAATTCTGCTTTGATTTTAGTAATTTGCTTCGTTCTACTGGGATTAGGATTGGTTTGTTGCTCTTCTTCCAGGCGCTTAAGGAGACACATTAAATTGTTGGTTTGTGATTTTTCCAATTTGTTATTGTAGGCACACAGAGGTATAAAGTTTCCTCTTAGTACTCCCTTTGCTATGTCCCAAAGGAGCTGGTATTTTGTGTTCTTTTTGTTAAATTTCATAAACTGTTGGATTTCTGTTCTGATCTCCTCAATGACCCATTGGTGATTCAACAATGTGTTGATCAATCTCCATGAGTTACAGGGTTTTCATTGGTGGAGATTGTTGTTCAGTTACAATTTGATGCCTTTGTGGTCTGAGAGAGTGCAGGGAATAATTTCAGTGTTTCTGAATCTGGCCAGGTTTATTTTATGCCCTAATATGTGGTCTATTTTGGAAAATGTTCCATGTGCTGCTGAAAAAAAGTATATTGTGTTTTTGCTGGGTGAAATAATCTGGAAATATCTGTTAGATCTAGTTGGTCTATATAGTTGTTCAATTCTAAGGTTTCTCTGTTGAGTTTTTGCCTGGTTGATCTGTCCATAGGTGAGAGTGGTGTGTTAAAGTCACCAACAATCAGTGTGTTTTGATCTATCTATGGTTTCAAAGAATATAAAGTTTGCTTGATGAAGTTCAGTGCTCCGGAATTAGGTATGTAGATATGTAGGATCGTTATGTCCTCCTGGAGGAGAGATCCCTTTATTAGTATGTAGTAAACTTCTCTGTCTTTTCTCACTAATTTTAGTTTGCAGTCCATTTTATCTGTCTGCTTATGGGAGCCGTTACCTTGATAAAGTTTATTCCAACCTCTCACTTTCAAAAAATGTTTGTTTTTTTTTGAGCAAGATGTGTCTCTTGAAGACAGCAGAATGATGGAACTTGCTTTTTGATCTAACTAGACAGTCTATGCCATTTAATTTGAGAGTTAATTCCATTCATATTGAGAGTTAGGATTGAGAAATATTTATTAGTTCCTGCCATTTTTAAAAGTTTCATTAGGGCCTTTGTCTTGACAGCTCTTGTGGTACTTAGATGGTATGATTTTTAGGTGTCATTTCTTTCTCTGTATTACATTTGCGTTGGTTTTCTATGTGTAACACATCTTTGAGAATTTTCTGTAATGTTGGTTTGGTTGCTATGTAATGTTGAAGATTTTCCCTGGAATGGAATGTTTTTCTTGTTCTTTCAGTTAGGAATGAGAGCTTAGCTAGATATAGTATTCTTGGTTGGTAGTTACTTTTTCTATTTGTAATACTTTCAACCCCAAATTTAAAATAGTGTCTTGAAAATGGCACCCTTCGAGGCAGAAGATGGCGCCGAGACAATAGGGATGCTGCTTAGCTCTCTCCCACAAAAAGAGAGAACCAGGGAGTCCCACGAGCCAACTACCTTAAGAAATCCACAACAATAAACTCAAGAAGCAACAGAGAAGGACTCAAACCAGAAAAGAAATCCAGATAAAGCCTACATCCAACTTTCTCAAAGAATTCGGAACACGAGGGCCCTTCCCCAACCCCTCGCCTCCGGCTCCAAGCTGCGAAAAGCGGTGGGGGAGGGTGCTGGGCCGGGCAGCCCCTGGAAGCAGTGCAGGAAAACCAACCAACTGCCTAGCCCGCTGAGACTGAAGCGTGCAGACACATCCTACGACCCACTGTGAGGCCACTGGTTGGGCTGAGACCTAGTGGTGCAGAGGCACACAGCCTCTGAGAACAGGCCGAACACCTAGACAAACTGCAAACTCTGACCTAGTCAGCAGAGGAATCAATTTGGCTGAGAACCACCAGTCCCAATCCAAGTAAAGACTGTCACCTACCGCCCACAGAGTGAACTACAACAAGAGCTCTCGATGCCTAGAAGACCACAAAGACAAATTACAACATACATAAATAATCAAAGTCCCACATAAAACCCAAAGGGAAGCAAGAGCAGATGTCACCATCCCAAGAAATGACACCTGAAGAGACACGAAATATGACTCAAATCAAGGAGCTAATTTTGGAAATGAAGGCTGAATTCCAAAAAAAAAAGCAAGAAATTTCCAAGGAACTCTTCGAATTCAAAAGAGAAGTGGAAGAAAAGTTCAATACCGTCTCAGCAGACATGATCAGCTCAGTGTCCACACTTCAAGCAAAAATGGATTGACGAAGATGGAGAATAGAACATGAGGAACGGAAGATAAAACACAAGAGCTGGAACAGAGAATTGCCACCTTGGAAAAATCAGTCAGAATCCACCAGAGAGAACTCCAGGAACTGGCAGATGCAGCAAAGAAGTCTAATCTTTGTATAATAGGGATTGACGAGGGGACTGAATTTCAGGACAAAGGAATGCAACCATTATTCACCAAAATCATAGTAGAGAACTTCCCCAACCTCAAAAGGGAAAATATTCACATTATTCAAGGTTCCAGGACTCCAAACAGGCAAGATCCTAGAAGGAACTCATCTAGGCATATCATAGTAAAGACACTAGACCCGAATACCAAGGAATTGATCTTAAATGCTGCAAAAACAAAGAAAGAGCTATACTACAATGGGAAAAAAAATTCGAATCACAGCAGATCTCTCCACGCAAACTCTAAATGGAAGAAAAGCTTGGAAAAACATCATTGATGTCCTGAAGACCAACAACTGCCAACCCAGACTGATATATCCAGCAAAACTAGCATTTACATTTGAAGGAGAAACAAGAATATTTCACTCCAAAGAGAAGCTTTATGAATACATGCCACTAAACCAGCGTTACAAAAAATATTAATTAATCGAGAACAAATTGTAGAACATCAAGAACCCCCATCAAGAAGTATAATTCATTAAACACAAAAAGGGAAAAAAGTGAGAGAAAGAAACTTAGAAGTAAAAATAAATAATGACAATGGACACTGACCACTTCTCTATAATTTCCCTAAATGAGAATAGGCTGAACAATCCAATCAAAAGACACAGAGCAGCAGACTGGATTAGAAAACACCACCCATCCATATGTTGCCTCCAAGAGACCCACCTCACTGCCAAAGATGAAACAAATTCCAAGTGAAAGGATGGAAACAAATTTTCCACTCCAATGCACCAAGCAAAAAAGCAGGAGTAGCAATCTTAATCTCGGATAAAATTAACTTCTCAGTAAAATCAGTACATAAAGATAGAGCTGGCCATTATATATTAGTAAAGGGTACAATCCATGCCCATAATATTACAGTTATAAACATTTACTCCCCCAACACAGGAGCACCCAAATTCGTCAAACAAACTCTCTTAGAATTACAGAACAAGGTAGACTCAAACATAATCATAGTGGGAGACCTCAATACACCACTTTCAACAAATGACAGATCAACTCAACAAAAGTTAAACAAAGATACCATCGACTTAAATGACACCATAGCCCAGCTGGGCTTAACAGATATACACAGAGTCTTCCACCCAATGGTGAAACATTTTACATTTTTCTCAGCAGCACATGGAACACACTCCAAAATAGATCATATAATAGTTCATACAGAAAACTTAAGCAGATACAAAAGGACTGATATAATCCCATGCATTCTATCAGACCACAGTGGAGTCAGACTATTTCTAAACAATGCAGTCAAAGTTAAAAAACATTCAATCGCTTGAAAACTGAACAACACACTTCTGAATAACTCCTGGGTAACAGATCAGATCAGAAAAGAAATTAAAAACTTCCTTGAATGTAATGACAATCAAGGAACATCACAAAGGAACTTATGGGACAGAGAAAAGGCGGTTCTAAGAGGCAAATTTATTGCACTAGGAGCCCATATTAAAAAGACAGAAGAAGAGCACGTAAATAACCTAAAAAAAATTAAACACCTAGAGGAGCAAGAAAAAGTTAATTCTAAAACAACTAGAAGGACAGAAATCACAAAAATAAAATCAGAAATTTCAGAGATTGAAATAAGATCTACTATACACAAAATTGATAAATCAAAAAGTTGGTTCTTTGAAAGAGTCAACAAAATAGACAGACCCCTGGCAAGATTAATCAAAAAAAGGAAAAGGGAGACTCAAATAAACGAGATTAGCGATCCCACGGGAACAATTACAACTGATTCCCAAGTAATTCAGTCCGTAATGAATAGGTACTACCAAGACCTATATTCAAAGAAACAAGAAAATCTAGTAGAAATGGATGATTTCTTAAATAAATATAGGCTACCCACACTGAACAACGATGAGGTAAACAAATTGAACAGACCAATCTCTTACAACAAAATTGTGGAAGCAATCAGGGAAATGCCAACCTAAAAGAGCCCAGGTCCAGATGGATTCACTACAGAATTCTACAAGACATTTAAAGATGAAATAACACCTATACTCTTGAAACTCTTCCGAGAAATGAAACAGAAGGAACAATACCAAACTCATTTTATGAAGCTAATACTACTCTCATCAATAAACCAGGGAAAGACCCAACAAAAAAAGAAAACTACAGACCTATCTCTATAATGAACACAGATGAAAATCTCCTCAATAAAATATTAGCCAACAGAATCCAGAAACAAATTAAAAAAAATCATACACTATGATCAAGTGGGCTTCATCCCACAGATGCAAGGCTGGTTTAACATTCGCAAATCAATCAATGTAATATATTACATCAATAGAGCTAAGGATAAGAATCATATGATAATTTCTCTGGATGCGGAGAAGGCATTTGACAAAATACAACATCCATTCATGTTGAAAGCACTAGAAAAAATAGGAATAAGAGGTACATTCCTCAAAACAGTGAAAGCCATATATGAAAAACCTACAGCCAGTATTATACTAAATGGTGAAAGACTGGAACCATTCACCTTAAAATCATGAACTAGACAGGGATGTCCACTCTCTCCACTTCTCTTCAATATAGTGCTGGAACCCTTAGCCAGAGCAATAAGGCAAGAAAAGGACATCACAGGGATACACATAGGGAAAGAAGAAATTAAACTATCCCTATTCGCAGATGACATGATCCTCTACTTGAGTGACCCAACAAACTCCACTCCCAAACTTCTAGAATTAATAAACTACTTTAGCAAAGTGGCAGGATACAATATTAACCTTCAGAAGTCAGTTACCTTCTTGTACACCAACAATACACAAACAGAAGGCCAAATCAAGAAAATGATCCCATTCGCAATAGCCCCCAAGTGAATAAAATACTTAGGAATATACTTAACCAAAGATGTAAAGGAATTATTCAATGGAAACTATAAAAGCCTAATGAAAGAAATTAAAGAGGACACTAGGAAATGGAAAGACATCCCATGCTCATGGCTAGAGAGAACCAATATAGTGAAAATGGCTATACTGCCAAAATTGATATACTAATTCAATGCAATCCCCATCAAAATCCCAAAGACATTCTTTAAGGAAATAGAAGATATAATTCAAAGATTCATATGGAACAAGAAAAGACCTAGAATAACCAAAACAATTCTATGCAAAAAGAGCAATGCTGGTGATATTACAATACCAGACTTCAAACTCTACTATAGAGCCATAATAACAAAAACTACTTGTTATTGGCACAAAAACAGACCAGAAGGTCAGTGGAACAAAATAGAAGATCCAGAAATAGAACCACATACCTATAGGCAACTTGTATTTGACAAAGGAGCCAAAGATATGCAGTAGAACAAACACAGACTATTCAATTATTGTTGCTGGCAAAACTGGGCAGCCACATGCAGAAAACTAAAAATTAACCCTAGACTGTCGTCATGCACAAGCATTAACTCAAAGTGGATCAAAGACCTCAATGTCAGACCAGAAACAGAGAACCTGCTACATGATAAAGTAGGAGAGACACTGGAACTCATAGGCATAGGCAAAAGATTCCTGAACAAAATCCCAGGGTAACAACAGATCGGAGAGAGACTCGATAAATGGAACTACCTAAAAATAAAAAGTTTCTGTACAGATAAAAACATAGTTGCAAAAGTAGAGAGACAATCAACTGGGAAAATATATTCACCAACAATACATCTGACAAATGCTTAATATCCAGTATCTACAGGGAACTCAAGAAACTAATCCCCCCAAAACCCAATAAACCATTCACTAAATGGGCAAGGGAACTAAAGAGAGACTTATCAAAAGAAGATATTAAAATGGCAGAAAAGCATATGAGAAAATGTTCATCATCCATGGTCATAAAGGAAATGCAAATAAAAACAACCCTAAGATACCACCTTACCCCAACAAGAATGGCCAAGATTTTGAACTCAGACAATGACAGTTGCTGGCAGGGTTGTGGAGAAAAAGGAACCCTACTACACTGCTGGTGAGAATGTAAACTAGTTCAGCCACTCTGGAAACCAGTGAGGAGGTTTCTTAAAGAACTGAAAATAGACCTTCCCTATGATCCTGCCATACCACTTCTGGGCATCTATCCTGAACATCATGACCCAGGATATTACAAGGACACCTGCTCAGCTATGTTCATCTCTGCACTACTCACAATAGCCAAGTGATGGAAACAATCCAGATGCCCTACTGCAAATGAATGGATACAGAAAATGTGGTATATATACACAATGGAATTCTACATAGCCAACAGACAAGAGAAAATAATGGCATTTGCAGGGAAGTGGATGAATCTAGAGTGAATCATGTTGAGTGAGACAAGTCAAGACCTAAGGAACAAAAGGCACATGGTATCCCTAATATGTGGCTATTAAATCCAAAGAGTACAAGAGCGAGGACTCAATAACTGCATACTCAAAGCTATGGACATGGTAATGGAAATATAAACATAACTATATAGACATAAAAACCTATGACTCTATAGACATAATGTTTTATTTCTCAAATTAATATGTTTCTATGACATACAAACCCTTAGCCTAATTGTGATTAAGTTCTAAATACTAAGTCCCAGTGATTTTAAATAGAGATTCCCTCCTTGAACACTTGTTTGTTAAACTTGTCATTTAAAATATGATGTAAAAATGAACATTAATAAATTCTTAAAAAAAGAAGAAAAGAAGAAAATGGCACCTTTCACATGTATTTTTGAATATACATTGAATAAACAGACAATTGTTTAGGGGTCAAAGACTGAACCAGAATATTTGCTACAAATACCTACAAAATTAACTATTAAACTGATATGTATTATCTTGTGTGGTTTCCCTAGGGCTGTTACAGAATCAAATGAAGCATGAAAACTGTTTCACTTACTGAACAAGATTTGACTGGCTATTTAGGAATTTACAGAGTTACCTGGGAAGACTCACCGCTCAATCAGCAGAACACTAGTTTAAGATCTCACTCATTTAATACTAGTTCTGAATCTGTCTTCCTGTGCGAAATCCCAGGAATAACCAGGAAATGGGGGAATAACCAATTCATAGACTGTTGAGATGAACAGCAAATTAGATGTCATTTTTTCATATAAAAGTAAAATACTTTCCGATTTTCCCCCTCTGTCTTTGATTTCTCTGATTCATCACTAATTTTATTAGATTCAGTGATTATGACATGGCTTATAGTGATTAGCATGTGCATATAAGAATGCAGTTTAAATTTTTCTGAGAGTTGTAAGAATGTTTAGGTATAATGTATGTATGCACAACTAATACATATAGAGTAACTCTTATTGATTATTACCTGTATAGCTTCTATAATCCATAGATTCTTTGTAAAATTTAAGAAATTCTAGTCACATGAAAATAGCCATCTTGAAAAATGGTGTACAATAAAATCAAAATTGGCATGAGAAAGTGAAAATATAGTCTGTAAATTGTATTACTGGTATGTGAATGATGCTGCATGTAGACAAAGTTTCTAATAATCAGTTTGAAATATATTGAACTCTTCTTTTGAGTTCAGACTATTAAAGTACTTAAAAATTACTTTTTCAATCAAAGGAGCAATAGGAAATTTGAATTGAGATATGTAAATTATCAAAAGCCTTGATTTAATAGTACAACTTCAATAATTAAATCTTATTGAGGATGAAGTCTGTAATTGAACGTTGAAGATTTTCCTCTTCAATCAAAGGTGGAGGAGATATAAAGGATGTAGGGAGGGGAGCAAAGGATAATTGGCAGAGTTCATTTGGTTCCTGGGGGAAATCTTGAGGACAACAGAAAATAAAAATAATTCCATATAGGCTGGGAGCATGGCCTAGTGGTAGAGTGCTTGCGTAGCATGTACAAAGCTCTGGGTTAGATTCCTCAGTACCACATACACAGAAAAAGCCAAAATGATATTGTGACTCAAGTGGGAGAGTGCTAGCCTTGAGAAAGCTCAAAGACAGAGCTCAGGCCCTAAGTTCAAGGCCCAGGACTAATGATAATAATACTAATCCCATAAGTAATTTTAGAAGAGTATCATTTCCAAATTCCCTTGTAGCCATCAAAAAAGTAACTGGCAAGACTTTGAATTTGATCAAGGGGAGAAAATAGGAGAAAAACTTACCTTTATTCTTTCCCATACTCATTCATTGCTTGAGCCTGGATTGTATTCATTTCTATACAACATTAGAACTAACACAGAACTATAGCCCAGATGATTTGCAGATAAAGATGACATTTTTAAAAAATAATTGAAGACTATATGAGATTTTGGGTGCTATACAACCCAGCTTTTATTCCAAATAATGCAGTATGTATTTGCCTCATCGCTGAATTTCATAATTCTCTCATCTAGTGAGGTCAAAAAATATATGCAACTTTAAGCCTAGCTTAAATTCTCTCCTAATTCAAACTATCCTATTTATCTTATCGGTATACTTTTACAATCCCTGTGGGTTTAGGTTTATTTATATATTTTTTATTTTTTTCATGACCTCTATTGTATGTCAGCCAATATGGTAATCATATCTAGGTGATAGCTCATGTAACCATAAGTTTCCAATCAAGTCTTGTGGCAAGCTTTCAAATGTCAAACTCAATTCAATCCACAAACTAACTCATTTGTAAGGAATTCTAGGTTCTTCTTGAAGGAAAAAATATTCAAGTACTGGCTTTTCTGCTTTATTCGATTCTGTCTGATTCCATTCTTACTCCTAAATTCATCCACAGTTAATATCTACTACTTTTCAGGCTTTCTAGCCATGAAACCTATAGCACTGATTACTAATGGAGTTACAAAACTGAAAGTTACTGACTTTAGCCTCACTTGGGAAGAGACAACCTTTACCTTTTCTTGTCGAGCACATTGTTGGATTAGAACACTGATGTTTGATTTCATTCCCTTTGCATTGGCTTTAAAGGTCAACAACAGCTTTATCTCAATAAAAATCTCAAGAAATTGATTGACATTCTTGCTTTATAAAAAGTCAAGTTCAGTGAAAAGCTAAAGGTTTTCCTAAGAAATATGTGGGCAAATTAGATCAAAAGAATTTAGTGAGCTGTAAAAGTAAATGTATTAATTTTTTAGATTTTATTTTCCTACACTTTGGATATTGTAGTGCCACTGGTGTGTGTGTGTGTGTGTGTGTGTGTGTGTGTGTGTGTGTGTGTGTGTGTGTGTGTGTGTTGTAGAATTTTAAAACTGGAAAAGAAAGTTTGCCATTTTTTCAGGTAAGAATTAAGGAGGTCAGAGTCCATGGATCCTCATGTGGCCCACAAATTACCATACAGTTCTTATTTTACTTACTTCACATGATTAGTAACTGAAGGAGTTAACAATAAGTTTGTGCAGCATTCTCTCCATGTCTGGAGAGTTAAGTAAAAACATAAAAACAAAAACAAACCCAAATAGTTCTAACAATCAACATTCAATCAGAAAAAAACAGATATACAGATAACTTATTTTTCAATTCTCACTTTAGGTTAATGTTATCTTCCCAAGAAATAGCAACTCAGATCATTTTGATGTGAAAACCCAAATCTTCTTTCCTGAGGTGTCTCATGATTAGAAACCATGATTATGATAGGTGCCTATGATCCTCCATTAATATTTGGACTGTACATGGAAGGGGATAATGGTAATAATCCTCATACTAGACACATCTAGATAGGTTTCTGTGATGAAAGCCCGTTTGATTTGTTAACTAGGACTCTTTATTAGAGTGTCTTCTTTACCTACTGACTTTGTGGGCTATGAAATGCACAATGATCATGTGTCTCTCTTTACTTCTGGTTCCTTGGATCTATTTTGTATTTTCTGACGGAAAGACATTTTGTTCGATTTTTACCTTAAGATCCAATATCCCATAAAGCCCAAAGTTGTGGAAACATAAGATAGAGTCTGTGGATGGGCTATTAGATACAATGGCAAAAGTAGACATTCTTACCTCTATCCTTAGACACCATGATTGGTTCAAATCATATACTATATTGTAACTTATGGGGTCAGCTTCCAAGTTCTCTTAAGTGCGGACACCCTGTTGGCATGGTAACGGAGTTTTTGTAAGCATTTGAACAGCTTCCGGATGATTGAGCAGGCAAAAAAAAATGAATCTGTAAGTAGTGAGATCATTGTCTAAACTTTTTGTGTTCTAAAATAAGCTCCTTTTTTTTAGAAGCAATAGCGTGTATGAGACCATGGTATATATCCTGAATAAAATATTTATACATGTATGGATGGTAAAGGAAATTCATGTCTTAGATGTTTGCTTGTGTTGAGATAAATCATGTTGAAAAAAGTGACAGAAAATCCAGCTAGTATGTCTGTTTCCATAATAGCAGCTACATTAGTAAAAAGCCCTTTTTGTTAAATACTAAGTAAATGAAAAGAGCAGTATATGATATCTACAGAGAAGTTCACTTTGGTTATTTATATAGGAATTCTTCCAGAAAGAATAACTTTGGTATGCCCTCAATTGAAGATTTAAATATTTTTACACTCCTGTTCCTCTTCCAAGGCATTTATCCTTAAACTCTCCTTTTTTCCATCTTATTTCTCTCAATTCCCTGGCCATCTCTTCATACTGTTAATCATGACCCATGTATGATGACAGACTACATTTCTAACTATATTTTCCCCCAACAAAACTCACTCAAAATGTACTGCTCCACATATTTTGCTTACTTAAATGCTTCGTTTCAAATTGTATTTAATGCTATCCTGGACTGGGGTTTAATGCTTTAGCCATCTGTTTCTAGTCAGTTTCAACATAACAGGTAATTAGGCTCCAATTGTTTTTTTCCTCAGTAATCCATTTAAAGCAAAATATCCATGAAGCCATGGAAATGGGGAAATGGTAACTCAGCATGCAGGAGTGCCATAAAAGCCAGGCAGTCCATGTAACTTACTGTACCTTAAGGACCTTAAGGTTTCTCCTCATGCATTCTACTTCTGGTTAATAAGAAGGAGTTTCACTCATGCTTATGTTCATAGTTAGCAAACATGTCCTACTGACTGAGTGCAGGTTAAAGGATCAGTCATATTTAAAGGTTTCTTCTATTGCCAACCAAAGTTTCTCTCTCTCTGTCTCTCTGTCTCTGTCTCTGTCTCTGTTTCATCTGAGGAATCACTACTGAGAAGGTTTGTAACACTGCTTATTCTATGAGAAAGAAGCAAAAAATCCTTCATTACTGACCTTGAAAACCACACTCTCTTCCTGATAAAATACAGTAGTATTTTAATTTTCTGAAAAAAATACTACAGTCCCAGTGTTCATATGTAATCATCCCTCAAAAGTTTTTCTTTTCTCTTGGCCGGGAGGGAGAGGAGGCGGGGGGGGGGGAACCTGAAAGCCACAGTGATAAATGACGGTTAAAGGTAAGATCTGAGATAGTGGGTCCTTCTTCAATGAGACTTAACTTTTCTCTCACTAAAGGGATTCTAGAATTCACAAGGACTGTTTTAGGTTTGACACTAGGGTACAGGATCCCATAAAGACTATATCATTCCCCAAACCTCACTGCCACAGTTCCTTGGAGGACTTTAATTTTTGCATGAACTTGCATAGCACAGAGGAAGCCCAATGATTGGTTGGATGGAGTCAGAAGAAGCTGATGTTTGAAGTATTTTGAAGTTGCACTATCTCAAAGCTCTGTCATTCAAAGAGCCAAATGTGTAAAGGTTCTAGCTTTGCACCCATATTTGTATAGGGAGGGCTTACTTATGAAAATTTATACTTTTACTTAGATAATCAACATTTTGTTCCTATTTACTTTTTCCCAAGGAGGTTACACATATATTTTACTAATGTCTTCAGTTCTACCAAATACTTTCAATTCCTGAAGCTGGTACTGACAAGTTTATATTAATCATTTTGAAACTGTTCTACAAATATATGATCATAAGTGATTTATAGTCCTATAAGACTATTTTATGGCTTTAAGATAAAGAAGGTCATTTCACATTTTTATTGTTATTCTTTCATAACTACACAAATGAATTCCCATTCAGCATGTCAATGTGTGAGTACAAATGCATCTTATTCAATGTTACCCCTTTCATAATGCCTCCCATCTCTTCCAGTCTCACCCATCCTCTCAAGTTACCTAATTCTACTTTATTATGTTTAAACTGAATATTATGGCTGTATTTATCTACTATTCTTCCCACCATTTATTACTTTATTGCCAGTTTCAGGTGGAGTATGAAAGAGAGATACCTCAATGAAGATTTTGATAACAATAAACATTCATGATTAGTGACAGTTAAACACACGTGCACATAATATGGACAGCAGAAGGTTTATGAATAAAAATTTTCTCCTAGGTAATAGGTGAAGCCAATCTTAGCATATAGTAGTCTTGGGGTAATTTTTCTTTCTCTTCAACTTCATAGAAAAAAGTTTGTCAGACTTAAAAAATGGATGAAGGTGGAATGAAACCCACACCCTCACAGCTGAACTATAATAACAGTGATATGCCCTTTGTGCAAACCTATTAAAATGAATAATGGTGCCCTGCCATCCATTCAAGTCATTTTGCTATGGGAAATCATTCATCAAAAATGCATATAAATCTAGAATTTAATTAATCATCTCACCTAATAGGCTAGTCTCTTGTGATTTTTATTGTAATACTTTTTTCATCAAATAAAATGTAGTCATCACTGGAAAATATAAAAACAATAATTCTTAACAAATACATATAGACTTGTAATTAAACCCAGGAAAACTTGTGTGGTTCTATAAAGTGAAGGGAGTCAAAACTCTAATTAACATCATTGTAAGAAATGATACTAAATTTTTCTTGGTTAGATTACAAATCTGTCTTTTAAAAGACTATAGTATCAGTGGACTGTATAATGAAACTTAACATGACATTTAATGACTACATGATTTAGTGACTACCTGATGGCAAAAATGGTAGTGCAGTCTCTCATCTCTTCTGCTCTTTGGTTATCTCATATTGTCACAGCATTTTACCCTGTTATCTGATATATTATACATATGTTTATCTGGTTATTTGATATAGGATTGGGAAGTGAGGGAAAGAAGAATGAGGGGCAGGGGTGAGGGGAAGCAAATGGGGACCAAAACATGAGAAAGGGTATCAATGTATGTGAAGTAATTCATCTTCTATCTGGTGAATATAATATAAACCTTCTATTAATTACAATAAGCATTATATGAAAAAAATGGTAGTGCAGCTCTAGAACATCCCAAT
The DNA here is from genome assembly GCF_031878675.1 of Megascapheus bottae. Classification (NCBI taxonomy): domain Eukaryota; kingdom Metazoa; phylum Chordata; class Mammalia; order Rodentia; family Geomyidae; genus Megascapheus; species Megascapheus bottae. Next base: position 8,785,926 of record NC_143512.1, read on the forward strand.
AGTAATCTATCACATTGTAATTTTACTTTTAAAATAACATACAGATTATGTATGCCTGGAAAATATGCCAATGCTAATGGCCACTCAATTGGAGGCAAATAGAATTGATTATCAATTTATTTTTTCTTGTTTTATAAATTCAGATGTTTTGTTGACAAAGTATATAATCAATTAAAATATTACTGAGTTTGAAAAATATGACAGTGACTCATTCTTCTCCCTTATTCTTTTATATTTGGTGCAACACTCATGCTAGTTAAATTTATTTGACTACTTCACTAATTTATAAACATAAACCAAATTGGCCACAAGAAAAATGTAGAAGAAATTCTCTTGATGCTATTAACTAGCACTAGAATAAACATAATTCAAATTTCTCATTAAAAATTATATAGAAATCTCTAGATGTATCATCTCCTAATGTTATTGTTACAACTATCTAATCTTTCTGGTACATTTTGTACAGACTTAAATTAGCCATGTGATAATTTGTTTATGACATCACAATGGCTTTGTAAGAATCATTACATGTAATTATTCCAATTTCAGGCTCTGTTCTAGAAAGAAATATTCTGATTGTAACTGTGATTGCTGATTTATTTATGTTAGTGCTGGTTCTAGGGTTTGAATTCAGGGACTAGTTGCTGTCCCTGAACACTTTTGCTTAAGTTTAGCACTTTATCAAGTTAGCCCCAGTTTCTCTTGTGTTATAGTGTCTTACTAGAGTTAAGACTTTCCTCCTCAAGCTGGCTTCAAACTTCAGTGCCCAGAATTCAGCCTCCTGTATTCAGCTAGGACTACAGGCATGAGCCACTGGCATCTGGCTAACTGTAGATTCTAATTTTGTTGTATTTTAAATGATGTATTTTCCTATGAGTTAAAGAATTTGTTTAAATAAGCAAGAGTTATATTCGATGAGAGTACAAATGGAAATTATGTTAATTTGTATCTGTTTTCTGTTATCTGTCTCCATTTTCTACAGTCATTTTATCTAACAACAATGTACTGTATCATATTAGCTTCTTATATCTGTTACAAGCCACTTGACTTTAGTGCCTTAAAACAACACAAATATTTCATTCTAATTCTACATGTCACAAATCTTGTAATCAAAGAGAGCATGTGAGATGAAGGATAAGAAAGACATTTCTTGTATTTGACCCTGTTAACAAGAAGTCTGTCTCTCTTTGAAGAGAGACAGAGAAAAAGGGATCAGGAACCACAGAAAGTTTGATATCATAGTTGAAAGCACAGAGAAAAGAGAAGTGTCAGAGAAAACTAGGAACCAGTCTTTAGCAACAACCTCTGGAGGATGGAGATGAGAAACCAAAGTGATAAAGACAAGATAAGCCAGGTTACTAGTTACTAGTACAGCCAGCCATGAACTAAATCCACACAGCTCTCTTCTCCCTCAAGAGAAGAAATAAATATCAGGACAGAAATGAATGAAATGGCAAATTAATGAATAGCATGAAGAAACTTGTCAACAGGTCCACACCAGCCAGACTGTATTTCTTCCATGATCTTTTATTGTTTTCATCTCTATAGGTACAGGCAGAGTTTCCTGAGGCTCCTCAAGCCACAATTATTTCATCTCCAGAGTAGATTAGTTCCAAAGGATAGGAGCTCTCACAAGGTGACACCTGTACTCTGAGGTATGGGGACCAACAGAATGGCTTACGCCTCCAGTCATAACTAGATACATGGAAGTAGCAAGCTGTTCTCTCTCACACCAAATCCCCAACATGGAATGAAGAGTCAGTTCTTTAAAGAATGAACATGGCTGGTAAACACTCAGCCAAACTAATGAAATGAATTAAAGAGGGAGATGACATAAATTAATACATTTAGAAATGAAAATGGAGAAGTCCAAACAGATAGCAATACAATTTGGTGAGTCATTGCAGAATACTAAAAAACTGTATTGTGAATAAATTGGAAAATCTAGAAGAAATATATGTATTTTATTTTTTTGTTTTGTTTTTTGTTAGTAATGGGGCTTGAACTCTGGGCTTGGGTGCTGTCCCTGAGCTCTTCAGCTCAAGGCTACCGCCCTACCCCTTGAGCCACAGAGTCACTTCCAATAAATGTATGTATTTCTTATCATGTCTAATTAACCAAAATTGAACCAAGGGTAAAAAGATCATGAATGGATATATTCACTGTTGAATTTTTTCAGGTCTTTACAGAAGAACTATGACCAATGACTCTCAAATTATAGCATAAAATAAAAATGGAGAAAACTGTATTATTCTATGAGTCAATAAGCCCTAAAAGAAAAATGTTAAATAAAACTGTATTCTTACTCTTCAGGAAGCTTTATCTATATAAATGCCTGTAAGTACAAAAGAATATTTCAAAATTATAAAACATGAGAATAAATGCAGACTGAAACAGAAAATTTTCAGTTCCTAACAGTAATAATTCCCCTGGTGACCAAACAATGATTGTCTGCCTTATTGTTTAATCTTCCCTTCAATATCCTTTAAAACTCAAACAAGTTGCTGGTCCCAAACGCACTTCCATGTCTTTCTGTGGAGGAAATGTTGTATCTCATTTTCATATGGCAAATCTTACTTTAGAAGTCCCACTGAAGTCTTCATACAATTCTTCTGATTCCAGAAAGAATGCTTGTGTCTCTTTTATTTGTTAATTATTTTCTATTTTTTCCCTTATTTTATTATTATTTTTTTATTGTGATTGATAGGTTACATTATATTCACCAGATAGAAGGTGCATAACTTCACAAACATTGATACCCTTTCTCATGACATGGTCCCCATTTCCCTCCCATGGCTCAATTAGCAGAGATTTACAATAGAACAAAATCTAGAGACATAAGGCCAAATAGTACGACACTAAAGGTAAGGACCTCCAGGATAAGGAAACAAAAGCCATAGAATAAGTGATTGTTGTCCTTAATGTACTATGTTATCTCTCATCTCTTTTGCCATCCCTTGGTTATTTCATATTGTTACAATATTTCACCTTGTTATCTGATATTTTTATATGTGCTTAATTGGTTATTTGAAATTGAATAAGGAAGAGGGGAAATAAAATGAGCTTCTGTCTCTTTAAATAATAGTTTGTTGTTGGTGGTGGGGGGGGCTTAAAGTTAGGGCTTGGACCTCTTTATGCTCAAAGCTAGTGCTCTCCTACTTGAGCCACAGTGCCACTTTCAGATTTTAAGTGGTTAATCAGTGATAAGTGTCTCACAGTTACTTACTTGCGCAGGCTGGCTTCAAACAACAATCCTCAGATCTCAGCCTCCTGAATAGGTAGAAATACAAGTGTGTGCCATTGGTGCCCAGCAGTTTAAATAGTCTAAAGACTTTGTGAAACACATGTCATCTGCTACAACTGAAGGAATCACTGATGCACTTATTGTTCCCCCATGACTGAGAGCTTTGCCTGTAGGAGGTCTCTTCATTTTTATCTGGAACTGGCATTGAGTAAATACTTAATAAATACTATTGAGCAAATATCTGTGATGCACGTGTGTAAGAAATGGGTTTCTGGAAGCCCAGGGCCAGATGGATTCACAGCTGAATTCTATAAGGTCTTCAAAGCTGAGGTCAGACCAATACTCCTCAAGCTCTTCAACGAAATTGAAAATAAAGGTTCTTTACCAAACTCATTCTATGAAGCCAGTATAACCCTCATCCCCAAACCAGACAGAGATTCATCAAAGAAAGAGAACTATAGACCTATTTCTTTGATGAACATCGATGCTAAACTTCTCAACAAAATACTGGCCAACCGTCTTCAACAACACATCAAAAAAATTATACACTATGATCAAACTGGATTCATCACAGGGAGGCAAAGCTGGTTCAACATATGCAAATCAATTAATATAATTCAACACATCAACAGGAGCAAGGACAAAAATCACATGATTGTCTCAATAGACGCGGAAAAGGCATTTGACAAGATCCAACACCCCTTTATGTTAAAAGCTCTGGAGAAACTAGGAATCCATGGAACATTCCTCAATGTAATAAAGGCTGTGTATGAGAAACCCACTGCTAGTATTACACTTAATGCTGAAAATCTAAAGCCTTTCCCTCTAAAATCAGGAACGAGACAAGGATGCCCACTCTCTCCACTCCTCTTTAACATAGTACTAGAATTCCTAGCCAGTACAATAAGGCAAGAAGCAAGCATAAAGGGGATCCAAGTAGGGAAAGAGGAAGTAAAACTATCCCTCTTTGCAGATGACATGATTCTGTATTTAAAGAATCCTATAGACTCTACTCCCAAGCTCCTTGAGGTGATTCAAAACTTTGGAAGAGGGCCAGGAGTTTGGCCTAGTGGTTAAAGTGCTTGCCTAGCATGCACGAAGACCCGGGTTCGATTCCTTGGTACCACATACATAGAAAAAAGCCAGAAGTGGTGCTGAGGCTCAAGTGGTAGAGCTCTAGCCTTGAGAAAGTCCAAGGACAGTGCTCAATCCCTGAGCTCAAGCCCAGGACTGGCAAAAAAAAAAAAAAAAACTTTGGAAGAGTAGCAGGCTATAAAATCAACCCTCAGAAATCAACTGCCTTCCTTTACGCCAACAGTGAGAGGAATGAGGCAATAATCAGGAAAGAAACTCCTTTCACAATAGCCTCAAAGAAAATAAAGTACCTAGGAATTAGCTTAACTAAGAATGTAAAGGACCTTTTTGATGAAAACTTTAAAACCCTAAAAAAGGAAATTAAAACAGAACTAAGGAAATGGAAAAACCTCCCATGCTCCTGGATTGGAAGAATCAACATTGTGAAAATGACAATCTTGTCAAGGGCTGTCTACAAATTCAACGCAATACCCATCAATATCCCAATGGCATTCTTTAAAGAAATAGAAGAGGCAATTCAAAATTTCATATAGAATAATAAAAGACCCCGTATAGCAAAAACACTTCTTAGCAGAAAGAACAGCGCCGGAGGAATTTCAATTCCAAACTTTAGACTCTATTACAGAGCTATAATTCTCAAAACAGCTTGGTACTGGCACAAGAACAGGCCTGAAGAACAATGGAATAGAACTGAGGACCCAGATATTAAACCACAGACCTATGGCCACCTAATCTTTGACAAGGGAGCCAAAAAAATAGAATGGAAGAAAGACAGCCTCTTCAACAAGTTGTGCTGGCAGAACTGGTTAAGCACCTGCAGAAAACTAAAGTTGGATCCTTCTTTGTCACCTTGCACTAGAATTAACTCCAAATGGATCAAAGACCTGGAGGTAAAACCTGACACACTGAAAACTTTACAGGAAGGAATAGGAGATACACTAGGCCTCCTTGGCACAGGTCGAAACTTTCTTAATAAGGACCAAGAATCACAACAAATCAGAGAAAGGCTGGATAAGTGGGACTGCATTAAACTGCGGAGCTTTTGTATGGCAAAGGACATAGCTAGTAAATTAATTAGGAAGCCTACAGAGTGTGAGAAGATCTTCACCAACCAAACAACGGACAAAGGCCTCATATCTAAAATATATCAACAACTCAAAAAATTGAATCACTCCAAAACTAATCTCCATATAACAAGCATCCCATTAAAAAATGGGCCAAAGACTTAAAGAGAGTCTTCTCTGAAGAAGAAACAAAAATGGCCTATAGACACATGAAGAAATGCTCAACATCTCTGGTCATAAAAGAAATGCAAATCAAAGCAACTCTAAGATTCCACCTCACTCCAGTTAGAATGGCCAGGATCAGGAAAACGAATAATAACAGATGCTGGAGGGGATGTGGCCAGGAGGGATCACTACTACACTGTTGGTGGGAGTGCAAACTTGTTCAACCACTATGGAAAGCAGTGTGGCAGTGCCTCAAAAGGCTAAACATAGAACTCCCCTATGACCCAGCAATTCCACTACTTGGCATTTACCTAACCATCCAGAAACAAGGGCATACTAAATCCATTAACACAACAATGTTCATTGCAGCACTATTCACCATAGCAAAGATATGGAACCAACCTAGATGTCCCTCAGTTGATGAGTGGATCAACAAGTTGTGGTATTTGTACACAATGGAATTCTATGCTGCTGTCAGAAAGAATGACATCGCCCCATTTGTTAGGAAATGGAAAGACTTAGAAAAAATCATATTAAGTGAAGTAAGCCAGACTCAAAGGAACTTAGGCTCAATGGTTACCCTCATTCGTCATAATCAGTAGAAACCTTGGGCTCTACTAGCCGAGATCTGCAATAGAGCAAAAATCTTGATACATAAGGCCATATAATGTGAAGCTAATTGAAAGGACCTCCAGGATATTGAAACAAAAGCCATATAATGAATGATTGTTGTCCTTAATGTACTATGTTGTCTCTCATCTCCTTTGCTGTCTGTTGGTTATCTAATATTGTTACAGTATCTCACTTTGTTATCTGATATATTGAATTTATTTGTATTTGGTTATTTGAAATTTGATAGGGAAGGGGGGAAAACCAAGATGGGTGGGGGGGTGTGAGGGAGGGTAATGGGTACCAAGACATGGGAAAGGGTATCAATGTATGTGAATTAATGCACCTTCTATCTGGCAAATATCATGTAACCCTTTTACTAATTACAATAAAAAATTAAAAAATATATAATGGCAAAAAAACAGTGGATCTTCCTAGAGAGAGCACTTCTTCATTAAGCCTCATGACATGAGTCACGGAGCATCTACAGGGAGATGTCAATGCAATAATGGAAAACCGTGAATTGGGGCTGGAACTTTGTGAAGAAGTGTATTTTGTAATTAAACCTATCCTATTGACGAGGAAAGAACATCAGGATAAAGTCATTCTGCTTTAGAATAGATACAAATAACATGGCTGTCTGTAATAAAATAAAAACAGATAGTACATTACCAAAAAAAAAAAAGAAATGGGTTTCTGGGAAGAAGAAGGACAGCCAGCAGAATTTTTATGCCTGCTGACAGAGCCTCAGCGCCAAGGTTAGAAGACTCCCAGTGGACCAGATAAAGTCCACCAGCTACAGTGGAACCATCTCTTGAACACTAACTAGTAATTTCTGTAGGACCCTCCCTGCCTATATATGAAATGTATTCCAACTTATCCACAATTTTATTCAAGAGAAGCAAAGCTTATCTAGCAATTCATCCCTCCATCCAACTTTACATTTATACATACATACATACATACATACATACATACATACATACATACAAACATACACACATGCATAGATACATGTGTCTGTGAGTATATATTAAATCTCATATTTACATTCACTAATTATTTTGCAAGTCACAAACCAACAAAAGGGGCTGGGAGTTTGGCCTAGTAGTAGAGTGCTTACTTCGCATGCACAAAGCCCTGGGTTTTATTCCTTAGTACCAGATAAATAGATAAAAGCCAAAAGTGGTGCTGTGGCTCAAGTGGGAGAGCACTAGCCTTGATCAAAAGAAACTGTCAAGGACAAGGCCCAGGTTCTGAGTTCCAGCCCCAGGACTGACTGGCAAAAAATAAAAGGTACCTAAAAGTAGAATCTGCTAATATACCTAAAATGTATAACTATTAATACAAAGAAATGCTTCTGAATACCTAGTAAGAAAAGATACCTCTATCTTTGCTTTCCAGAACTTTGGAAAAACATTTTTTTTAAATTTTATTGTGGGTGTAATGAATAGAGGGGTTATAGTGACATTCGTCAGGTAGCATTACTTCTTCAACCTTGATACCCCTTCTCATGTCTTTGTCCCTGTTTCTCTGCCCCACCCCCTCCCAATCATCTTGTTTTACCCCTTGCCCTCCTATTTCAAATAAACATCTTGGAAACTCTATCATGGAAAGGACTAGAAAGAGAACTAGCAATCAGTCTGCCTTAAATATCTTATTGGTGAACTTAGTTTTCCAAGAGAGATGATCTGGTGGAACGTCCCCCGCCCCCCCCACCCCTGACCCCACTCTGAGTTCTTGAAATCTGCAAGGTAAATCAGTAGGGAAAAGTATTTAGCAAGGTAAGTAGCTATACTCATGCAGAAAACTGAAGCTAGATCCTTATATGTCACCCTGCACCAAAATAAATGGATCAAAGCCCTCAAAAGTAGCACCAAATACTATGAAAATGATAAAAAAGAAAGAGTGTAGGAAAAATTAATTAAAGATCTAGAATTCCAGAAAAATCAAAGAAAGATTGGAATTTGCATATAACTGAGGACTTTCTGCATGGCAAAGGACAGAGTTAGCAGGATAAATAGAAATCCCATAGATGGGAGATGTTTACCAGCTATGCATCAGACAAAGGCCTCATATTTAAAATACTTAGAGCTTAAAGAGTCAGCTCCGCTCCCCAAATAAACCATCAAAGAAACACCAACCCTTTTGGACATTCTTATTACCTTTTTCAGAGAAGTCTCTCTTTAAGTCTTTGGCTCAACTTTTTAAAGGAAATGGATGTTTCTTTGAGGATTTGTTTTGAGGGGTTTCAATTTTTTTGAGCTCTAAGTATATTTTATATCTTTGTCTATTGAATAGCTAGTGAAGATCATCTCTCAGTCTGTGGATTTCCTATTTTATCTTGCTAGATATGTCCTTTGCCAGGCAGAAGCTCTACAGTTTAATGAAAGAATGGCATTCTCACACTCATAAGGAAAAGGAAAGATGAGAAAAAAATCATATTAAGTGAAGTAAAGTAGACATAGGCTCCATGGTCTCCCTCATGTAATAACTAGATATGACTATATAAAATGATACTAATCAAAATTAACTCCAAGTGGGCTGAAAGTTTGGGCTAGTAGTAGAGTGCTTGCCTAACATTCACGAAGACCCAGGTTTGATTCCTTGGTACCACATACATCAAAAAGTTGGAAGTGGTGCTGTGACTCAAGTGGTAGAGATCTAGCTTTGACAAAGCCCAAGGACAGAGCTCAGGCCCTGAGTTCAAGCCCCAGGACTGGCAAAAAAAAGAACTCCAATATATGGAAACAAGAGGATTTTTTTGTTATTGTTGTTGTTTGCTTAGAATAGTGTTTGAAGTTATTTCTTTTTTCTTCATTTTACCCCCTATGGTATATCCCCTGACATAGCTGTTTAGTTTATTTTCTTTTGCTATAAGTTTATCTAATCTGGGGAAGGAAAAAGAAATCAAATAATGGTGAGACAAAGGACAAACAGTGAATCGATACAACAGTAATAGTCACAGGACACTGTTGCAACAACTTGGCAGAGGGAGTAGAGTCGGGGGTGGGAAGGAAAAGAGAGAGAAATGAGGAAGGGGTAACACTTTTCAACAACTAATGTACTTATTACCTTACTTATGTAACTATAGCCCCTCTGTACCTTGTCTTTACAATCAAATAAAATTAAATTAAAAAGTTAAAATCTTATTATACTTTTGGAAAGTATACGTTTCAGTTCCTTTCCTTAAAAAAACAATACAGGGGCCAGGAGTTTGGCCAAATAGTAGAGTGCTTGCTTAGCATGCACAAATCAGGATTTGATTCCTTGGTACCACATATATAGAAAAGGCTGGAAGTGGTGTTGTGGCTTAAGTGGTAGAGATCTAGCCTTGGAGAAAGCCCAAGGATAGTGCTCAGGCCCTGAGTTCAAGTCCTAAGACTAGCAAATAAATAAATACAAACACTCCAGGTGATAACTTAAACAAGTGATATAAGTCTCCATCTTTGAGAGCTGGGTAGTTTTGTTATTCTTTTCAAATAGTAGCTTCCGCAGGTGGCAAATATCTTGTGGTACTCAATGACTCTCTTGACCTGTATTTGTTCTTCTTTATGTTCTACACACAGCCATTTCTCTGTAAAGGTTCTAAGAACAAACAGCTTCATTGACATAAAGGCTGCTGAGCTGAGTAGTTCCACTGGCTACACTGACTTAGTTTGCAATGCTAACAGAGGCAATAGAGAAAATTACTTTTCTTTCTAGCCGACTTGGTGGTATTTTTGATACAGAATTTATGTTAGAAGCAGAAACTAGGCAATCATTTGGAAAATGAAGCCATTTCAATGAAATGAGTGGTGTTCGGATACTCACAGGTGGCGTGATTGGTGTAGAAAACATTCTGAAGTGTTATGGTTTATTCCTCCTATTCTATCACACACACACACACACACACACACACACACACACACACACACCTTCTTTATATAGATACACAAATAACTTAAAATATTGAAGTAGTAAGTTACTTTTTAATTTCAAGATTTATTTTTCTATATTTCAGTATTACATGGTTCTAGATATTTTGTGGTTTGGTGAGTGACAGAAGTTCAAATATAGCTGATCTGCTGATCAAATTTTCTCATTTTTTATTTATTTTTGTGGGTCATGGGCTCTGTCCCTGAGCTGTTCAGCTCAAGGCCACCGCAAGCAGCCAAATTTTCTCCTTTAATGGTGGCAGATGACACTCCAAGCCTTTGGCTCATCTATTTTTGACCCTCTCTCATGGCTTGTATTAAGGCATATGATACCATGAATTACTTCTTTTATTGAGATGGATTCTTCTGTCCTTTTGCAGGGCTTTTCTGGAGCTGTAATCCTCTCAATTTCAGTTTTCTGTGAACTTTAAATGAATGGTGCAAGCCAACGTGCTCAGCACTGGTTTAAGAAGGAATCTGTGGGCCAGGCACTGTGGCACATACCTGTAATCCTAACTACTCAGGAGGCTGAGATCTGAGGATCTCTGTTCAAAGCCAGCCTGGGCACTAAAGACCATGAGACTCTTATCTCCAATTAACCACTAGAAAATCGGAAGTGGTGCTGTGGCTTAAGGGGTAGGGTGGTAGCTTTGAGCTGAAGAGCTCAGAGACAGTGCTAGGCCCAGAGTCCAAGCCCCAAGACCACCACCACCACCACCAAAAACAACAATATCAACAACAACAACAACAACAACTAAGGGAATTTGTGAACCTTGCTGTTCAGGGTGGCTTCAAAAAATGTCTTTCTCATTCTCAGCCTCCTAAGTAGCTAGAAATATACAATTACGGAGCCACTGGATCCAGGTTCAATTACCGTTTGACTGTTAAATTAGGTTGGCCCTTGGTGGCTATGCTGCTTGACCTGTGATTCACTCAAATTCCATCCAATATGAGGTGAGGAAGTTGAGGATACTGAGAATGGGAATGCTTTGTAGTAGCTGTCTTTAAGTTCCCAATAGTTTGCCTTTGAAATTGTGTTTAGTTAGTGACATTTTATGGGATTATAAACAAAATCCCCTGGAAGGTTTATGGCTCTTTACCTTATATATGGTGTATTCATGTGCATATCTTCAAGAGGGTGGGAGTGAGGGCACAGAACTTAAGCGGAAAAGGGTAAAAAGAAAAGTGCATCGTGAGCTGGGTGCAGTGGTTCACACTAGCTACTCAGGAGGCTGAGATCTGAGGATCAAGGTTCAAAGCCAGCCCAGGCACAAAAGGACCCGAGACTCTTATTTCTAATTACTTTTAGAAAATGGGAAGTGGAGCTTGGCTCAAGGGTATGGTGGTAGCATTGAGCTGAAGAGCTCAGGGACAGCGTCCAGGCTGAGTTCAAGCCCCATGACCCACAAGAAAGAAAGAAAGAAAGAAAGAAAGAAAGAAAGAAAGAAAGAAAGAAAGAAAGTGCAGCAGTGGAGCTCACTGGAGACTGATGGAAGTTAACTATATATCTCGTGCGGAGACTGCTGGGAGCGACTTTGAGTATGTGAAGGCCCAGAAGACAGTTTACAAAAGGAAGTGTACCCATTACTTGACTCACGTAATTCTAGGTCCTCTATGTATAACGTCTACACTAACAATGAAGTAAATTAATTTTTAAACACTAGCATTACCAAACATAAACAATATAGTTCATGGTAATAATTTTAAGTATTTTTCTTTATTTCTAAGGACATATACATGCTGGGAAAAACAGGAAAATTTGAGAGTTATCAGAATATAAGTAAAAGTTTCATAGTTCAGTGCATTCATAATTGATTTTCCCCTTCTTTTGAACAAATGCGCTCACATTTCTATTTTGCATTACTTCCTGAAATTCATGTAGACATACCTGCCCTGGGAGAGTTCTGATTCAGAGCTGAGTTGGTATTCTAGCTTGTTCAATCAAACATTTACGAAAGAGTGGGCCTCTGCTCTCTGCTCCACATATATCAATTGGTGATGTAACATTTTATGTAAGACACAGATAACTTTCAGAACAGATTGTGATAGCCTATGAATCACAACAAGAACAAAGATAGTGATCAAATCCTTCTGCTCTTTCTGATACTCCCATGTTTTAGGTAAATTGTGGCACATTTCAGAAGGCAGCCCATGAAAACCAAAGGCATATTTGGTTCATTTTTGTATTCTGCATAACACAGCATAACAAAAAGGAGAGGTTCAGTGCTGAAGAGTAAAATCACCAGCAATTTGTAGAAAATGACTTTGTATTATGTTTATGAATGACTTCTCAGTGGTTAGCTAGTATTTCTCTTAAACAGACCTGTTCTGTTTTGTGTTGAATGAGGGTTTTAAGATAAAGGGATTAACTAATTAATTCATTTATGCTGGTCCTGGGGCTTGAACGCAGAGCCTTGGCACTATCCTTGAGGGTTTTTTTAATTGCCTAATGTATAGTGGGGTTACAGTTACATTTGTCAGGTAATGGGTGCATTAGTTCTTGAACATTGATAACCCTTTTCATGTTTTTGTCCCCCTTTCCCTCCCCTCACCCCATTGCAATCATCTTGTTCCCTGAGATTTTCTGTTGTTGTATTCAAGACTTGTATTCTACCACTTGAGCCACAACTCCACCTCTGGTTTCTTGGTAGTTTATTGGAGATAAATTTCTCACAAACTTTCCTGACTTTGACACTCAAATATCAGCCTCCTGAGTGGAAAGAATTATAGGCATAAGGCACTGACACCTGGAATTTTTTTTTCAAAGATTTGAAACTGGAAGGAGTCAGAAACTAGATTCTTAAGGGTTTCTCTGTCTATATCTGACTGTATGAGTTTGGTGAATCACTTAGCAAAGTCAAAATATTATCAATTGAATATTGTGAATTACAAAGCTATGGTTTGCCATATTGCTAATTAAATGATGTAACCCATAGTGCTTGGCACGCAACAAACTGTGAGCAGGGCTTTCACTTCTTTTGACACTGTTGGATATTTATTAAGAAGCTGCAATGTGACTATCCTGCTTGATATCACCTGTAAACAAATCAAATCAAGGTAACAGTTCACATAGAAGTTACCTCCTAGCACAGCTTTGTTTACTGGGGAAATCTTCACCCATACACTAAGGCAGGATGCATGATTTGACCAACTCACATGTACTAATTATTTACTTTCTTTAATGGTCAGCTCTGGCCAGGTTTTATAAGTAGATACTAACTCTGCAAAGCAAGATATTCTGACATCTTTATATCTGCAGATGACATAACTTCAAGGATAGTTCAACATACACAGATCAATATATCTAATTCAACATATGAACAAAATGAAGACAAGCTATACATAATACATGACAAAACAGTTTGAAAATTCCAACCTCTCCTCAGAACAAATGAAGAATAGAAGATTATACATCAACATGAAAGAGCTACATATGACAGGCACATAAGCAACATTAAACAACATCAGGACAAACTGTGAACATTTCCTCTAAAATCGATATGATGCAAATTTATCCACTGTCACAAGTCTCACTCAAAGTAGAGTTGAAATTTTAGCCAGAGGAATAAGGCAAGAAAAGGAATCAGAAGCAATACCAATAAAATTATTCTCGTCAGCAGATGGTTTGACCTTAAACTGAAAAAAAATTGTTGTCTCCATCCTAAATCTAAAATCTGTTAAATACTTCAGAAAAATAGCAAGAAATAAAATCAACATATAAAAATCAGAACTTTTCTTTATACCAACAAATTCTCCAGAAATGAAGTCAGGAAAACAATATCATTCAAAACAGCCTCTATATATCTGTATATATATGTGTGTGTATATATACATACATAATACATACATAATACATACATATATAATGTTAATCAGGTATGACTTTTTTAAAATCCTACAATAAAAATATCTCAAAAGCTTTATGCATGTCACCATATAGGATGAAGCTAAGTGAAATGAACTCCAGAACAGGAAAACAGGACATTTGTTCTTATGGTTGTTTTTTAATGTACTATATGAAGTTATTTCTTTACTTTTTTCTTTCTTTTTCTCCCCCCCCATGGTTTATTCTCTGTTGTTGCTGTATCTTACTTTGATACCTGGTATACTGTATATACTTTTATTAGTTAATTTGAATGAGAGAAAGGAAGGAAAAAATCAAGATGATAAGACAAGGATGAACCAGTGTGACAGCAATATTCACAAAAAAGTATGTTGGAAATTAACTTTACAACTTGGGAGGGGGTAGTGGGAAGAAAAGTGGGAGAAAAACATAGGAAAGGGTAATAATGTTCAAGAAGTAATGCGCTCACTACCTTACCAATGTAACTGTAACCCCTCTATGCATCATCCTGATAATAAAATAAAATCAATATAAAACAATGAAGAAAGAAATTTTAAAAATCCATGAGTAAGATGGTAAGGATGGGGCTGGGAATCTGGCTTAGTGGTAGAGTGCTTGCCTAGCATTCCTGAAGCACTGGGTTTGTTTCCTCAGTACCACATATAAAGAAATAAACAGAAGTGGTGCTGTGCCTCAAGTGGTAAAATGCCAGCCGCAGAAAGCCCAAGGACAGTCTCATGCTCTGAGTTCAAGCTCCAGGACTGGCAAAAGAAAGAGTAAGAACTCCCATAATGATAGCTTGGAAGTATAAATGTTTAAATTGTCTTATCAAAGACAATATACATATTCAAAACAATCTGGTGAAATTCCAATGAACTTCATAGAAATAGAAAAAATAGTCTTAAAATTTATATGAGAACATATAAGACTCTGAATATCCAAATCAATCCTAAATAAAAAGAGTAATACTCTTTGTACTTGACACTCTACTACACAAAGTACACACACCAGCATGGTACCATCATAAAATGGACACATAGATCAATGAAGTAGAAGACCCAGAAACAAGCCCAACTAGATGCTGTTATTGGTTTGTCACAGACATGCTATAAAAAAATCAGTGAGAAAAGGAGCATCTTTGATAATGGTGCTAGAAGAAATTTTGCCAGTTTTGATGCCATATCTCTTTCATCTGGGGAAAGCATTTTAAAGAAGATTTCACAATATTTTATTTTAAAATTTGTTTGGCTAAATCAAATAACAAATCTCTATATGTATACATACATATAAGCAGATATATAAATATCTTATGTATATACGTGTATATTTACATGTATGCTATAGATAGATACACATTTATACAAAGTATAATAAAATATACAAAAATTCCATAATTAAATATTCATCACATTTAAAACATCTCATAATTTCTCCTGTATGTCTTTATTCTTAGCTTTATTCAGGTTTGAAACAATGCTTGCACATGGTATTTGATTGTATTCTGGTAAATACTTTTCATTGTATAATGCCCACTGTATTCCAAAGTCAAACCAAGGCCAAAAGTTCCTGAAATCACTTATCAGTCAATAGTTGGGCATAAGGGCTTATTGTTCATTTTCCTTCTTGTAGTATAGTGATTTGTCTACTATTCCTGAAACATAGCAGGAAAGTTTTTTCATTATTATGTTATTTCCTCCTTCTAGAACAATATTTTTCTGTGCTTATACTGATGATACTAAAATATTATCTCCTCTACTTGACTTTTTTGCTTTAGCATTTATCTTTCTATAACTTAGCTGTTCTATTGCACTGTTACATTATGAGAGTAGGATTTCTGTATGTACGTGTTGCACTGCTCTGTCACGACGCATGAAGAACAGAAAAATATACACACCAAATGAAATGTCAGTCGATTGCAGTTAAGTAAACAATAATTTGTGCGCCATTTTTATTTGATTTCTGTCTTTGTGGTGCTTTCATCCTTATTTGTGAATCTCTTCCTCTTTTAATTTTATATTCTATTCCTTGTAAGAAAACAGTTGAGAAAGACTCCTAAGAACTGCAGTATCCTCATCTTTTCCCACTTCAGTGGCTATTGGTGTTTCCATTCCAATGCAGTAGCTCTTATTACCTACTTGGAAATTCATTCTTTGCACTGAAAATTTGCTTCTGTGTCTAATCCTCCAGGCAACAACAACAACAACAACAACAACAAAAACAAAGTTAATTGCACATTTCTGAGTGCTTAGACAACTGCCTTAAAAATCAGTCCTGAGGATTTCCATTTTGTTCTGAAGGTTTACAGAGTTCAGTTTTTGAAGAAGTATTTCAACTATGCCCTAGTAGGAAACATAGATAATAAAGCCATCATATGAAAGACAATTGAACTATGAAATGGATGGCTTGCTCCTCGGTCTAGAGCAAAGGTTGCTAACTTTCTCTTGATGATTCTCACCCTTCCTGACTGAGAGCAGGTATATTTTAACGCTGGGACATCTCCTTTGCCAGTAGTGCCAGGCTTCCAACTTGGCAGGGACTACATAAACAGGAATAAGGTATTTACTCTATGTAGAGCATTGGTACACAATTGACAATTTTCTTGCAAAAGAAAATATGGCAATTTTGGCATACTTTTCCCCAAACTGGGGGCATTCTTTGGATGAGGCATGTATGCCACATGCCATATAGTACATGTGCATGTGCATACACACATGTATACACACACACACACACACACACACACACACACACACACACATACACACGGCAATCTTCTGCCATGAAACCAGTATTTTGTGTGCCTGAGGTGTTATGTAGCCTTCCATGAATCTCTGACCTTTTATCTTCTTTCTATACTTTTTTCCACTTATCTTGAACACAGTTACTTGTCTTTTTTTTATATACATACATTTATGTGTGTGTACATATAAATATGTGAATGTACAAATAAATATACGTACACATAAATATGTGAATGTACAAATGAATATATATACGTACATACACATATATACATATATGGATAAAGTATACAGATATTTTGCTAAATATACTACAGAGCGCATGATAAGCCCTCATAATAGTGACTTACCTGCTGCCAAATGTCAGTTCTGACTTAGTCAATAAAGCTTGGTAACAAAATACTTGAAGTCAAGAGTTTATTCATAATCGTGACTTATAATCAACATGTAGATGAATCACAATAACTAGGCTTCTGAGATCACATCCTCCAGTTCAATTTAATTAGAGTAAATACCTGATATTGCATATTTACAAAAATGGTAATTTATTATAAACGAAGCACTGACATTTAAAGCAAGTAGTATTTCCTTGGAAACATTCCTTCATTTAAATAAATCAATTCAGCCAAGTGTTGGTGGGCTTATGCCTATAATCCAATCTCCTGAGCTCCAGAGTCTGAGATATGAGGACTGTGCTGTGAAGCCAGGCAGGAAAGTCTGTGAGACTCTTCAATTATCCACCAAAAAACTGGGAATGGAGCTGTGGATCAAAGGATAGAGAATAAGCCATCAACAACAAGCCCAAGGACAGACACACATACAAAAATAAAAAATCAATCCAAAGAAAAATATTGCCTGCCCAATAAGAGGCAGAGTGGAGATTTGAACTAAGACAGGAAAGTCTGGGAGAGTCAGATGACCTTACATGGAACATCCAAGAATAAAAGAGCAGAGACATATATGGGTCTAGAATTTTCAAGCCCAAGTCATACATTTTGCCACTAATCATAATTAATTTAAGAAATATAATTAATATCATTAAGCTTTTTATTTGGGGGACTTCTCCTATTTGGGAAAACCATCATAAACAAGTAGTATGGGAAAATCTAACTTGAAGTGAGCATGTTTACTGTGCTCTTTATTTGAAAGGAACATCCAATTCCAGAAATATATTTGCCAGCAATAAATTTTCTTTAGCCAGAAAAGTTACAGTGGATTATCTTAAGTGCCTGCAAAGCAGAAATGACAAGTCAGAGGAACTATCCATTATGTTCCTTGGTAATTGGATACAAAGTGCTGACCTTATAAAGACTGTGTTCCAATAATGCAATTATTTCCCAAAAATTTTAATAAAAAGCACATTTCTTCTCCTGATGCTTCTCAGAGGAACGCCACTTTAAAAATCCTCAACCAAAGACAAATGCAAAGAATACTTGAGGTTCCAGTTACACACCTGCTCTTTGAGCTTCTTATGCTAAGAAGATGAATATAAATGGTTCTGCAGGAGCCAAAACATTGCTAAATGTGACACCATAAATCATCTCCATTAGGAAATGTAATGTCAGGTTCTCATGCATTGAGGACTATGTTAAACTCATACTCCATTATTTCATGATGTGCCTGAATAAATACCAGTGGTTGACTATGGCAAGCATGTCATCAGTCAAATAAGCTCATCTTCACTGACCCAACTTCCAGAGGTTCCTAGACACTGGACTGCCAGCTTCAGTTGGAGCACTTGACCTCTTTTTCTAGCTGCTGAATTGGAAGAATACTTTCTAGTCCCCACCTCCCCTCACAGATCATTCACCTTTCTTTTGCCCACATTCAAGGGTGTGAAGAAAAACTAAGACTCTCAAATGTTTCTCACGTCTTCTATTGTCCAGGCAACTGCTGGATGTCATCTCCATTCCTAACATAGGCTGATGTCTCATGTGACTTCTTTGTTCCCAAACTCTGCTCCTTTTAAGACTGATTTTTAAAAGAAAACAAGTTTCCTGGCTTCTCATACTTAAAGGTTGAGATCGATCGGGGGATTATAAATTTAAACAGCTGCAGGGTTGTGTAAATCTCTAGAAATTGCACAAAAAGATTTATGTCTCCATTGGAATAAAATGTATACTTTTTAAATAGAAAAATCTTGAATATGTGAGTCTCAAAAAACATCTGCATGAATTGTATTAGCTTACTAAAACACCTGGAATTAATAATAGAGGTGTCTCCATTTCTAAAATTGCCATTTTCATTCTGAATCCTCTAGTGTTTCAGTTTGCTTTGTCAGGTGCTGATGAGTACTGATATTTGATCCATATCAAAGATGATTTGGAGCAAGGTTAGAAATAAATGCACACATGATCAAGCAAAGAAAGAGAAAGGTAGTTTTCTGCAGTAGGCAATTAGGATGGAAAAAAGTCTCCAGTGTGTGTGTGTGTGTGTGTGTGTGTGTGTGTGTGTGTGTGTGTGAACAAGACAGAGATGCCCAACCTAAATCAGTCTATGTCTGTATTCCATACTATCCTAGAGAACACAGAAATGCACAACCTTGGATAGTTTTCCATGGTCACTCTCTTGCCTACAATATAGCAGCGACAACATGCCAAGATAAGAGCTATCATACAGTGCTCAGAGAGTTTGTAAAGAAAGTCGTGTCTAGTTTAAGGGGGTGAATGTGTATAGGAAGGCTTTTCAGGGAGCTGAAATCTAAATGTAACACAAACAGAGATGAAATAAATGAATGAAAAGTGAACTATGAGAGCAAGGGGAACAGATAATTTGTTGGCAGGAAGAATAGGAAATTTGCAGCTTGAAAAAGAAATTCTAAATTTCTAGAATTTAGATTGCGTGGTCCAAGGGTTTTCTGTGATTACATTGTCCGTTGAGACCACTTCTAGTTATCAGTGAATTTCTAAGCAAAATATATAAATAGGTTTGTAGCATAAATCCATTTGAGATTACATTTAGTCAATCATTCATTCAATGAAATTCAACTGAGCCCACTTCAGCTTCTATCTTGGCTACTGATAAAGAACAGAAAATGCAACAAACAAATCATGCAGGAAATCCTAGTGGCCTCTAGTCTACTTTCTTTACTCACCTAATTATCTATTCTCCCTGCATATAAAACCAAACATGTCAGTTCTGTGAGTGTGTGTGTGTGTGTACCTTACAGACATACTCCCAGTCTAGAACAATGCTGGAAAGAGAAGTGTTCAATGACTTTTCTGAATGGCTGAGTGAATGAATGATGTGGTGGACAGGTAGATTGAGAAATGGCTGCCAGTCAGCCTAAACCACATGAGGAAGATAGAACTTGATTTTTACAGGCAATGCCTGGCCATGGTACATTTCAAGTTGCTTAGGCAGGACATCCTAGCTACACTTTGAAAATAGGTTGGCATAGACAGGGGTGGAGATGAAAAGATTTGGGGTTTACAGTTCAGACTAGCATGGTCAGCTGGATCCCTCTTGCAGCTCTGTACCCAGCCCCTCAACACCGAAAAAGCCCTGCATTGCCTTGGATTTCTCTGTCTCACTTCTTATTGGCAGAACTTATTCCATCCATTGGAATTGAATGTCATTTGCTTATTGACAATTCCAAGTGTTTATCACCAGAAGGAACTTTCCTTTGAATTCTGGACTCAACTTCGAGATCCTCATTAGCTATTTCTTTGATTTGGAATGTTCTAGTCTAATAACTTCATAACTTCATCACATTTCCACTTTGTTTAAATCTTGCTCTTTTAGTAACACTTTTTGCTGAACCTTGAGCTCGAAATGGAAGCCCTTCCTTTTATTATGTTGCATCCATGTTCACTGCTTTTATTTTTATGCATATTGTTATTATTTTCTAATGTACTATATTATCTATTTATATACTGTGTTTATTTCTTTCCTTCCTTCCCAAACTGTAGTGTCACTTTTGGAGGTTAGGAATAATCCACAACACAATGAGTGACAAAAAAGCAAACTAAAGCAACTATAAATTATTGAAGATTAGATGTACCAAGGAAAAAGCCAGGTCCTAGGAATTCAAGGACGAAACAAGAAATTATTGATAAATTAGTTATTATTCCTGATTTAACAGAGTTTGGTGTCTGGGTGTATACATTTACCTCTAAGAAGAATAGTAAAATGGGTATTTAATACATAATTTGAGTGAATCCTAAATATGCCTTGCCTATAGTTTTAGTTGGATTGTGCCAAAACAAAATTAAAAAACTAACAAATTTTACACATGCTAGACATAACAGAACTTAAGAAGGTAAGAGAATGTGTGATGTGTGTGTGTCTGTGGGTGTACAATTGTAAGTGAAGTTTTAAACATCAAGTAAAATCCCTTCTCATCATTTTGATAACTTTGAATAATGGTGAAGCACTAGAAAGCCTAGGTTTGTAAATCTAGAGGTACAGCTGTTTGAACAGGGCTACCTAACTTGACTCTCATGAGTTTCAGCCTCCTGTCAATTATAGCAGTTTTTTTTTGTGTGTGTGAGACTGGGATGGTACAGACTAAGTGGGTTACTACTTTTGAGGCCCTCACAGGGATTCATACATGGTGAGGATTCAGTCTGGTAACACTTCATGTCTATCTGATGCATATGAGGCCCATGAGGCACCATTTCAGCTTCAAATATGCAGTGTAATACAGAGAGCTTGCATTCTCTATATTTGTTATTATTATCATTGCCACAATCAGTGCCACCTCATTAACTTATCTTTCCCTTTTTCCATAGCAGCAACTGGATATGATTGAAGAATTGAACTTAATCATCTGCTACTCTCATTTTGTATGGTTTGCACAGAGCGCTCTATTCTGTGGTGTCAATTACCCTGAGAAGGAAATGTGAGGGCTATTATTCATTCATTCATTCATTCATTCACTCACTCACTCATTCATTCATTTGAAGCAAATGTGGTTCCTTGAAGAGCTCTCCATAGTTTACAATTGTGTGGGAAAAAAAGGCAAGAGTAATATTGCAACTCCATCTCTGAGTCAATGAGCCTGCATTAAAGAGCCATGCAGGGGTGCAAGCGTGCAGAGGTGGAGAGCTTGTTTCTGTTGCTTCTCTACTAGGCTGGACACAAGATAACTAATGATTCACTTGTGGATTCAAATGAATGGAGAGCCAACAAACTAGCACAACAAAAAGTTTCTAACAAAAATAAATTAAATAACAGATTTAAAACCTCAACATGATGGCTCACCCCTATAATCCCAGCTAGTAAAGGGGCAGAGATAGATGATTTTTGTTTGAGATTCAACTAGGTTGAAAAATGTTAGGGAGACCCCATAGAAAGGAAATAAAGAATTTCAACAGACACTTAGCAATCTAATGCATACACATGTGAACAGGCTTAACATATTTAGTTATAAGGGAATGCAAATTAAGGTACAGTGTTGAAGTATCAAAGGTGATAGTGAGACTAAATAATAAATTATAGTATTAAATGGAATAATTGGAATTCAATCATTTGTGCTAGAAATGTAAACTGATACAATTATTCTGAAACACAATTTGTCAGTTTCTTATAAAGGTAAATAATGGGCTTCTCATATAAACCAGTAATTGTAACACTGGTACTTACAAAGAAAAGCACGGAAATATGTCTAAGTAGCTAATAGAGTGTGGTACAGAATTGCTCACAGTACTTTTATTCATAACAGATTCCAAATTGAGAGGATTCAAATATATAACAAACATGTACAAATGATTGCCTATCACACAAGGGGCCATTAAGAGGATAAAGGAATAAATTACTTATCCTTAAAACACTATGGATGCATTTCATGAATATTATGGTGAGTGAATGAGGCTAGAAACAGAAGATCTTATATTGTACTGTTCTATTAAATTATCCAAAAAAAGCAAAATCAGTTCTATTGAGTTTTAAGGTTAATTATCAATTATTGCTGTACTATTCAAAAGAATCCAGGCCTTGAAACTAGCCTAAGTGGCCATCAACAGATAAATGAAGCTGAAACTCTGTACAACTACTCATAGAAAACTGGATAAAGAAAATGTTTAGTATATACAATAATGTTTTACTTGCCTGTAAAAGAAAAAATGATATCATTTTAAGGACAATAGAGGGAAGTATAGATCATCATCTTAAGTCCAGTGAGCCAGATGCAGAATAATGTATTTTTTTCTTATAGGCAGAATCTAGGACTGTTTCAAAAGAACATAGAAATAAAAGGCGAAATATTTTGAAAGGGGGAGATTTATGTAAGTGGAATATAAGGTAATAGATGATGAGGGTAAATATAATCTAAGTATAGTGTTATACAGGTGTGTGTGTGTGTGTGTGTGTGTGTGTATGTGTGTGTGTGTATGTCATTAAACTCCATATTATAGATGAGAAAAAATAAAAAAACAGATCACACCTTCACTTAGTTGGGAGATCAGTGATAAAGTGATTGAGAAGGGATACAAAGAGACATTTTTGAAAAAGAGTGCTTTATATATTATATTACAAAATGGTTGCATTTTATTATATGTAAGTTAAAACTCAATTAAAAAAACATATACAGTGAATAACTGAATTAAGAAATTTATTTTGAGAGCTGGGCATGGTGGCTCATGCCTGTAATCCTAGCTACACGGGAGGCTGAGATCTGAGGATCAAGGTTCAAAGCCAGCCCAGGCAATACAAAGCCGAAAGACTCATCTCCAATTAGTCACTAGAGCCACAGTGAGGCTGTGGCTCAAGGGTAGGGTGGTAGCATTGAGCTGAAGAGTTCCAGGACAGCATCCAGGCCCAGGGGTAGGGCTGTAGCTTTGAACTGAAGAGCTCAGGTATATCACCCAGGACAGAGTTCAAGTCCCATGACCCTCACCCTCCCAAAAAAGAAGCATATTATAAGGTAATGAATGCCCTAGAAACAGGAGGTTATCTAAGAAGATAAGGAATCCTTGGCATAGAAAGCTAGTGAACAGATAATATATGTAAGGTTGCTTCATAAGTAAGGTTGCTTCCAATGACAAAATAATCTGAAGGAATGGCTTTAAACACCTGAAAAAAGCATTTGAAAACTGGGAGCCAGGATGCTCTAAAAAAATTTCAGTGATCATGTTACCAATAAACAAAGACAAGGCTGTCGACAAATCACATTTCCTTTTTTGATATTTATTTATTTTTCCATATATTTTTATTGTAATTAATAGAAAGGTTACATTATATTCACCAGATAGAAAGTGTATTACTTCACATACATTGATACCCTTTCTCATGTCTTGGTCCCCATTTCCCTCCCCCGACAAATCACATTTTTAATTTTAAAATATATTCCAAAGTATGGCAATAAAAATGTTTGATATTGGACTGAAGAAATCAATACACAGACTAATAGAACAGTATATTGATCACCAAAGGTTCATATGGAACAAGAAAAGACCTAGAATAGCCAGAATAATTCTAGGCAAAAAGAACAATGCAGGTGGTATTACAATACCAAACCTCAACTCTACTATAGAGCTATAATAACAAAAGCAGCATGGTAGCATGGTATTGGCACAAAAATAGACCACAAGATCAATGGAACAGAATAGAAGATCCAGAAATAGAACCACATACCTATAGTCAACTTGAATTTGACAAAGGAGCCAAAGATATACAGTGGAACAAACACAGCCTATTCAATTATTGGTGCTGGCAAAACTGGGCAGCCACATGCAGAAAACTAAAAATTGACCCTAGCCTTTTGCCATGCACAAGCATTAACTCAAAATGGATCAAAGACCTCAATGGCAGACAAGAAACCTTGAAACTGCTACACGATAGAGTTGGAGACACACTGGAACTCATAGGCACAGGCAAAAAAAATCCTGAACAGAATCCCAGGGTCACAATAGATTGGAGAGAAACTTGATAAACAGGACTACCTAAAAATAAAAAGTTTCTGCACAGATAAAAGCATAGCCACTAAAGTAGAAAGACAACCAACCAACTGGGAAAAGATATTCACCAATAATACATCAGACAAATGCTTAATATCCAGTATCTACAGGAAACTCAAGAAAATAATCCCACCCCCCAAGCCCAGCAAACCACTCATTAAATGGGCAAAGGAACTAAAGAGAGAATTATCAAAAGAAGAGATTAAAATGGAAGAAAAGCATACGAGAAAATGCTCATCATCCATGGTCATAAAGGAAATGCAAATAAAAACAACCCTAAGATACCACCTTACCCCAACAAGAATGGCCAAGGTTTTGAACTAAGACAATGACAGATGCTGGCCGGGTTGTGGAGTAAAAGGAACCCTACTGCACTGCTGGTGGGATTGTAAGCTAGTTCAGCCACTCTGGAAACCAGTGTGGAGGTTTCTTAAAGAACTGAAAATAGACCTTCCCTACAATCCTGCCATACCACTCCTGGGCATCTATTCTGAACTTCATAACCCAGGATTTGATGAAGACATCTGCTCAGCTATGTTCATCTCTGTGCAATTCACAATAGCCAGGTGATGGAAACAACCAGATTCCCTACTGCAGATGAAAGGATATATATATATATATATATATATATATACATATATACATATATATGTATATATATAATGGAATTCTACATAGCCAACAAAAAATAATGGCATTTGTAGAGAAGTGGATGAATCTAAAGCAAATCATGTTGAGTGAGACAAGTCAAGACCAAAGGAACAAAAGGTGCATAGTATCCTTAATATGTGGCTATTAGATCCAAACAGTACAAGAGCGAGGACTCAATATTTGCATACCCAATGCTATGGACATGATATTAGAAATATAAACACAGCTACATAGACATTAAAAATCTATGACTCCATAGACATAATGTTTTATTACATAGATTAATATGTATCTATGATATACAAACCCTCAGCCTAATTTTGATTATGTTCTAAAATCTAAGTGCCAATGATTGTATATAGAGATTCCCTTCTTGAACACTTGTTTGTTAAATACGTCATTTGAAATATGATGTAAAAATCAATGTTAATAAATTCTTTAATAAAGAAAGAACTTACAAAAGATTAATGATTCATGTAAAATAAGGATGTTTTCCATAACATCCTTCAAAAAGCTAAGTGTCTTTGAGGATGCTCTCCATGGTAAAGAACTCATGGCCCTGAAAGATAATCTAATTTCATTGCTCCTGGCAGGAAACTTTCCTGGGTTTGGAGTCCACCATGATAATGTTAACTGCTTATGGTATTCTATACTTGTAAGCAGCCAGCCATACTGCCTTAAAAAAAAGACATCTTCATCTTTTTTGATGCCTGAGCTTCCCAAGTTCTGTTTCTGGAAACTCTTCTCAGAAACAGCAATCTCTGATCCCAACTAAGTGGCAAACCATTCTCTTATGTATGGCCATTGAGCAGGCTCTGAGAAGTTCTGGAGAAGGAACATCCTTACATAGGATGGGTTAATGGATCACAGCTTAAATATATTTTTACCTTGATAGTGTTTTTAAATGTAGTTCAGTCCATTCTTGAAAACGTAGCCCTTTGGACAGCAAGGATGGGACATTGGCTTGGAAGGTGACAGTCCTTGGAAAAATCTGTCTTTTCAGATTTAAGGCCTAAAGACTGCTTTTAAAACATCTGTACTACTGATAATAAAGTATCAACAAATGCAAATTCTCTTACCTACGGTGTCAAAATTCCAAGAGAAAATGCAAGAAATAAAATAAATTTTGTGTCTAATAAGTGCCAGAGATGATAGTCATGTACATGAAAATCTGAATGTGATGCTAGTGACTCATACCAATGACTGAAGCTACTCTGGAGGCTGAAATCTGGGCTCCAGGCTTAAACTTATTCCAGACAGGAAAATAATTATAGACACATGTCCAAGTAACAAACAGATAAAAAGCTGGAAGTGGAGCTGTAGCTCAAGTAGTAGAGCTCCATCCTTGAGTAAAAAGCTAAGGGAGGCACAGGTGGTGGCCCACACCTGTAAACCTAGCTACTCAGAAGGCTGAGATCTGAGGATTGTGGTTCAAAGCCCGCCTGGGCACCAATTAACCACTAGAAAAGTGGAAGTGGCACTGTGGCTCAAGAGGTAAGGCAGTAGCCTTGAGCTGAGGAGCTCAAGCCCCAGGACTGACCAAAAAAACAACAAACAACAACAAGAACAACAACAACAAAATAACACAAGGACAGTTTTCCAACCCAGAGTTCAAGCCCCAGTACTGGCACACACAAACACAACCCTTTGAAAGCTATTTCTTTAAATCCCTGCTATTCAAAGCACAGTCAGCTGATAGCTGTAGAGTCATTAGAAGCTTGTTAGAAATTCATCAATTTTGGCTCTGTTCAGGCTCATGAATCAGAACCTGCTTTTTCACAAAGTCATCAGAGATTTTGTGGGCCCATTAAAAATTGAAACCATCATCCTAAGAGATGTTAAGATTTTATTTAATTTCTCGAAATTATTCACTCCTGGTCTATTTTTTGTCATTGTAATCATCTCAGAAAGGTAAATGACATCATTTATACTAATGAACAATGGATTATAGCCAAAAAATGTTTTCAAATCAATGTAAAATTGAGAGTATTGTTGTGGTTGGTGATATATAATATCTGTTGTTGTTTACTGTGCCTGGGATCCAATCTTATCTTAACTTTTAACAGAATATGCACATACCCTGATAATTTATATTAATATTATCAACAAGGAAATCTGCTTAATGCTGGGATATTATTGCATATACCTGTAACTGTGCAGTGTATATGTGTGTGCATGAGTGACACTTATCTCATTATACTTTATTACAACTCTAAAAGTCTTTATTGTTATAATTCTTAGTGGCTCAACAAGAAGAATCTTTTTTTTTTCTCCTTTAGTACCGTATTGGGGCTTGAACTTGATCATCACATTCTTACTTGGTCAGCCTGACCACCTGAGCCACATTTCAATTCCTGCTGTCATTAGTGGAAAATAAGAGTATTATAGATTTTTTTCCTGCCTGGATTGACTTTGAACTGTGATCCTCAGATTTCAGCCTCTTGAGTACAGGGATGAGCCATAAGTGCTAGAATGAGAACTGTTTTTTGTTTTGTTTTGTTTTGCTTCGCTTTTGTGGAGTTAATCCTTGAGCATACTAATAAAGAGTTAAAGGAAAAATAAGCTTAAACAATTTGGTTATTTTTTTCCTGGACAAGTAGATTAAATTGCACTGAAAAGCTGAAGTGTAAATAATGTAAAATCTAAACCATAAAACTTTCTTAAGAGAAAGTGAATTTGTTGTACAGCTTAATGGGATTTAGAAGTAGAAATTGCTGAGCAGGTCCCGATTACCTCGCTGAAGTTGCAGGCAATTGGCAGCAATCATACCTATTACAAGCCATTTAAGTAGGCTCAATTAAATTAGTGGTAATTTTAAACTACTCCATCTTGCATAGAGATTACTTTAATTTTTATGTAAATTTAGATACTGGTTGTGTAAATCCTAATTGTGGAACAGCAGGTCAGGTTGGATTATTTTCATTTATCTTCGTCGAAACCTCAAAGCTGTGTTCAAATCTGAAAAGTTGCTGTAAGAAAATCTTGTGGAGAAGAATCAAAGACAGGGCCCATTTACTGGGCTTAATTTGACAGCCAGGCAGGCTGTGAAATAATAAGAAAGTGGCAGATTGAAGGTCACTAGGACTGAGGAGTACAATATAGTGGAAAACACACTGGAGAAGGGAGTCTGGAGTATTGACTTTTCATCTTGAGTCTGTCACAGACTTACTGTGTAATCTTGAGAAAGTCCCTTTCTATTAGTGAGCTACTGTTGTGTAATAAAGAATTACAAACTTTCAATGAGTTAAAATAACACACACTCATCTCTTAAGAATCTAGGTGCGCAGACTAAGTAGATCCAAGAAGATCACATTTGGACTTAGCTCCAAGCTGTAGTTGAATCTGAGTTAACTTCCACATGGCACCCATCCTCTTTGGGAGAGGCACTGAGGGCACTTCCCACCCAGGCTAAGGGGAAAGGTGAAGGACAAACCCATCCAGTGAAACTCTTAAATCCTTACCTCGTATCTTCTTCCCCAGTGACTGACAAAAGAAAATACAAAATTACACTTAGATAGGAGGCAAGAAAGATGACCAGTGAGTAATTCAAACTGGTATGTTCTTCAAGCTGTCTTTAGCTTCCCTATCTAAAAACCAGGGAAATAAATTTCATGACTCTTCAAGACAATACTTCCAGCAACTATAATTTTGCAAACCCAGAACAAATTACAAAATGTTGTTTACATCTAAACAATTGCCCCATAAGTTACATTCAGTCATGGTTTTGTTTATTTGCAGAGACTTTTGGGGGGGTGTTTTGCAGTTTTCTTTTCTTTTTTTTCTTCTTTGTTGTTTTACTGGTATTGTTACTTCAACTCAGGACCATATGCCTCATGATCTCACCTGGCTTATTTTGCTCAAAGCTGCTGTTCTACCACTTGATCCACACCATTGTAGAGATTCTCATGGCCTTTCTGTCTTTTTTTACTTCAAACCTCAATGCGTAGATCTCATTTTCCTGAGTACCTAGTATTACAGATATAAGCCACTTGAGCCCAGCTATCTGTAGAGTGTTTTAAATCAATTTGAATTCATTGAAAATAACTTTTAAACTGGGTTAATTTATATAAGAATCTATACTACTAACCAGGTACCAGTGATTCATATCTGCAATCCTAGCTACTCAGAAGGTAGAGATCTGAGGACTGTGGTTTAAAGCCAGCCTGGGCAAGAACGTTCATGAGTGTCTTATGTCCAATAAACTATTCAGAAAAAAAACAAGTGAAACTGTGGCTCAAGTGGTAGTATATTAGCCTTGAACAGAAAGAGCTCAGGGACAGCATATAGGCCAGAGTTCAAGACCCAGGACTGGCAAAAAATAAAATAAAAAAATAAAAATAAAATAAATAAGATTTAAAATTCAGAATTCTGACTTGTCTGGAAGAATCAGAATATTTGACAAGGGATATGCTATTTCCCAGGGCAGACTGCACAGATCAGCAAACACTCCCTCACCCCTCACACCTATTGTGGACTCACACACTGAGCTACTGCACTTTTTATACTACTTGCCAATAAGAAGGTTTTTCCTTATATTCCGAGATTTCAGGTTTGATCTCTGACTCTTCAGTCACCAATAACACTCCTTAATGGAAAAATAAGTCCGTTTAATGTATTTTAAAAAACTATACATAGAAAAAGAGGATTCTGAATGTCTTTAATAGCTGTTCTACTCACCATCCTGTAATTAGGAAGAGGTTATATGAGAATGCTAGCACAGTGTATTCCATTATGTTTTATGAGGATAGGAAAATGGCTAGGTCATTCTTCACATGATGTACTGATTGGAATCCTACAGCAAGTAAGGCAATCAGAAACAATACTCAGCCATACTTGCCCTGTGCGTCTCAAAGGACCCAAGATAGAGAAACAACAATTAATGAAGAGGAATGGCTGTGTTCCGCTAAGTAAGGAATTGTTGAGTTAGGCTGAATATCAGAAAAGTTTTCTTAATGAGCAAGCCTTTAAATCGTCATGCTTTCCCAGGAGAAGTGGCAAAAAGTTATTTAAAATAAGGCCTAATAAGTCATTTCAATAATCCACTGTAAACAAAATTCCGACTTAGTCTGGGACTATTGACTCCAGGGTAATTGTTTCTTTCCCTTTTTTTTGTTAAGTTGATTTAGATTCCTGTTGAATGAATAATAATATGAAAGATCAAATTTTAAAATGGAGGCTTGGTGATTAAAAAAATCCACACTATGTTCACATTTGCTTTTTTATATATTTTATTGTAATTAATAGAAGGGTTACATGATATTTGCCAGATAGATGGTGCATTAATTCCCATACACTGATGCCCTTTCACATGTCTTGGTCCCCATTTCCCTCCTTCCACCCCCACCTCTCATCTTGTTTTCCCCTGTTCCCTATCCAATTTCAAATAACCAAATACAAATATATCCGATATATCAGGTAACAAAGTGAGATACTGTAACATTATGAGATAACCAAGGGACAGCAAAAGAGATGAGAGATAACATAGTACCTTAAGAACAACAATCACTCATTATATGGCTTATATTTCTATATCCTAGAGATCCTTTCATTTAGCATCCTACTATATGGCCTTTTGTATCAAGGTTTTTCTCTATTTCAAATCTCTGCTAGGAGAGCCTTTTAAGCTTATCCGATTAATGCAGTGATTGGCATAACTCAAAAATGATTACTAGTTTTGCACCAGCCATCTGTGTTACATAAGTACATAGGAAGGATAAATGTAGAGACATTGTTTTGCACATTGTCATGATATGTAGTTTCAGGCTATCACCCAGTTTGCCCCACAGATTTCACAGTATTTTTTTCCTCTCTGCTATACATCTTTTTTAAGGGATATTTTGGGATAATAGTGCTTGTTATTCAATTATTTAAGACAGGGTATTTGCTGACAACTTAATATTCTATCTTATTCTTGTCTTTGAATAAGAAAATACAAAATCAGTAGTAGAAAATCACTGGTTTGGCTTTGGGATGGAACAGAAAAACAAACACATAGGCTGAGAATAAGTAAGAAAGTCCTCCCTCAATGCTGCTGCACAGTGTTTAAGAATGGTCAAAACTATACTTTGAAGTGCTAGAAGCAACAGATATTCTTCTTCTGAATTAAGATCTTGGTGGCATGGAGACTCTTAGAACCAGGGTTTCACGTGATGTGCATGATTGTCTTAAAAATATGTGGGTTGTGGATTAAGAAAGTTTTCCTGTAGATCTAAAGAGAAAACCAATAAAAACATGAGTCATGGTAAGGAACATTTAAGTGGAAGGTGGGGAGATAAAAGTGGGAGATTTCAGAAAAGGCAAGCATTTAAGCATTTGGGTTATTCTCCTCCTCTATAGAAAGATAATAAAATATGTTCACATTTGCCTGAAATCCTAGCTACTCAGGAGGCTAACATCTGAAGATCGCAGTTCAAAGCCAGCCCATGTACTGAAGACTGGAGACCAGTCTTCACCACCAGAAAACCAGAAGTGGGGCTTTGGCTCAAGGGATAGGTCGGTAGCCTTGAGCTGAGGAGCTCAGGGACAACGCCCACACTCAGAGTGCAAGCCCCATGACTGACCCAAAAAAAAAATCATAAAATAAATAAGTTTAGGGAATTCATAAAAAAAAGAGACACAAACCATTAAAGAACTAAGAAGAGAAGTGCAACTCACAAGTCACCAGAAAAGCACCAAAGTAAATATCAAAGTCAGTCTTTAAACAATTACATTGGAGTTAATAACAAGGGAGTCGGAGGAAAAGAGAGCTTCCATCTGCATTCCTGACACCATAGACTGAATCTGGCTCTTGGAGGGTTATTTGGTCACATTTATAAAACTGTTAAATGCTTTATCTTATGATTAACCTCATACCTCACAGTTTAGCCCAGTTAGTACTTGGTTTTTAATATATGAGTTCAAAGACTGTTTATAGCAGCGAAGAATTGTGAATGACTAAAGCCTATATCAGGAAGGATAGAGTTCTATTTTGATTTCTTTATAGGATCAACCAATTAAAAAATACTGCCAACTAATCTAA
Source organism: Megascapheus bottae (assembly GCF_031878675.1). Taxonomy (NCBI): domain Eukaryota; kingdom Metazoa; phylum Chordata; class Mammalia; order Rodentia; family Geomyidae; genus Megascapheus; species Megascapheus bottae. The sequence continues at coordinate 8,818,172 of NC_143512.1, forward strand.
ATCTTATAAAAGTAAATGAATGGTGTAAGTATGCAAAAAGCAAATTCCCTCAAAAATCAATTGTTTACTTTGGGTATAAACAACTTCTTTTAAAAAATAAATTTGTTCTCTTTTAGACATTCTTATTAGCCTTATTAATTAGAAAAATGAGTTTCATTTGACATATTTCTATTTAACCAATTTAAGTTAACAGATATACAAAGAAAAGGGGTTTCTTAATGAGCAACATTTTTTCTTACATTCTTCACTTGAGAAAAAAATATTAACATCACTGAGCATGAATACTGAGTTCAAGCCCCAGTTTTGGTACACAAATTAAAAAACCAAAAAATAAAAACAAACTGAATCTGCTTGGTCAAGGTAGAGGACAAGAAGTGAATTAACATCAACGTGGAAGTATTTTCCCAGTTCAGAAGGAAGATCAGACACTCTTTTGGTCACTCTGTTTATCTACCTATTATGTTTTACTTAGTTATTATCTTTAAGTAATTGTACAAACAGCTTTTAATTCAACATAACAATATAAAGAAGTTCTGATTCAATAACTATTGATATGTTTTTCATTGTTAAATACAAATGTGGTTTTGTCAATTGATCAATCCTAATTAACCAATACACATTCTTACTTATCTAAAAGGTATTGATTGCTCTATCTGATATGCTATATATAATTTTTCTTGCCTCTGCAACAAGTGTGGAATTACATATTTTCTCAGTTTTATAAATTAGATTAGGAATTTGCATTCACAGAGCTGTACTTGTTCTGAACTAATCTTTTTTTAGAAGTACTGTTATGAAGATTGCTATTAAGTACCAAATGTCATGAACTAATCTTGAAAGTTGGTTTCAACTATTCCAGAGGCTTTGGTTTATATGCTTTAATGGCTTTACAAGTGAGCAAAGTCAGAGACACTGGAACCATTGGTGTGGCTGCTACTGTAGCTGAACACACAGCCTGTGATCATCTGTGATTAGGGGAACAGCCAGGCCATTCTGTCAACTGAGCAAGATGGCTTTATCCTATTAAGCTTCTTCTAGTCTCTCCATGCTAGTTCCTTGTTTCTTGGATGAGTTTCATCCTTAAAATTGTAGTCTTTTTCTGTTCCTTTGAGACTGAAATCTTTTGAAAGATCTGATACCCCAGACACCTCAAAAGCCTGTTGGACAGGAAAATATAACAGGAGAGAGAAGCCCTAGCTCTAACTTTCAATGGAGGCTGGAATAAAGTTGATTAGCTACTTGCTCCAACTTGTAAATACTCATATCAAGTCAAGAAGACATAAGAAAGATTTCTCCTTTATCTTTGCATAAGTCCAATTAGCAAACGCAGATGACTTCAGATCTGACTTCCCAATTCCATTCTAGATCTAAGAATGTCTCCTGCTCTTTATTTACATGAAGTTAAGACTTAGTTTTAGATGTTTCTCTCTATTGCAGCCACATAGAATGAAGTCTTCTTTCCTGTTCAACTTGGAGCAATTTCTCTTATAGTCTTTCTTATATAAATTGTTTTTGCTTTTCTTTATACATAAGTATATTTTATTTTCTAGATATTCATAGATATATGAATTCTTTTTCTTTATTTTTGTTGGTTGTGGGACTTGAACTCTGGGCCTTGGAGCTGTCCCTGAGCTATTGATATTTATAGATATATGTAATAAAATTTTTATTATAATTAAAATTACACAAAATCAAATCAATTCATTATGATCAAAATAACTCATGTTCACAGCAGATTTATAAAAAAATTTAACGTAAGAATACATTGTCTTAAGAAAGAAAGCAAATGCAAACACAAAAGCAAAAAAAAATCTAATTTAAAGCAAATTAAAGTTATTTGCAAGTCAAGCAGGCTATAAAATAAAGTTACCTTATAGTAGTTTGGCAGTAATATTCGAGTAGAGTATACATTACCAACTCTGTATGTTATTTTGAATAGTTGAATTCCTATGAAAATTTAATACCTAAGTTGTATTACAAATTAGTCAGAATATATATATATATAAATTGATCATGAAGAATATATAATAATACCCAGCTATTATATCAGTATACTTTAATACGTATGAATGCGGCATCTATCATCTATCATATTTATCTATTATCAATCTAGCTATCAATCTAGCTATCTATCTACCTACCTATATCACGATGGGGCACACACGTTTTTCTTCTTTGATGAATATGAAATGACACAATACATACAGGGTATTATGAAATAAGTTCCAGATGCATCTTAGTAGAGCACATTGATGTCAGTCATTAAATATTTTCTATTAATTTCTTACACCCACAAATCAAAAACATTTTCTTAACTAAGCACTTATTAAAGATTTGTAGTTACTCTAAACCTTAGAACCCTTAGCATATATTGTTTTATTTCCTTAAGTGAAGAACTTTTTAAATCTTTTTCCTTAAAATATATGAGAAAATGTTCATCATCTATGGTCATAAAGGAAATGCAAATAAAAACAACCCTAAGATACCACCTTATCCCAACAAAAATGGCCAAGGTTTTGAACTCAGACAATGACAGATGCTGGCCAGGTTGTGGAGAAAAAGGAACCCTACTGCACTGCTGGTGGGAATGTAAACTAGTTCAGCCACTCTGGAAACCAGTGTGGAGGTTTCTTAAAGAACTGAAAATAGACCTTCCCTATGATCCTGCCATACCACTTTTGGGCATCTACCCTGAACATCATAACCCAAGATATTATAAGGACACCTGCTCAGCTATGTGCAGCTGTGCACTATTCACAATAGCCAGGCGATGGAAACAATCCAGATGCCCCACTGCAGATGAATGGATACAAAAAATGTGGTATATACATATATATATATATATATATATACACAATGGAATTCTATATAGCCAACAGACAAGATAAAATAATGGCATTCGCAGGGAAGTGGGTGAACCTAGAGCGAATCATGTTGAGTGAGACAAGTCAAGATCTAAGGAACAAAAGGAGCATGGTATCCTTAATATGTGGCTATTAAATCCAAAGAGTACAAGAGTGAGAACTCAATATTTGCATACCCAATACTATGGACATGGTAATGGGAATATAAACATAACTGTATAGACATAAAAACCTATGACTCTATAGACTTAATGTTTAATTTCATGAATTAATATGTTTCTGTGACATACAAACCCTTAGCCTAATTTGGATTAAGTTCTAAAAACTAAATCCCAGCGATTGTATATAGAGATTCCCTTCTTGAACACTTGTTTGTTAAATTTGTCATTTGAAATATGATATAAAAATCAGTGTTAATAAATTCTTTAATAAAAAAGATATACATTTCAAACTCTTTCAGCTCTTACACATTGGTGCAGCTATAAAACAAAGTAAGAGTTATTTCAGTAGAGATTGTAGTACCATAGTCAATCTAATGTCGAGATCAATCTGAGATCAGTAGAGTAGGTATCAAGGATAGCCTGGTCTTTTTATATTATCTCTGATTTGGGGGTGCTTCAATATTATACATTTTCTAAAATTTTTTTGGTCTTTTTCCTTTGCTAGTAATTGAAGAGCTAACTCAACTGAGCTTAGGTCTAAAAGCAATTTACTTTCTCAGTAATGAAGAATTTTAGTAAAGTTTAGACAAAGAAGGATGGGTATTCAACAATGTCTTCAGTTGTCCATTTTAGCTACAGAATTTTCCCCTATTGCCTACATTTTTAATTGTGTCTCCCCTTGAGGCCGCAAAATAGAAACAAATTTCAGTGTTCTAGCACATCCAAAGAAATGGTTCCATCGAAACGTCCAGTTTTATACATCAGGGCTGCACTCTGAGATCCCGACCTTGGAGTATAGTCCTGGCACATCAGTTCCTTCCTTGCTCAATAAACTTCTAACATCCAGATCAAAAAAAAATGTTTCCAATCAACTCCATGAAAAGATAAATATTCTGTCTGTATACTGAAATAAAGAATATGTAGCCCTGAGCCCCACTGTATCTCCTAATTACAAATTTCCCTATACTTTTCCTTTCCTTTCACTTAAATTCCTTAGACATATTTTCTTTTTTTTTTTTTGCCAGTCCTGGCTTGAGCTCGGGGCCTGAGCACTGTCCTTGGACTTTCTCAAGGCTAGAGCTCTACCACTTGAGCCTCAGCACCACTTCTGGCTGTTTTGTATGTATGTGGTACCAAGGAATCGAACCTGGGTCTTCATGCATGCTAGGCAAGCACTTTAACCACTAGGCCAAATTCCCGGCAAGACATATTTTCTCCTTTCCATTTCCAGTTACTCGAAGCTTATTTCCAGGAAAGAAGCTCTGGAATGCTTTCATCTCAGTCACATGACTATTTATCAGACTAAACATAGAGCTCCCTCATAACCCAGCAGTCCCACCCCTGGGCATTTACCCAAATATCCATAAACAAGGGCATACTAAAGCTACTAGCACAGCCATGTTCATTGCAGCACGATTTACCATAGCTAAGAAATGGAACCAAACCAGATGCCCCTCAGTAGATCAATGCATCAAGAAGATGTGGTACTTATACTCAATGAAAACATTTCTCACCTTTCATTGTTACTTATCATTTTTACTTATTTTCTTTTACACGTTAAACTTTTCCTCCTAATTGCTGTCCTGTTCCCATCTTTATTCCTCTCCTTGTTTCATTTATCACTTCTTCCTTGGAAAACTGTTTTATTTCCCTCATTTTACTCTTTGTCTGGAATATATATTTATAATAACAAGGGTCACCTATGTCTTGTTTTTGACTGAATCCTGAGTACCTAGACATCTCTTTAGCAATGACAGGCCATGCACAAAATCTTGGTAAGTTAAACTTAACTAATCTGAAGAACAATCCCACTAGGTAGATGATATTTTTTTTGCCAGTCCTAAGGCTTGAAATCAGGGCCTGAACATTATCCTTGAGTTTTCCAAGGCTAGTCCTCTACCACTAGAACCACAGCACCACTTCTTGTTTTTTCCTATGTATGTGTTACTGAGGAATCGAACCTGGGTCTTAGTGCATGCTAGGTAAGCACTCTACCAATAGGCCAAACTCCCGGCCATAGGTAGATGATATTAATTTCTCCCACTTTTCTAAATTTGGAGATTGATTGGTGAAAGTTAAACTGCATTAGCCAAACTCTCACCGCTAGTAAATGGTAAACCTGATATTTGAAGTTGGAAATTCTGGTTTGGGTACTCCAGCTCACAGCCATGGCTCTAGACACCTGTGGCAAAACTCTGTACAGAATGTTAGTAATACTCATGGTCTTAGAGTCTAGAGTTAAATAGAATTTAACAAATAATCAACATTAGAATAATCACTTAATAAATAATAGGAAGAAAAATACAGAATGATATGAAGAACATATGTAGATAGGACTTAATTTATAAGAAAGGGAGTTAAAGGAATTTCAGACTAAAGCATGAGTAGGCTTTGGCCCAGAGAAGTAGAGTAGAAAGAGACTGGAGACAGATGGAATGACCTGCGTCATCTGCTCAGTTCCAGACAGAGACCCAGACTTACAAAGATGTGACCGTCATTACACTGGTGGTGTTTTAGTTGATTTTGTGAGAAAAGAACAATGTCATTAAGTATATGAAATATGATATGGCCAAAGGGCCTTGCAATATTTTAAAGATCAACTAGGTCATAAATAGCTATAAAAAAGAAATAAAAATTCAATAGGCTGATATATATCTACGTATGGAGATTTTCTAGCCTAAAAAAAGCCAAAACTCAGACTCTTACTTGAAGACTCCCTGGATATTTGACCTTCTATTATTCCAGAAGTGTGATTTGAATCAATAAATCAAGTATGAGGGAAAGAAAAGTTATTATTCAAATTCTCAGCCATCCATGATATAAAGATATAAATTAATAATCAGCATTAAGTTCAAATTGCTTGGAAATAATACTAATAATTGCCATCATTTTCTGAATAGCTATATCTTGCACCTTGCTAAGAATGTAGTCCATATCAGATCATCTAATCTTCACATCTTTATTCTTCTTGTGGTTTGCCAGATAAAGAAGCTGAACACATTGAGATGAAAAGATTTTATCAGCTATATCAAGTTACATGGGAAGAAACTTACATATGTGGGATTTAAAGCAAGTACCCTGCTTACTGTGTATGTGTGTGTATGTGTGTGTGTGTGTGTGTGTGTGTGTGTGTGTGTGTGTGTATGTTTAACCACTGCCTTTGCCTCACTTAGTTATTTGTTCAAATGAGAAGGAAGTTATGCTGATATCTAGGAGAAACAAGAAAAAAAGAGAAACTAGGAGCAAAACATTGATAACTTGAAAGTCTGTATTGAGCACATGGAGCTTTATTGTATGGCTTATGAATACTTTTTGGAGATTCTATAATAAAAGTAATAAAGATCAGAAATGAATTAAAAATAGTCATAGCTCCAAAGGAATATCAGCTGAAATATTCTTGTGTTGCTAAATGCTACCTTCCTTTTCTTGTTAGTCAGTTGTTGGGGTGATTGAACTCTGGGCCTCTGTGTTGTCCTTGAGCTCTTCAGCTCAAGGCCAGCACTCTGCCCCTTGAGCCACAATGTCACTTCCAGTTTTCTGGTGGTTAATTGGAGATTAAGAGTCTCATGGTCTTTTGTGCCCAGGCTGGCTTTGAAATGTGATCCTCAGATCTTTGCCTCCTGAGTAGTAAGGATTGCAGGGGTAAGCTAACATCCTCCAGCCACCCTTCCTTTAATTGTAGATATTTATATCCCTATCTCTTCTGCAAATAACAACCCTTTACTAAACTAGTGCTCTTACATATTCTTGTATTTAAATCTAAATGGTTACCTTATACAGAAGAAATATTGTATCATTTTACGGATGAGAGCAAATGGGCTGAGCATATTTCTGTAATGTTCACAGACATCCTTAGAAAAACAAGAACAACAAAACAATATTTAAGTTGAAAACATTTTTGTCCTAAATCCTACACTACACAACATTTATGTAATTATAAACTTTTTGATGGCCGAACAATTTTCTGATTTATATTTTCAACAATTTCCAGAGCATCTAGAAACTGTGAGGAAGAAGTTATCCAGTAACAGTTTCACTTGAACGGGTAGCAGGAGACATTAAAGACAGAAAATGATTTCCTGCAAGTAGTCAGACCTAAAATCAGTGAGAATTTAATCATGTTTACAAGACTAACTGCTTACTGTCTTACTCGATATTGAATAGTTTGTTCTTATGAGTTTAAAAGTGCAGTCTAGTTATTTCAAATTTCATTCCATTATTTAGACCAGAACTATTTCTTCACTGACAGAGAACCATCTGCTGGAAGATGAGATTTGCCATCATGAAAAGCTGTAAGATTTCAATTAATGTTCTTTCACTCCATTTACCCTCTCTTGTTTGGAATCATTTGAAAATCAGTGTTTATCTTTGATGGCATCGAATTAGATGATAAACCACATAGAGTAGGGTGTGAGTATTATTTCTGTAATCCTAGATACTCAGGAAACTGAAATGGAGGATTCTAGTTCAAAGCCAATCCAGAAGAAAATGTATCATACTATCTCCAATTAACCAGTAAAAATCCAGAAGTAGGAGTATGCTCAATTGGCAGAGTGCCAGTATTATTAAGTGAAAAAGCCAAGTGAAAGTTGAGGCTTTGTAGGAATTTACACCTTAATATTGGCAAAAAATAAAAGGAAGAGAGGGAAGAAAGGAGGGAGGGTAGAAAATCCACTTCAGATTTTTCTATTGGAAAATTATTCTATGTTCTTATTCTAATCCAGAACCAGGGTTATTTTATTTCGATATTTTTTCTGACATATTATGCTAGCAAAATTCCTATCCAATGCAAGTTTGAAAAAGCAAGCTGAAACTTAGTTCATGAATCTTAGTCCATGATACAGGATATGTTTAAGATTGCTGTCTGTCCATAGTGGCTCATTGGCAACCCTGTCTTTCCATACACTCCAATATACTACTCATGATGCTCAAACATCAAGTTTGTTGGTTTGTATGTCTGAAATGAACTTTAAGAGACCTATTTACATGTAATACATTTCAGATGATTTGCCTATCGATGCAATATTTCCCGTGTATTTTGAAATGTATTACTCTGTTTTATAATTGTTATTGTATAGATTGGGTAGTTTTTTAAGTCAGGTGATGAGTACATTTCTTTGGGGACAATGACATTGCTTACTTCACTCCCCGTTTTTCCCTCTCATCACTACCACTAAGTTGTATACTTCACTTTCAGCACAGTGTCTAGTGAGTATGCATTTTTCTATTTATGAGAATGAAAAGAAAATAAGCAATTTATCAAAAAAACCTGTGATCCCTTTCATGACACATTCTTACAAATACACTGAAGACTGGCTAGAGATATTTGCTTGCATGAAACCTAAAAATAAAGTATTGCATGCTTATGAGAAGATTTGTCAGTCAGTAGGTACTGGGTTCCAAGTCAGTCCTTAGTACAAACAAAATTCCATGTTGTACTTGAAATAAACAAACAAACAAATGTTTGTGTCTGCATATATGTATATACATACTTCATATAGCTATATCTATATCTATCTATATATAAAACAACTCCATTTGTTCCTACATTCACTCTAACCCCTATTTCATCTGATGGCAAATGTCATGAAAATATCTCCACATTTCTCATTCTGGCATATTTATCCTTTCTAAGATACGTCCTGAAAATGTTACTTAAACCTTTACTGTGACATGAGCAAAAAACACCCTGACTTTTAGAATATGCACCAGTGTTGAAGTAACTTAAGATGTTTGAAATTTTCTCTATTCTATTGTCAGTGTTAATATAAACCCAGTTGCATGTCATTTACTAGTGGTTATAAAATTCTAGAAAAAACTAGCAACCTTTCTCTAGCATGTAACTTTTATTTAGTTCCTTATATTTGATTGCAAAAAAACTTAAATAAGTCTCCCACCCATGATTGTAATATCTAAAAATCTAAAATCTATTGTAATATTGTAATTATCTAGAGAGCACTTTAGAATAATGGCTTTTCTCTATGGATAATGACCTTCTCAGTATTCACATATTGAGAAGAACAGAATTACAAAAACAGAGTAAAACATATATATTTATTTTGCTTATACAGTCGTGTGTATGAACTGGAAATAAATAAATCAATGAGAATAAGTCCACATCTTGTACATATGCAATAATGAAAGAGATTTGCTTTTTAATACATTAACTTTTAAATGTTTAATTGTACCATGTACATACATCAAATTTTAATCAGAAAATAATATAATATAAAAATATAAAATATATATATAAATATATAAAATATATATATAAAAATATTTTTGATTGTGAATAAACTCATTTCTTACAGCAAAGTTTTTGTTTCATTTCTAATAGAAATCATGTCAAGGGAAATAAAAATTATGATCATTTATATTACTATTTGCATGTTCAAAGCCTTCTAAATAATTCACAGTAAAACTAAATGAGTTAATTTAGGGAAATCTTGTGAACTACCAGTTTACAATTGTGTTGAATGTCAAACCTTATTCTTTAGCATGCCAAATGTATGCTAAACTCTTACTATCATCTTAAAACAATATCCATAGTGATACATACACACACACACACACACACACACACACACACACACACTCACACATAAATCCATGAATCCCTAGAATTCAAACTCAATTGCATGTGTGTGGTGGGGAGGGGGCAGGAGGAGGAGGAGGAGGAGCTGAATTAGGATTTGTCCACAGGGCTTCTTGCTTACTAGGCTGTCCCTCTACCACTTGAGCTACAACATCAACTCTACTTCTTGATGGTTATTTGGAGATGGAATGTCTCACCATGGTCCAGCCTTGAACTGTAGTTCTCAGCCTCCTGAATAGCTCAGACCACAGGATCAAGCCACCAGCACCCAATCCATTTGCACTTCTCGTAGATGAATTCAGTCAAGCTGCCACTGCCTCAATGAATAATGTGCTTCGTAGAGATGATCGTCAGTGTTTGCTCAGACCTTCACCATTCAGCCCTGGTTTCTTCATAAATAAAAGACCAAGTTTTTCTGACCTCGGTGTGGATCTGTACCCCATGTTCTGACCAGGGGTGGAGGGGTGCTGTGTTTGATCCCACTCACTCTCAGTTAAGACCTCCCTTTGATTTTGCACCTTCTCTGAGGGGAATGTACCCTATTTTGTCAGAAGACTACTGCAGTCAGCTCCACTTTCCTGCAACTGGCAGATTTTAAGGAAGCTCCTGTTGGGGCAGCACAGTCTTCTTGACTGCCATCTCCTGTCTTGAATATCAACACAGAGCATGTCAAGTTCAAGGGGAAACCTAACTAGCCATACAGCAACACAAAAATTCAGGTCAGTGTGTCTGGCCCTGCAGTGTAAGGAAAAGCAGAACAACAGACAGACAAAATCTGAGAAGAAAAAGTGTGATCCTACTAAAGATCTGCCCACTTTCATGGTAACTGAAAGTATAAACAACAGCAATGAAAGTCTAACTGAAAATGGGATGTTGATTACAGAGAAGAACTTTCTAGCATTGTGCTAAGTCTAAAAGTTTTTTTTTAAAGAGTAATCTGCATACATATACTTCTTGGGCCATAATCCTTTAAGTGTAAGTGTTGTGCAGTCTTTGAAATCTACTCAGAATAGAAATAAGTAGTGTAATTTATGTGGCTATTGAATATCAGAAGGCATAGTGAAATGTTTATTTGGTGCTAAGTATCAAAATAATATTTGAACCGGTATGTTTTAGTTCTTGAATTATCCACAGATGAGATGAATTACAATTTTTTTAATGACAGAACTTTAGAAGCAACCAGTCCTAGATTTGCAGCTTCACAGAAAAAAATCTAACTTCACTTGTAGTATGCTTGATGGTTTAAATAATGGCCCATTGGAAAGAACAAAAGTACCATCATTCTTATATGTCTGTCAATATCATGTGATAAATAGTACAAACAACTTAAGTATTATTTTTTGAATCCTTTAAAATTATGCAAGCATATTACAGAAGTCATCAATAAAGGCACAATACTAAAAAAGATTCTACTTTTTTGTTTCATTTATATCTTTCTTGGCATTTTTTAGTATAAATGAAAGCAACAGCTAGCATTCATGTCTGCCCTATGCTGGAAAGCATGGTTATTATATCTATACCACACTGGTTAAGTTCTCACTGAGATTTAGCTCGTGACTAAGGAAGCACCACTTTATAGACTGTGTCTCTACTGGTTTCAGGAGGCATACCTGCAAGAGTGTGTATGGGCAGTGGTGGCAGGAAAATCAAGCTTCATGGTGTAGGAAATCTCTTTTATATCTTATATATTTTGTACCACAAATATGTAGCACTTTTGTTGAAAGTATGTTTTGTTTAAGAAATAAAAAAATTGCCATCGGATGATGTTAAGTATAACTGAAAAAGTTAGATCTGATTTCTGAGAGGTAGAGGCGTGTACATGTATGGACACACAAGGTCAATGTATGCAATGAGTTTTAGAGTTGAAAAAAGAATATGACATGTGTGCTTATACATATGAACAAAAAGAATGCCTAATCATATAATATCTACTCTACATAGATAGACATAGATAAGATATGAAGATATGTGTGCATGTGCATGTGTATGTGTGTATGTGTGTGAGAGAGAGAGGAGGGGAGAGAGACAGAGAGAAAGAGACAGAGAGAGAGACAGAGAGAGAGAGAGAGAGAGAGAGAGAGAGAGAGAGAGAGAGAGAGAAAGAGAAAGAGAGAGAGAGAGAGAGAGAGAGAGAGAGAGAGAGAGAGAGAGAGAGAGAGAGAGAGAGAGAGAGAAAGAGAGAAAGAGAGAGAGAGAAATGTCTTAGGGCTTGAAATTGGAGCCTGGGTACCATCTTTGAGTATTTTTGATCAAGGCTGACACTCTGCTACTTAAGCTACAGCTCTACTTTCTGCATTTTTTGCTAGATAATTAGAGATGAGAGTCTCACAGAATTTCCTGCCTGCTTTTGAATCCTGATCCTCAGGTCTGTGTTTTGAATAACTAGGATTATAGGCATGAGCCACCTGCATCAGGCAGTTGAGACATTTTTGATACTATGCGAAGTTGATCAATAGATATCTATCACATCAGCTTCTGAAACAACTGAAAACTAAGACATTTTCAGGAAAGATGAATGTTCTAGTAGTCAGTCTCCAATTACAATCCCCAAAAGAGTAAGAATCAACTCATATTAGTTTTATAAAAGCACTGAATTTACTCAAGTGATCTGAAGTGCGATTTGACTTTAGATAGGAGTAGGAAATAAAAAGAAGAACAATTGCTGAACTACCAGGTAGAAGTGACTAAATTCCTTTTCTCCAAAATGCTTTTGAGCAATAAAATTGTCAGCTTCTAGGTGTCACACAAAAAATAACTTACATTGCCAGTCCCCATCATCACAAATCTTCTCCCCAAAGCTGATGTCATGCGTGAGACCTAATTGTCTTACCCATCAGGGGAGGAGATTATTTAAATTCAGCTATTAATCTTGAAAGACCCAGAGTGGAATATGATTTTTCAATAAAAACCATCTGACAGGAAACTTACAAAAGATGCCTGTCCCATCTAGCTTATAAGATCGGCTTCTCTGTGTTCTCTATAGCTATTTCTTTTGTAATTGGAAGGTGAGACTTTCCACTCAATAACACATTTGGTACCTGATCTATGCTAGGCACTGGTCAGATAATACTCTCTGTACTAGAGTTCTGAATTCTTTTTTCTCTTTTGCTGAAAATAAGTAAAATTATTTTTATTATCACTATCTCTTACTTAATAAGTCTGCTTTCTTTTTATTTATTTTTAAAAAATTTTTATAGTAAAGGTAAAGTACAGAGGGTATATAGTAATATAAGTCAGGCAATGAGTATATTTCCTCTTGAATAGTGCCACCCCCTTCCTCATTGCCTCTTATAGTTTTCCCTCCCTTCTCCCCTCCCCCTCAATTGTATAGTTCATTTCCAACATAGTGTCTAGTGGGTTTCACCGCTGAATTAGTTCACTCTTTGTCCCAACATTTCTGGGTTTCCCCTTCCTCTCCTCAAATCAGATAGTTTTATGTACAATACAAAGTATACAAAAACCAAATACAGTGACAAAAGGAAATAAACTAAAAGAAAAGGGGAAAAAGAAGAAAAAGAACAGAAAACCAATAAAAAGCTTTTGTTTCCATTTCTTGGAGTTCATTTTGATACACATCATTTTATGTGATCATATGTACACAGTTATTGAGCTCTTGTGATCCTCTCCTATGAATCCATGGAACATTTTGCAATGTTCAGAAAGACTGGTGGTTCATACCTGTAATCCTAACTGCTTAAGAGGATGAAATCTGGGGATCATGGTTCAAAGCCAGCCCTGGCATGAAGAGACTTTCATGAGAGTGTTCATGAGACTCTCATCTCGAATTAACCACCAAAAAAAGAAAAAAGAAAGTGGTGGTGTGGCTCAAATGGTAGAGCACTAGTCTTGAGCAGAAGAGCTCAAGGAGAGTGCCCAGGCTCAGAGTACAAGCCCCATGATTAACCAAAAGAAAACAAAGGGGGCCGTATATGAGAACCCTACAGCCAGCATTATACTTAATGGTGAAAAGTCAAAACAACTTCATCTAAAATCAGGAATGAGACATGGATGTGCACTTCCTCTACTCTTTCTCTTCAATATAGTACTGGATTTCCTAGATCTAGCAATAAGGCAAAAGACAAACATAAAGGGATCCAAATAGGAGCATAATTAGTAAAACTCTCTCTCCTTGCACTTGACATGATCCTGTATGTAAAGAACTCAGTGGATTCCTCTCCCAAGTTACTTGAGCTGATCCAAAACTTTTCAAAGTAGCAAGGTATAAAACTAACCCAGTATTGTATATCAAACCATCCTATAACTGAGTTCTTAAAGTGATGATTTCCCACTATGCTCTATTGAGGTCTAACTGAGCTGGCCATTTCTTGCTGGGAACACTTCTATATGTGTGATGATATAAGCACACAGAAGTTGGAGTGTTCTGAAGACTCAACCAGATGGAATCCAAGAAGGCTCCTTTACCTCCAAATCTGGGGCCCAGGACTATTTGTTTCCTTTTCCTTCTTTAAAAGTGGACTTTTATCTGCTAAAAGCCTTTCCATGTGTCTTGGTCTTATGACAGCATGGTATACACACATATACTAAATATTATTCAGTTCAACTATAAAAAAGAAAGTAATTGTGTCCATTGTAGAGCAATGAATGTACCCAGTCCATATGCCTCATGAAGTAAGCTAGGGTCACAAGGACAAGGATTGAACGTTTTCTCTCGTATGTGTATACTAGACATAAACATGATATAAATAGGTTACAAACGATGTTTATAGTTGTGTATTTGAGACGACTGAAGAAGTGGAAGGAAAAGAGAAAATATCCATTAAAATGAAATGAATCGTAAGAATGAGAGTAAACTGAGAGGATGGATGGAGAATGAATATGGTCAAAATACTTTCTGGACCAGAGTTAAAATGGAACAAGGATGCTTGTTGAGATTTGTTTAGGAAGGACAAGAGGGGGCAAAAGAAAATGATGGAGGAAGTAAGTAAGAACAAATCTCACTATATTTATATATGGATATATCATAATCAAACACTTTGTGCAACTAAATGATACTAATAGAAATGTAAAGAAAAAAGATGGAGGCTTCAAACAAGTTATACATCTTCATGGTAATTGTTAATCATTTGTGTCATGTATACATGTGTATGTTTGTCCTGTGCACATGTGTGTATGTGCATGCAATTATCTGGGGATAAAGCCAAACTATTACATATAATATGTAAGTTCTGTACCCTTGAGAGACACCCCTAACCCTCATGGTATATATTTTTATCAAAACTTAGAAGCACATTTTTAGTTTGGTTTTTCCACTGGAGGAGGGAAACCTTTGCATAAACATTTTAGGAAAAAATAAAGTAGGAATTGATTTTTCTTTTCATAACTTAAAAAATAGGCATCTCTAAAAACAACCTCCTGCCTGCAGGGAGAAATGGGCCTTATCTGATGGTTACAGTGATTGGATTTTTTTGTGTACTTGCTGACATTTGGTACAGGTTCTATCTTGGAATCATTCCATTTGTAGCAGCATCCCAACATTGTTTGTAAGTGCTTATTGTCCCTGTTAAATAAAATGCACATACATGGGCTGTATCCCTTTTAAAGAAAAGCCACTGGGGTTCCATTATTTCTTTGGCTTTGGAAATGTTAAATTATGTCTTTTTTAGAGTGGAAAGAAAAGGTAAGCACTCGTACTTCACCACACCAGAAAGAAAAAGGCTCTCTTAGGCTTTCAGGTGTCCACAGCTGCTTCCTCTGTGTTGAGATGGGAATAGCTGGGAAAAACAGAAGACTGGTCCAAGCTTTCAGCAGAGTAGGTGATAGTTTTCTATTATTGGCATGGATTGTTAAACTTTGGGGTAAAATGCATGCCTTAAGTTTGCATGTCCACTTAAATGACTTTCAACTGAAAGTCATTAATAATGTCTTAATGAAAGCCCGTGAAAATGCTTATTCTTTCTTTTTTGTGTGTATTTTTTTATTTTTTATTGCTTGGACTATGTATATAGGAGTTACAGTTACATTTACCAGGTAATAGGTGCATTACTTCTCACACCTTAATACCCCTTCTTTCTAATTACTCTTGGAAGTAGTTCCTTGATGATCTGCCATAACATGTTAAAAATTTACATACTATGTGCAGGTAATTTTACCTCTAGAGATTTAACTTTAAGATATACCTCATATAATTCTGAAAGGCTTAATCAACAGGAATAGGAATCCTTATTTAGCTATTATAAGTTAAAACAAAGAGGAAATGACTTTTCCAAGTTTAGAGCATAAATGAAAAAAATGGTAAAAATCTATGGGTACAAGTTTATAATCTAAACGATTGAAATTATGATGTGAAAAAGCTAAATAAAAGTGATCAATATACAAAATTTATGTACAGATAATTATATGCACAGTTACTTTTGTATGTATGTATTTATATAAAAAGCATGATTTTTTTTTTGTGGGTCATAAGGTTTGAACTCAGCCTGGGCGCTGTTCCTGAGCTCTTTCAGCTCAAGGCTACTGCTCTACCCTTGAGCCAAGCCCCATTTCCTGTTTTCTAGAGGTTAATTGGAGATAAGAGTCTCAGGTCCTTTTGTGTCTGGTCTGGCTTTCAACCTTCATCCTCAGATCTCAGCTTCCTGAGTAACTAGGATTACAGGTGTGAGCCACCACACTCAGCTTTGATTTTTATTTAGTAACTTTGACCTCCCTTCCCTTCCTTCCTCCCTCCCCCGTCCCTCCCTTCCTTCCCTCCCTCCCTTCCTTCCCGCTTTCCTTCCTTTCTTCCTTCCTTCCTTCCTTCCTTCCTTCCTTCCTTCCTTCCTCCCTCCCTCCCTCCCTCCCTCCCTTCCTTCCCTTCCTCCCTTCCCTCCCTCTTTCCTTCCTTCCTTCCTTCCTTCCTTCCTTCCTTCCTTCCTTCCTTCCTTGCTCCCTCCCTCCCTCCCTCCCTCCCCCTTCCTTCCTTCCTTCCTTCCTTCTTTCCTTCCTTTTTTCTCCCTCCCTCTTCTGTCCCTCTCTCCTTCTCTATCCCCTTTCTTCCTCTCTCTTTCTTTCACTCTTTTAATTGACAAACAAAAGTGTAGTATGGGTGTTAATGTATGTACTTGGAATGGCTCAATGAAACTATTTAGTGTTTGTATTATCTCACATACATTGAGGGAGGAAAGCTACCGTTGTTGATTATCTACTTTTGAAGTCTGGTTAATCGTATTCATCACTGTGTTCAGTAGATCCCTGACCTTATGCTTTCTTAGTAAGGTTATGAATCCTTGCACCGATTCTTGAGTATCTGTGACCCCTACTCTCTGCTCCTATAAGCTTGGGTTTTTTAGATTTCACCTGGAAGTGACATCATGCCATGTTCTATATGTGGCTCATTCAACTCGCCATTAATGACATCCATGTTCATTATTGTGGAGAATGGCAGGAGTTTCCTCTTATCATTACTGTGTCCTATTCTATTTCCCCTGCAGCACACATTATGCATCTAAAATCCAGTCTGTCAGCTGACATGTACCTTCGTTACTCTGAACAATGCTGCAGTAACATAATGTTGCAGGTATCTCTGGCACTTGTTTAATGTTCTTTGGATATATCCAAAAATAACATAGTTAGATCATATGATAGCTCTATTTTTTAATTTTTTAGGAATGTTCATAATTGTAAAAGTAGCCATGCTAATTCACAGTCCCAATAACAGAATGCAAGGGTGTTTTCCCCAGGCCCCCACAGCCAACACGTGGTGTCTTTTATCTTTTCAATAGTAGATGTCCAAATGGGTATGAGATGATATACCATTATGGTTGTAATATGGCATGCAAAGGCTTCTTAATCACAGAAGTTTTAATGTCAGGAATACAGGAGTGCATTTTCATGATTGTTTCTTTGTCATGTTTAAACACTTGTATAATGAATACATGTGACTATCACATATTTATGGAAAATAAATAATTTTATTTAAGCTTTCCTATTATCCTTAAGTAGATGCAAAAGTGAGTCTCAATTTGGCATGCCAATTTATGAGCACTTAAGAGCATCTTGATCAATGACTTTTATCATTTCCTCCAACTATACCAATTCTACCCCTCCTCCAAGTTACCTAGAGAGTTCCATTTCCATAGATGAACAGTGAATTATTATGACTGCATCTGCCCATCTTTCCTCTCTCCACATATGTGTTTCCTTCCCTTAACCCCCCTTACTTCAGACTAAATATATTTTAAAAATACGTTCCCCTTAGCCAAAGATATCTCTATTGTTTCACATATTATTTATGTTTGACTTCATAAAACTAAAGACAGTGGGGGTACTAAGGTATCTGAAAGGGAGAAGGAGTGCACAGAATACAATATAAGCCCTACCTCCAATGCTTGGGCATGTTTCTCTTTGTATTTTACTCACTGAGGAAGAAATGGATGGAAACTCCTTAACATAGGAATTCTCAAGGTCTAGGAATTTTGAAAATTTTATGAGTCTATTGGGGAATTAGTATTCATTTATTAGTCGATTCATGTGGAGCTTACATTTCTTATTCCCCTGGATTTATAATAGTAAATATTGGCCTGAGAAACATCTATTTACTAAATAATCTCTGATAGACTAATTTTGTAGGTCTTCATCTGTTTCAAATAATGTGAACTAATCTGAATATCATCCTTCATTTGGGATTTTTAAATGATTTATTTATTTCCCTTGGGAAATTTTGCATTATGCAAGCAATCTAGACAATAGATTTCAACAGTAGATAAAACAGAATTAGAATAAAAGTTTAAAAAATATTCCATGCATTCTATTGTAATAAAGAAAAGATTTGTTCATCACTTATTACTCAGATATTTTATATAATTAACTCATTGAATTGCACAAGTATTTATATAAACTTTTAATTTTATCACATAATTTAAATGTAACATGTAATTGTTAAAGTAACTCATTAAAGTCATGATTTTTATGTTTTCATACAAAGGAATGTATAAAATATAATGACTTTAGTGGGTGTGTTTGTATACCTGTACTCTCGGTTTTTAAGAGACTACGATAGAAGGATTGCAAGTTTGAGGAAGGCCTGAATGCTCTCAATAAACAAATAAATATATAAAGAAAGAGAGAGTTTTAAAAACTTGCTCAAGTTCACACAGTGGGGTAGTTCCACATAAGCCTCCTCTAACTTTAAGGTCACACTTTTACCTAGTGTGATATGCCAGTCATCTGGATTTTCAGAAAATAATGAAGAGACACCTTCCATACTTCTTCTAGTACTTGCTTCACTGCTGGTACCACCATCAGCTAGAATGTGATGTCAGGGCCATTTCTAAGAGGAAAGCACATCACTGCAGCCAAACTGACTGATTGCCACTCTCAAGGCTTTTAGTGACGACAACTTAGAGTCAATCAGAGTGTCTGATTCTTAGGTGATCTGTACTGTCTAGAGTGCTTACAGGGCCCCAAATCACTCCGTATTCCTGCCACTCCTCTCCATTTTTCCTGGCATAGCTGTCATTGAACGCTTGAGTGTATTTCCACCATCTATCCACAGAATCTTTGCAATCAAGTTATTTTAGACAATTGATGATAAAGTGGCACTTGAGTCACCATTTCAGATGATGGGAAGCCCTTATTTATTTTATCTCTAGAAGACTTTTCTTTTAATATCTTCTAACCTTACAACGATAACCTAAGTTGAGGATATTTTTGCTGGGCTTCACAAATTCACTGGACTGAAAGATCTGTAACACAGGTGGAATAAATACATGTGGAAATTGTAAAGTACTTAAAAATATTTCCCCTCATTCAGAAATGTGAGATCCTGACAGTACCAATTGAACATTTTATGCCTCATTGAAAGGAAAAAAGGATCTCATTTGAAATAACTGGTGAAAAATCTCATTGCTATCTTATCTGCTCACTCAGAAAGGCATATTTTGCTTTGGTGTAGTAGCACTGAAGGTGAAATGAAAGGTAGCCTAGCTTATTGGTAAAATATATTTTATCTTTAGATGTCACTTATCAAATGTACACATTCAGAATGGGTAACTTAGTGGATCTCAAACTACCAATACTATGACATAAGGCATACTTAAAAGTGTGTAAGTATTTTATCATTATAAGAGCTAACATTGACTGAGTACTTACTGTATATTGAAGCATTATGTTGTGTGCATGTACATACTGATTTATTAATTTATACATATAATGATCACCATAATCTATAAAATTTAATGTAATAGTAAGACTCAGGCTGACTATTGAATTTATACAAATGCTATTGGCTAGTAAGGGGCAAAGCCAAAATAGATCTTTGGGCTCCAGAGAGATGATGCTAATCTGTGCATGATACATCTACCATAGTGATTTCATGATTATCACTAAAATTTGTCAAGTGGTTTCCTGATATTATCTCCATCAGATTCATCCTGGGTACTTGTGAAAGCATCTGTCATACTCCCTTTTGCTGACTGATTACACTATAGACTCTGATGTGCCTTTTCATTACTTTTTACAAATGTACATATAAGAAAGCCAGAGTCACTGGCATGTAGGCCCTTGGCTGAGCATTACACAAGGGACTCATGTGAGAATATGGTATTCTGGGTTTTTAACCACATGCAGCTAGTAATTGGCTTTATGACTTTGGATAAATTGCTTCGCCTTTCTGGACCTACACTGCTAGATCCCTAAGGATGCTGAAATATTGATGATTATGTGATGATATTAGAGCAGATGCTTATTCTAGTAGTTTGAAAATACTTTTTAAATATATTTCATCAATAGAAGACTTATTACTTGTTAGGCTTTGCACTAAGTCTATGTTCAAGTCCCATCGATAGGTTCAAGCTGTTGTATTAAAAAAAAAAAAAAACCAAAAACCAGCCACCTGGAATAGATTCAAAGCTGTTCAGTGCTACACATATGGAGGTCTGAAAACCTGTGAGCAGAGCAAATGGCCTCTTCTTTAAGTATTGTGCTAAGACTGAAATACAGAGATGCTTTTTGTGTGATGAGCAGCATGTTATCAAGGGAAAGAAACAATATTTTTTTCTGAGAATTCAGAGGCCTGTAGAATTAATGGCAACTGCTCAGTAAAAGATTCAGAAGTAATCATTTCCAGTCTCACAAAGTATTCCTGCACCTCCAGCAATGTACATCCATTGGTGGCCAGCACAACCGAATCAGTCTTTACAAGCGAAGTAAATATGTCCTCAGTGGCTGCTTTGTATTTGCAATTAACTGATCTGTTGGAAGAATCTGGCATCTGAATATGCAAATCCACATTTAGCAGAACACCATGGAATGCAGGGACGCATTTCATTTGGTAAGCATATTTTGGGAGCCTGGAAGAAAATGTAGTCTTTGTGTTAATCTGCTGTTATGTCCAGTGGGCTCCGTATCCATGTATTTACAAAGTGAATGTTTGCTAGTTAGACCTCAAAATAAACAGCTACTGCATATTCATGCATGTTGAATGCAATCAGAGAAAAAGCCAGGAATAGAACCTCAAAGTATACACTCTTCCTCCCCATCTGTCA
Source organism: Megascapheus bottae (assembly GCF_031878675.1). NCBI lineage: Eukaryota > Metazoa > Chordata > Mammalia > Rodentia > Geomyidae > Megascapheus > Megascapheus bottae. The sequence goes on from NC_143512.1 coordinate 8,839,272, forward strand.
TCATTAGGATGAGAGGATTACAGTGCCAGTAGCAAGACATACAGTCATTCATTCAACTAACATCAATCAATTAATGATGTGTTACCTCAAGCCACTGAATTATAAAACGATGCAAGGAGGAGAAGATATCTGAAAATAGAGAGTTAACATGAAGAGTATTAATTTAGCAAATATTTATTTAGTTTGTATTTCATAATATAGCCCCTGAGGATTGAGAATGATAATGAACACATGAATATAAATACTCATACGATAGATGGAAAAATACTATGCAATGTGTGAAGGTGCATGTGCAGTGTGTGTGTGTGTGTGTGTGTGTGTGTGTGTGTGTGTGTATGTGAAGTAAATAGACTGATTTAAAGAAGGAGCTCAGGAAAGTCTTACTGAAGATGAAATATAATAGAAGTTGATGTAAAGGAGTTAATCCAGAGTACATCAGTGATGAAAATATTCTAAGAAGGGAATGTTATAATGTGATATTTTTAAAATAGTCAAGAATCCAGTGAGTTAGCAGAATAGAAGGGAAGGCAGCATAGGTAAAATACAGTGAGTGCATTTGAATAAAGTAGATAGACTTAACAATGCTAGATCACAGGTCCTAAAAACCATTAAGAAAAAAATAATCTTGAACTTTGATTCTGAAAGAGGTGAGAAGTCCATGGAAATTTGATAGGAGGATAAAAATCTAACTCAAATTCTAGATGAATGGAATTGGTCATTGAATTGAGGAAAACAGGGATAAGAAGAAGTCTAGGATGGTTGGTGATAATGAATGATGAACCTTGGATCAGGGTAGAAGAATTGCAGACTGAGAAATGATTTGATTTTGAATATATCTTAAAATTAAAAAAATAGGATTGGTTCTTTTAGATGACCCTTCACCATTATTGAGTCATATTGATGAATAAAATATTGATACTTGTATAAAGTCTAAAATGATTTCAACCAATCTAAATATAACACATCTGTCACTTCACGTGGCTTTTTAAGAAGGACATTGTAGTATTATTGTGTGTGTGTGTGTGTGTGTGTGTGTGTGTGTGTGTGTACTGGTCACAGGGTTGAACTCAGAGCCCTGAGCTCTTTGAATAGTATTCCATCACTTAAACTATGGCTCCAAAGCATTTTGGGTGCATGTATGTATGTATGTATGTATGTATTTTGGCAGTTAATTGGAAATAACAGTCACATGGAGTTTCCTGCCCATGCCGACTCACAACCATGATCCTCAGATTTCAACCCACTGAGTAGACAGGATTACCAGTGTGAGGCACCACTAACTGGCTGTGGCAAAAAATTTATTGGATTACATGTTAGTGGCTATTTGAATTGATTCTGTATCTTGACTATTGTGACTAATACTACAAGGAACATGAAACTATACATTTCTTCAATGCATTATTTTGTTTCCTTTTGACATAACTTAGAAGTGAGACTGCAGGAGATACAATAGCTGTGTTTACTATCATTTTGTAGAAACTACCTTGTGTCTTCCATAATAGCTGTACCAGTTTATGGTATACAAAGAGGGAATTGAGCCACTCAAGAGAATTATTAATCTTCTATTTGTTAGCTCTACAATTTGTTTCACATCCTTTCACATGTTCAATGTTTTCATTAACATTTCCATTTTGCATCACTCTCACTTATTCTAATGAGCATTTTCATGACAGTAATTTGAATTCTGTTCCAGAGAAGTCATAAATCTTTATTTCATTATGGTTGGTTTTTTGTTTCCGTGGACTATGTATTCCTGCTTCTTCACTATCTTTGATTCTGTGCTGCTGTCTGTATCTTCAAAAAATAGCCAGCTGTCTCAGTCTTCAAGAAGTGGTCTTACACAAAAGAAGATACTCACCAAACCGGGCAAAGATGCTGGCACATTCTCAAACCTTCATGCTCATTCAACCTACTTTCTTTTTTTCTCTCAGCCCCCAGGCAACCAGAGTATGCCAGGTCCCATCAGCATCCTAAGACAAACAAGAATGAAGTCAATGCCTCAGGCTATCCCCAGAAAAGGTGAGTCACTGGACAATCTAAAATACCTTTCCCAAGTGACAAGCTAGGAATATTTTTCTGTTCACTCTGTGTTATACTGGCATTAGGGACTGTGGTGCATTCTATGATAAATTACTCTATCATATTTGTGCTCAGTGGTTACCCAGGTGTCTGGAGTATGCCAGGTTATATTAGTGCCCTGGAAAAAATGGCCAGGAAGTCCTCCCCAAGGGAGTCTGAAAAAAAGTTTAAGCATTGGTTATATGGTCTGAATCTTTCCATTCTCAGTCCCCACGTTAGAAGTGGCAAGTTCTTTTCTGGGCTCACTATCATGTATGTCAGCATAGGATCTAACAGAACCATATCAAACTACCACAATTTTCCCTCTCTTAGGTAGCTAATTCCATTCAGAAAGGGATAGAGCAAATTAGGAAGTACTGAGAGAAGTTGGCATGGAGGATGTCTTGTCTGGCCTTTTCCCTCTCCAGGAAAATGCTAGAGGTTTTCCTCTTAGTAATATGGCACTATACCCTAAATAGATATTTGCTAAGAAGGTTTCTGGAAATTCTTTATGGGATTCAATGAGTTGGGTTTCTTGTTCACTCATAGATCAGGAGCCTTTCCATTAGCCTTTGGATTTCATACAGAAAATGGGAGGGAAAAATCAAATCTTTGGCTTCTAGTCGGCTATTTGTTGATGTCATTTTCCAAGGACCAAAGAATTATTAGGCATGTATAATTCACAATTTAGGACTCCCCAAAATACTGAAGGTCGAAATTATACCATGTTCTGGATGTTCTAGGTGAGGATATCTTGGCAAAATGATTTCAGCCTCAATAATCACATCCAGTATGATCCACTTTCCATTTTGGGGAAGCCTATAAGTTACTAAGCTGCAAATCTAAAACATGAGATCCTTGAGAAAAGAATAAATGGAGCAAGCAGGGTGCTACTGGCTCACTCCTGAAATCTGAACTACTCAGGAGGCTGAGATCTGAGGATCGGGGTTCAAAGCCAGCCCAGGCACTAAAGTCTGTGAAATTCTTATCTCCAATTAACCACCAGGAAACTGGAAGTAGTGCTGTGGCTCAAGAATTAGAATGCTATGAACTGAAGAGCTTAGGGAATGCGCCCAGGCCCAGAGTTCAAGTCCCACCACAGACCCCCAAAAAAGCTAGTAAGTGGAGTAGCTTTGGGTTTTATTTATGTAGCACTCCACCTTCTCAAGTAGTGCCTACTCTACTTACTACAGGAAAAGCTCTAGATAACTAGGGAACTTGGGGCCCACTGATAGGCCCTGTCTTCCTTGTCTGTTTTTTCTCTTGACAACTATGGAAAGTGTCTTTTTCCCACAGCTGCTTCCTTGTCTTGTGTGTCTATCAGGCTCTAATGCTTGTCTTGGTCACTACACTATTCACACGACAGGTTTTGCTCTTCTTTTAGGAAATAGGAGTGATATGTCATGTTTACAATTGAAATTGTCTTCCGAGTATCAGTTGTACCTTACCTACATTAAAACCAAACTTCTTTGAGTGATGTTCTCCATATGAACACATTTAAGGAAGAGAACAAAAGAAGTTTGGAAAGAGAGTGGAATTTTTTGTATTTAGTCCCCAGAGGAGTTCTCTGCTAATCCAAAGGAGCTGTGAAAAGAACTTACAAGTGTTTCGCTCTAAGCAGGAGTTTACTTTGAACAACTCTGCACTGATTCAGGTATGCTAGGTCCAGAGCATAGAGAAGGGACTTGACCTAGGGCTTTGGCTAGAAGTATTACCCAGAGAAGCTCAAAGCTCTTGGCAGCTGGTAGAATGGGTACATTTGTTTGTTTGTTTGTTTATTTATTTATTTATTTATGTATTGGCCAGTCCTGGGCTTGGGCTCAGGGCCTAAGCAATGTCCTTGGTTTTCCCAAGGCTAGAGCTCTACCACTTGAACCACAGTACCACTTCTGGCTTTTTTTTCTATGTATGTGGTACCAAAGAATTGAACCTGGGTCTTTGTGCATGCTGGGCAAGCACTCTACCACTAGGCCAAACTCCGGGCCCCAAGTGTGTGTGTGTGTGGGGGGTATCTTTGTTTTAAAGGAGAGCTGTGGATGTGCATTTCAGCACATACTACAGAATGGAAAGATGAAATTATCTGCTAATGCTGTCTTACTTGTATAATTTACAAGTCTGCTGAGCAAGTCACCATCACTGGGGAGAATAATTGATGTGGGTTAAAAGGTGCTAAAAGTTTATACCAAATGCAATGTCAGATACATCCTTTCAGTTTTGGCAGAAGAATAAATGTAAAATAACATGGCCATTTACAACTTTACAAAACCCAACACACTGTGAAGATTTTTCAAGTGGTCTGTGAAAAGAGAATTGACTGTCTTCAAGAAAACAATTTAAAAAAAATCAGTACAACTGAGATCCAAATAATATAAACTTCAAGAATAGGATAAATATGGAAATTAAAGTTTGCTAGGAATCTCTCATTCTTGGGATTTGTTGTTTTGTTTTTTGACATCTGATGTGCCATTTTGTTTTGAAAATTACTTCCTGGATAAACAGAATATGGCTTTATTCAAATGTAGAAAAAGTATGAAACTCTAAGATTTGTTGTTGTTGTCATGAGGCTTGAATTCAGGGACTGTGCATTGTCCCTGAGCTTTTTGCTCAAGGTAACACTTTACCACTGGAGCTGCAACTACATTTTTGTCTTTTTTGTTGTTTAATTGGAGGTAAGAGTCTCACAGACTTCTCTGCCCACACTGGCTTTGAACCACAATCCTCAAATCTCAGTTTCCTGACTACCCAAGATTATAGGGGTGAGCCATCAGCACTTGGCTTCAGACTAAGACCTGCATCTTCTGAAGCAGTGAGCACAAGGCCCTGTACTGGATGTGTGCATTCTGAGTGATAACAGGTTTTTTTTTTTTTTTGCTAGGGAAATTTTATGTTCATTCTTGTCCCATCTCTGTGCACTGTTATTATGCTAAGAAACAATACTACATATAAAATTGCAAAAACCTAAAAGGTACCATGTTTGAGCACCAAGTTTTCTATGCTTGTAAATATATAATGATACTATCAAGTAGATAGAAAATAACCAGTAGTAGATTTCTACAGCAAAAGCAAACATTAGATCTTTCATGAGAATTCAAATAGCTGTGGCTGGGTGCATCATGTCTGTCATCCTAGATACTCAGGAGATATGAGAATCATGGTTTGAAGCTAACCGGGGTAGGAAAGTCTATGAGACTCTTATCCCCAATTAACCACCAGGAAACTAGAAGTGGAGTTTTTGCTCTACGTAGGAGAGTGCTAGCCTTGAGTGAAAGAGCTCAGGGACAGTGCTAAGGCCCCAAACTCAAGCCCCACAATAGGGAGAGAGAGAGAGAGAGAGAGAGAGAGAGAGAGAGAGAGAGAGAGAGAGAGAGAGAGACAGACAGACAGACAGACAGACAGACAGAGCAACTGAGAGAAAGACAAGTGAGACAGAGACAGAGAATTCAAAGAAATACTTAGAGGTTCAATGGTAGTGTAGTCAAGTGGACAGAGAGAAGTAGATTCCAGTTCACCATAAAAAGTACAATACATCCCTATGGAGGCTTCTCAAAGGATCCTTCTTCTTTAGAAAATGTTGAATGCAGTGGCTGGGGTGTTTCTTGCTTCTTTCTTTTCATTCCATTTGAGATATCCTTATTGCAGCATAATCTTATGCTAAATAACATAAAATCTAGTACATCTTTATTGCTGTGGCCTTATTCTTCACATAGTCCAAGATAAAAACTTGAATGCTAATAGTAGCTAACATATTCAAACCCTTCCTACATAAGTGCTAGCACTGGACCTGAATTAGGGACTGGGCACTCACTGTCCTTGAGCTTATTTGCTTAAGGCTAGAAGTCTACCATTTGAGACACAGCTTCACTTCTGGCTTTTTTTTGGGGGGGTGGTTAATTGAGGAGAGGAGTCTCATGAACTTTCTTGCCCAGGCTGGTTTTTAAGATCATGAGATCTCAGCCTCTGGAGTGGCTAGGATTACAGGTGTGGGCCATCAGCTCATGGGCTTATATACTTTGTACTTCTAGGGAGAGAAATGGAAAGCTAATGAGTGTTAAGTAACTTTCCTAAACTACAGATGAGTAAGACCAACCAGAATCATACTTAGTTTCACTGCAGAGTTTGAACATTAATTGCATCCTCTCTGTACATTCAAGTAGAGAGAGAAAGATTTATAATTATTACTTAGACTCTAGAAGAAAGGAGAAATTAATTTTAACCTTGAAGAACTAGTTAGAATTCTACAGATTGAAATGTAGTTATAAAGCAGGAACTGTTTCCACAGAGGCATAGCTTCTGAATATTTGGGGACATCTTTAATAAACATAAGTATTATAGAAAGAAATAGCTGAATATAAAGTTGGGACCAGGTTACAGGTGCTTCAGATTTTTCTCCACCCATAAATAAATATAACAACTATTGAATAACTGTACTTGGCATTCAGAAAGACCACTGGGTAGTCAAAACTTAGATTGCTGAGGAAGTATGGGAACCAGGGGCATTTTAGGAGCTAGGACTAGATGGAAAAGTAGCAAAACCTGTTTGAACTACCCCTTGCATAAATCTAATGTTTCCTATATGCTGATTGGTAAAGTCAGTCTGAAGTAGAAAAGAGGTGGTGAGGTCACATCTTCTTTGAAGAATAATATTCATTCATTAAACAAACAATTGTCATTATTGGCTCCTAGTATCATTTGAGAACATAATCACAACTCCTCCTATTATGACCTATTTATGGTTCGGTGTTCCACATTCAGCTAAAGGTGTGAAGCAATTCACATGTAATATTTCCAAAAGAGATTAGACTTCAATGACATCTTCTTACAGGCAAGATAATTACAAGGTTGCCGTGGTGGTATTTGTACTCTGTAGGGAAAGTACTTATTGGTGACATTTCTAGTCCACAGATTTTCCCTATATGGTGTCTGGCACATAGCAAATTGTCAGTGGATGCTTGTTGATTTTGTGTTCATTTACAAAGACAGATATAACTTTACTTTTGTTTTATTACTGTGTTTTAAATCTAAAGCAGGGTCATAGTTCACAGCCTGAAAAGAAAAAACTCACCAAGAGAAGACATAGCTCAGAGGAGAACAGGAATAAATTATTCCTTTAAAAGCTAGGAATCCTTAATGTCAACTCCTCTCCTTTGAATCCTCTGATGTGATTTCAGACCTGTGCCTGGCAAACCTTGGCTTGTTTACTCAACAGTTATTCAGATCACCCCGTGGATTAAAGAACTGAGGCTACTTTTTCAGGGATTGTTTAGTGATATTGAACCTTTCCTGAGTCACCAAGACTTATGAATTCCAGACCGGGATCAGAAAAGTAGGTCTATATATCATTATTTCAGTGAAGGCCAAGATTCTGATCTGTTTTCTTGAATGTGTTCTTGAGGTGACACTGCCACACATCTATAATGGGAAAGATAGAGGGAACACTTGAGGAAAACCAAATCCTAAACCAGAAAGCAGAAAATGGCTTTAACTTCATAGTGTTTCTGCTACACCTAATCAGCTCAATTTTTTAAAGTCAAGCACATTTCTTTCCCTTTCCTATTTTCTCTCCCTCTCTTCTCCCATCTCTTCTTTCTGTCTCTCTGTCTCTTTGTGTGTCTCTGTCTCTCTCCCTCTCTCAACAATTAAAATGATTACATTGCCCTCAAGAAACTGAAGCTGTACAGAACAGGCATTTGTGTCTATACTTCAGCCCCATCCTGCTGTACCAAAGTAGTCCTATTCTCAGCTATGTGGCATGAGGAGATCAATGCCATTTTCACAGATACTATCCTGTGACATTCTTTGGGTCACACTCATTAATCATTGGATCAGATTATGACATAGGCCAGGAGTTTGGCCTAGTGATAGAATGCTCACCTAGTATGCACAAAGCCCTGAGCCTGGGTTTGATTCCTTGTGTATCACGTACACGATAAAGGTTAGAAGTGGTACTCTGGCTCAAGTAGTAGAGTGTTTGCCTTGATAAACCTCAAGGACAGTGCCTAGACCCTGAGTTCAAGCCCCCAGACTGGAAAAGAGAGAGAGGGCGGGGAGGGAGGGAGGGAGGGAGGGAGAGAGAGAGAGAGAGGGAGACAGAGACAGAGAAAGGAAGTGTCAGGCAGAAGTAGGCAAAGTAAAACTGAGAATACTAGGGAAGCAAGGTGCATAAGGAAATTAGAAAAGAGATCTATATTTTCTTCCAAGTTGAGTAGAAAGATACTAGGGGATGCAATAGTGTAATATAATAATTACAATGTTTTAGAACCCTAATGATTAAGCCAAATTAAAGGAAACATAGTAGAGAAATGTTGAGGTTTTCAGAATGAGGCTGTATAAGGAATTAGTGTGTGAGTTTTTGAACTAAATGAGCCAATAGGCACTTTTAAACAATTGGTATAGTTCAATGACTTAAGAAGTGAGGATGATACACTCCTGCCAGTCATTTCCCAGGCCTCCTAGAGAATCAAATTGCATTGTGTATGTCTTCTGCTACAATGTAACTGGATTTGGGTGATGCCTAATAGCATGTCAAAAGTGTAATTGTGTCAATGTAAGAACTTTTACTAAGAACCCTGATACCAGATTTTACTGATACCGTGTAAAAGGGATGTTTCAAGATTAGTTCAGAACACCAGAGTGGTAAGATTGCAGGCACAAGAAGCTTAAGTTACTCTCATAGCTTCCTGAGACCTGGGAAGACTTTACCAGAGATAAGAAAAACATCAAGGATATTATAACAAATACTGCTTCTGTTAAAATGCCCTTTTATGGGCCCAGGAATTTAGTGAAAGCAGTAAAGGAGTTGGTATATGTCTGTCTCCATTTCGTATCTGTCTTTCAGCTACACCTTGCAACTTTAGGCTAGGATTCTTAGCACAGTTCCTGATGAAGCAGTATCTCATAAGATCTTTCCCCCCCTCCCCTTTTACCAGTTCTGGGGCTCAAATTCAGTGTCTAGGCATTGTCCTTGAGCTCTCTCAAGGCTAGTGCCCTACCACTTGAGCCACAGGACCACTTCCAACTTTTTCTATGCATGTGGTAATGAAGGATTCAAACTCTGGGCTTCGTGAAAGCTAGGCAATCACTCTACCACTAGGCCAAACTCCTGGCCCCTCACAAGCCCCCCCCCTTTTTTTTTAAGAATTTATTAACGTTGATTTTTACATCATATTTTAAATGACAAGTTTAACATACAAGTGTTCAAGGAGCCCTCACAAGCTCTTTTAAAAACATTTATTTATTTATTTATGTAATGGGTCATAGGGCTTGAACTCTGGGCCTGTGTGTAGTCCCTGAGCTCTTCAAGCTCTTCACATCCTACTCAGTGAGCCACAGCCTCACTTTCCCTTTTGTAGTGATTAATTAGAGAGTTTCCTAGTCATTAGTGCCCTGGCTGCCTTTGAACAGCGATCCTCAGATCTCAGTGACCTGTGTAGCTACGATTACAGGTGTGAGCCACCTTCCCCAGTTAAAAGCAGATTATTTTAAATAAAGCAATATATTTCCCCATTTATCTTTTCTTTTCAATCATAAACAAATATAGTCAGACTTTGGCCAAACCTCTGGTCAGATGTTCTGGACAGATGAGTAAACTTTCCATGAGAATGACTCTCAAATACTGTTACCGCAAGACAAATAAAAACAAAACTATCTTTTCCTTTTTTTCCTCCTCAGAGACAAGAAATCCGAAGTGGTTATAATGGATAATCCACATTGAGCTTGTATTTTATTATAAAACAGACCTCATACTTCTTCATAGACTGTTTCTATTCTCTCTGTAGTTCAGGGGCAATTCAAACTTTTCCCTAGTTAAAAAAAATATAGAAAGACCAATGCAATGCATTTCTTAAGGAATGTGGTCTATAACTTCATATTGTAAATTTTTCTCTTGAACTTGTAGCTCAAGCAGGAATATTTCTTTCTAAGTAAAATAGTGATTATAGGACTTTGAGCAAACTTACTGACTGAAGTAGACAGCTAACCAGGCCTATTGTTTTGGGAAGAAATTGTGGATGCTCTCTTTTATTTGCCTTTAATTTTGGCAACATCTGGTCTGCGAAATGTAAATTTCAATGGCAGCTTAAGTGGATTTTTTCTTGAATCTTAACTTCTTTTTTTTTTAACAAGACTATTACTATGCCCATTGACTTTAAGGAAAAGTAATTTCAGTAGTTTAGTGTGGAGAGATTTTACTTTTACTTTTTAAATGAATTCTACAGATAGCTTACAGAATGCTAGGAAAGATTTACATGAGAAGCAGACAGGCCTGAAAATACATTTTGCTGTTTGGCCAATCTTCTGGTTCTATATTAAAACTTCTAATTTAATTTACTCATTAGTATCTAGAGCTTGACTGTGCACAAAATGACACAGTAGTAAGAGTGGTTTTATGGCACTTAAATTCCATTTTCCCTCTTTTTTTTTACTCATTCATATTAAGATGAAAAACTCCAATTAAGTACAACATTTAGGCATGAATTTGACAAAAAAATTAAGTCCAAACCAATACCATTAATCTCAGTATTCTACAAGCAAACTAAAATCTCTATTCATAATTTTGGAATGAGAGAATTGGCACTTGCCAAGGATCTTTTTATTATATTTTGTAAAAAAGTGCTTTCAATTCATTATATTTGTCCCAGGATCCTATTTTTCACTAAATTTTAAATCTTATTTTCTGCACTCAGTAATCTTTGTCAGTGTGAAGGTCATTAATTTTAATTAAATAAAAAATTATTCCCCCAGGAAAATGAGTGTTAGTCCCAATAACTTTCATAAAATAAATAGAGCAAATTTAAATTTATAGTGCATCTCTAGATGGATTTATAAAGGTCTCATCAAAAATCTATTCATTAACAAGAAAGGAGGGAATTAACTGGGTAAAGTAAAAGGTATTCCTAGGATCAAAGAAAAATATATTTGCTTTGCAGATCTAGTCCTTGGAACTGGTTTTACATGCTTTTTTGTTGGTTTTGTTTTGTTTTTGTTTGGTCAGTCTTGTGGCTTAATCACTGGGTCTGGGTGCTGTCCTTGTGCTCTTTAGCTCAAGGCTAGTGCTCTACCACTTTGAGTCACAGCACCTCTTACAGTTTTCTCGTGGTTAATTAGAGATAGGAGTCTCAGAAACTTTTGTGCCTGAGCTGGCTTTGAACCTCAATCCTCAGATCTCAGCGCCTTAGTAGCTAGAATGTACAGGCATGAGCCACTGGTGCCTGACTTTACATCATTTTTCATTGTCACATTGTGGTAAAATGGTAGGGATAATACAGTGGGTTTGGCTTAAATAGTCTTTTCCTATGTTTACAATCTTTATCATTATTGACTTTACAACTAAAGAAGCACTTTTCCTAGGAGCTGGGACCATGGACTACTGGTAGAATGCTTGCCTAGCAAGCACAAAAGCCCGAGGTTCAATTCCTCAGTACCAAATGCACATTAAAAAAAAAAAAGAATCTTCTGTTATTGTTTAGGCCAGCTGAACCACAATCTACTTCTTATTTTTTTCCAGATTGTCCAGCAGAATTTATTCTATTAATGATACACTTCACATCGATAGTTAACCAAACAAGAAATTCTACTTGATCATGGATATTCATGTTTTTAGCATGTTGTTGAATTCATATTTTAAAAAATCATTCTATTGAACACTGCATCTACCATAAATATGAACTGTACTGCTTGTTTTTTTAATATTTTTATTGTAATCAATAGAAGGGTTACATTATATTCACCACATAGAAGGTGCAATATTTCACATACATTGATACCCTTTCTCATGTCTTGGTCCCCATTTCCCTCCCCCCCACCCCCACCCCTCATCTTGTTTTCCCCCCTTCCAATCCAATTTCAAATAACCAAATATGCATTTATCCAATATATCAGATAACAAAGTGAGATACTGTAACAATATGAGATAACCAAGGGACAGCAAAAGAGATGAGAGATAACATAGTACATTAAGGACAACAATCATTCATTATATGGCTTTTGTTTCTATATCCTAGAGGTCCTTTCACTTAGCTTCATACTATATGTATGTATCTAGGTTTTGCTCTATTGCAAATCTCTGCTAGGAGAGCCCAAGGCTTCTACTGATTATGACAAATGAGGGAAACCATTGAGCCTATGTTCCTTTGAGTCTGGCTTACTTAATATGATTTTTTTCTAAGTCTTTCCATTTCCTAACAAATGGGGTGATGTCATTCTTTCTGACAGCAGCATAGAATTCCATTGTCTACAAATACCACATCTTGTTGATCCACTCATCAACTGAGGGACATCTGGGTTGGTTCCATATCTTTGCTATGGTAAATAGTGCTGCAATGAACATTGTTGTGCTAGTGGATTTAGTATGTCCTTGTTTCTGGACAATTGGGAAAATGCCAAGTAGTGGAATTGCTGGGTCATAGGGAAGCTCTATGCTTAGTCTTTTGAGGAACTGCCATACTTCTTTCCATAGTGGTTGAACGAGTTTGCACTCCCACCAACAGTATAGTAGTGTTTTGTCTGGCCTCAGTATCTGGATGGGAATAAATTCTCAGAATTGGTATGAAAGTAGTACTACTCATTCTGGGATATTTTCTTTTCCTTTGCTGTATCTTTTTTGAAAGGGAGGGAATTTAAGAAGGATTGCCATTAATTTTTTCTTAAATGTTTATTAGACCTAGCTGTGAAGTTTCTTGGCATTGACTTTTGGGAACGGTTTTATGTAATTGGTTAATTTTCTTACACATATTATTTCTGATTAGTCTGTTTCTTATTGATTCTGTCTTGGAATGTTCATTTGATTATCAATGATTCTTTTATTCAATTTGTTAGCACATCATCATTCATAATATTCCTCAACACTCCTTTTTGTTTCTTAGGCGCCTGCTGCAATGTCTCCTCTTTCATTACAGATTTGATTTGCCATTTCCTTTCCCTTTAATCTACATTAAAAATTGTATTGACATTGTTTACCATTCAGAAAATTGTCTCTTAGTTTGGATTTTTTCTATTCTGTAATTTATGTCTGCTTCTATCTTATTGTCTTTGCTTCTGTACTTAGGTTGGTCTTTCTCAAGTTCCTTGATGTGCAGTGTTACAAGGTTTACAAAAATCTTCTTTTTCAAAGTTGATATTTATCACTAAAAAATTTTGTTTCAATACCACTGTTGCTGCATTTTATGAGTTTTGATATTTTCACAAAATCTCTTTAAAATCATGTTTTGATTTCATCTTTGACTTGACATGCTTATTTTAAAGTATTTTTCTTAGTACTCAGGGATTTGTGGGTTTCTATTCCATTGATGATTTCTAATTCCACTTTAGTCAGAAAAGATAGTTGATATGCTTTTAATCTTTCTAAATATGCAGGAGGATTTGTGTGTGTGTGACTAGAAAACTCTTCTAGGGATTGTGCCTTCTGGAAATAATGTATACTCTTTTGTTGTGGAAACTTCTACAAATGTTTATCAAGTCCATTTATCATATAGGTTTATTCTCATCTGTTATGTTTGACTTGATTTTTCTGTATGAAAGTTCTGCTTATGAATAAAAATAAAGTTTTCAGTCTCTACTATTATTATACTCATTTTTGGTAGTTCTGGAGTTTGAACAAAGAACCCCATACTTTGTAGGCTGGTGCTGTACTCATTGAGCCATACCTCCAGTCCTGCTTTTTGCTGGCTAGTCTAGAGATGGAATCTAGTGAACTTTTCTGCCCAGGCTATCTTCAAATGACTTCAATAAGTTCAAATTGTATGTCTATAATTTTCTTAAGTATATATTATTTCTTCAATTCTTTTTTACCTTTTAGAATTAAAATAGATTTTAGAATTAAAATAGATTCTACCTGGTAGAATTAAAATAGATTTTCTCACTCCAATGATAGTAATAAAATTCTAATGATAGTGTTTTTTGTCAATATATTTACCTTTTAACAAATTTCATTTTTTTATCTTTTTTTTTTTTTTTTTGCCAGTTCTGGGCCTTGAGCCCAGGGCCTGAGCACTGTCCTTGGACTTTCTCAAGGCTAGAGCTCTACCACCTGAGCCTCAGCACCACTTCTGACTTTTTTCTATATATGTGGTACCAAGGAATTGAACCCCGGTCTTTGTGCATGCTAGACAAGCACTCTACCACTAGGCCAAACTCCCGGCCCCACAAATTTCATTTTTTATTATATTCTTGTGCTACATTTTTATCATTTCTAGTAAGTATAACTGATTAACTTTCTCTGCTTTTCTTTGGGAAATTAACTTCCTCTCATTTTTGAAAGATAATTCTTTTATTTGTAAATATAGATTTGATAGATTTAGGATTCTTGGTTATTAGTATTTTTGTATGTTTGTTTGTTTTTTTCCACTTGGAACATATCTCTTCTGGCTTGCAATGTTTCTGTTGAAAATCATGCAAACTGTCTGAACAAGTCTTTCTTGTAGGTTATAAGTGACTCTTCTCTCTTTGCTTTTGATGTGATTTTGAATTATCTGTTCTATACATCATATATCTCCATTTCAGTGATGTTGGTACCTATGGAATTAGCTGTTCTTTTATTTCAAACTGATTTCCCTCTTTATTTGCTTTTCTGAATTTTCTTTTTTTTTAGTTTGTGTGTATTAAGTGGAATATCTACCTTATCAAGTCTTTGCATACTGATAGGGTATAATCCTCCCTTAGATTTGATTGCAAAGTCTGAGCTGTAGAGTTGAGCTGTGGCAGTTGCATATATACTCATTCAGATGCTAAGCTTGTCCAGACTATTGCTTTTCTTTCTGTTGTTCCCAGTGGGAAAAAGAATCCGGAACCATCCACTAGAGCTTAGGCTCAGTGTCTCAAATTACAATCTAGAGCAGTCAGTTGACTGGAAAAGGACAATCCTTTCTACAGAAAATCCATAGATGTGGCTTTTTCAATGGAGCAAGGCAGGAGCAGAAAATACAGAAGGCTCACACTTACCCAGGTAAACTCCCAGGTATCTGGTGATTATCTGAATCTCAGGTCCAACACAGGAAGAGTGAAAATCAGAGCTTCAGAAAATATCTGGGAAAGCATAGGCTCTAGATATGAAGTCTAACCCATACCAGGTTGAATCTGAAAGTTGTTTATTAGTTGCAGCAATCCGGTAGAAGGTGTCATAGAAAGAGCTCAAGGGGCTATTTGTAAATATCAACTTGCTCTTTGTAGAACCTGATTGACTCGCAATTCTCAGGCCCTCATCACTTTGACAATTTGGTATTCAGCTGCAAAAGCAAGGATCTATACCTGTAATAGTTTACCTCTTCCAAGGAGCAGGGGGGAAGAAACTTTAAAGTACCAATAGGTTCAGCAAATGTTCCAGCTGATTTATGATGGCTTCCATTTCAACTTTCAGATATGGGCTAGTTAGAAGTCCTATTCTAGGGAATTAAATGAACAACATTCTGCTTTTCAGGGAGAAGCTGGGAGCTGAGCTTTAGTATCTGTTCACTCTGCACTGAGCATAGAGAAGAGGCATAAGAAGTGCTTGGAATCACACCCTTTTTTTCCTCTTTAGTACTAGGGAACTATTATAGGCTAGTGTTTGTCATCCCTGGAGGTAAACAAATTCTAATCAGTCCCTTAAGTAAGTTGCAGCCACAAAAGTCAGACAGCTGGATGTGTGGTCCAAACCCTGCTGTCCTCAGAAGGTAAGAGATGGGCTCATAAAAGAAGTAGGCTCCAGCTTTTCTCTCAATTTCTCAGTTTCCCAGTGTATCAAAGTCATTCAACTGGTTTCTGAGTTTTTCTCAGGGGGAATGTTTCTATGTAACAGTACACTCACTATAGGTGAAAGCCACATAGTGTACCTCCGATTATGTGTTCTCATTGGTACTCCAGTTCTGGACTTTGAATATTCCCGCACAAAGACCACCTGAAGTGCAACAGACAGTGTTCTCCTCATCATGGCCCCAGGGATATTTCCTAAACTAAGGCGATATATTTAGGTCAAGCCCACCGACATAAGTGATCAAATTGATAATCAGAATTGTCCTTGTTCTTTCCAAACAGCTCCATTCTGCCATTATGATCAACATAAAAAAAAATCACAGGATTGGTTACTGCTTTGGTGTAAATTTCATTGACAAAAATTGTTTCTTGATATTGTTATGGTCAACAACTAAAAAAAACATTTTTTTATTTTGTAATTGCATTTTAATAGCATTTAAAGGCATTACTATTAATTAGTAAAATGCAATCGTTCAATTTAGTCCAAATCATTAAATTTAACTATGAAAAAAGTTTCACATAAAATCTGGGCTGACACTTTTATTTTCAGAAAATCAATATGTATCAAGTTTAAAAAGAACCATGAGTTAATAAGCATTAATCCATACTTGCAAAATTTCGTAAGTGTTTTAGGTTTAGAAGATTAGAATCTGAAGCCAGCCTGAGAAAACTGGATCCTGCTAGACTTCAGTTCTAAAATAACTAGCAAAAGGAGAGTTGCAAACACGATTCAAGTGGTAGTGTGTTAGTCAAGCAAGCAAGCCAAGCAAATGGGAAGCTCTGAGTTCAAACCCTTTTACAATTAATACATAAATAAATACCTAAAGACATTTTAAACTGAGCTATTTGGGACATATAATACAATGTCAAAATAAACATAATAATGAAAAATGATTTAGGTTCCTTAATAAAATTTGTGAGGCTAAATAATCTACACCATGCTTGTTTTCTAGGCTATAATCCTGTGGGGTTTTTTTTTTTTTTGGAGTTTTATGTTCCTTACTTTTATGTTGATGTGAAGCAGAATTGTATGTGAGTGGGTATGATTTGTGTGTGTGTTAGATAGATTATATTTTAGATGAAGTAACTGAAAATCTTGAGTAAATTCATCTTTATACCAGAAGTTTTCATAATTATAGTATTTTTGTTCTTAAAGATGATGAAGGAACTTGTCACCTTTGCTACATCTGAGATTATAACATCATTTTATTTTATGCTCTTTCCTTTTAGCTCTTTATACCTTGGGGAAGTATCACAGATATGTTCATGATCCATTAAGAGTTTTACTATTACAGGAGACAGTGATTGCAGTTGTTTCAGGGTTTCTGTAGAATTTTTGCATTACACCAAAATACATGTCCCTTTATCCACAGTTACCAGTATTTGTGTAGTTAGAGGTCAATATTGTCATTGTCCTGTTAAATTTCTATCACACTAATAATGATAAGAGGTTGTAAACTCTAAATTCTAAAACCTAGTCTTAGTCTTCATTAAATATTAGGAAACAAGTAGAATTGTTCATATCTTTAAAGATGAAGAACAGATGCTGAGAATGTCTCAAATAATCTATTAATCAAAGTCAGCTAAGGAATGGCAAGACCATGAGTGTGATTTGGCTGAGATTGTATGCTTATTCTTATTTATTTTTATTGTAATGTATAGAGGGGTTACAGTTATATTCACCAGATAGGGGTATCAATCATTGATTCCCCTTCTCATGTTTTTGTTCCCATTTCCTTCCCCTCATCCCCTCCCAATCATCTTGTTTTCCCCCTTCCCTTTCCTTTTTCAAATAAACAAATAAATATATATATGTATACACAATATACCAGGTAACAAAGTCAGATACTGTAACAATATGAGATTTACCAAAGGCAACAACAGAGAAGAGAAATTACACAGTACATTAAGAACAATAAACACTCAAGATAAAGCTCTGGTATATTGTATCTTGAAATTGTATATTTTAAAAGCTACATGGGGCCGGGAGTTTGGCCTAGTGGTAGAGTGCTTGCCTAGCATGCACGAAGACCCAGGTTCGATTCCTTGGTACCATATACATAGAAAAAAAGCTGGAAGTGGTGCTTAGGCACAAGTGGTAGAGCTCTAGCCTTGAGAAAGTCCAAGGACAGTGCTCAGGCCCTGAGCTCAAGCCCAGGACTGGCAAAAAAAAAAAGCTACAGTCATATAAAACTACACAGAGAAGCTTAGAGCTGAACAAGGACAAGGACAATGAGAGAAGAGAGGCTTGCAGATACCTGAGGAAATTGTTCTGCACTTCACAATTTGTACCGTGAATGCAAGGATCCTGTGGATTGTGCTAATGTGTGAAAAAAAATGAAATCAGAGGTGAGTTAAAGTATATTCATTGAGTATCTGAAACATTATCATTGCTATTTTACCAAATGGAAATATATTTGGGTGTCAAAAGCTTGGTAAGAAAACAAGGAATTCAGTTTTGAATGAGCTGTGTTTGAAATAGCTAGTAGATGCTCAAGTAATGTCAAGTAGGCAGTTCAACACTATCTTAATTCAGAGGAGGGAAGCCTATAGGCGCGTCTGACCTGTGGATGCACTTTCTGCCATTAGAGTGGAGAAGGTCCACCAGGAAATTGATGAGGGTAGGCAAGTGTATCAAGAGTTAATTTTTCAATATTTAAAGCCAGGCAATAGATTGCCATTCAATGACTCCCAGGCACAGCAGCCAGTGCAAAGAAAATTTTGGAGTCCCAGATTCCGTGTTTAATGAAAGCCGTTTAACTATAAAGTACTGTGAGGATTGTTGGGTGTTGCTGGAAAATCAAGGTGAGGGAGATTGAGAATCCAGTAGTGATGTAGATTTTAATCAGTGGCTCTGACAGATAAATTTTCATTATAATGGTACAAACAGAAGTAGATTAGAGTAGATTTATTAAATATAAGATTTTTCTCCCAAAAGCATGAACTAAGATTTGTAAAAAGAATTTCCTTTCCTCTTTTTTAATTTTGTTTTTCTTTGTTTTGTGGTACTAGAATTCAAACTCAGCACCTCACTCTTGTGAAGCAGGCATCTCTATCACTCGAGCCCACATCTATAGTACTTGGTATACCTGAATGATTGTACCTAACAATTATTCATAAAGCCCTATGGAAATAAAACCAAGTCAAATGAATAATTTTAAGAAAAAAATGATCTAAAAATATATTTGAAGTTGGTAGAGGACAATATAATACTGTGGACATAGATTTCATAAAGAAGCCTATTTTGAAGCAACAAAATGAATAACAGAATGCTATTAGGCCTTATGATAAAATTTGGAAATGCCTGACAACCAATTCAATCTGACTTAGGATTAAAAAGAGGAAATTCATTTGTTAATTAATATAACTAAAAAATCCAGGTAGAGTTGAATCTAGCTGTTCTGGCTTCAGTTTCAGGCAATAAACTAGTCCCCAATAACTCTACACTTTTTCTTAGTACCTTGCAATGCATGTGCAAGTGACCTTTTCTCTATAATTCTATAAACTTTGTATATTGACACTAACAGGGCTTGTGCTGTTTATGGGTCAATAAAAGTCAAAAATAAAGATCTGGGTTTGCGCTGTATCACACTGTTTGGAGGTGAAATAATAAGTGAGGTCAATTCTTTCAAATCAATAGGATTGATTAAAAGAGCTATCTATAGAAAAATATCAGGGATGATAGTTAAAACTCCTAATGTTTAGAAGTTACACCATAGTAGGAAGAAAAACACATGAGAAGTTACTATAAATTTGAAGGTTCTAATACTGAAAAACTGGGAAAACGGATGCTGGATGCATAAGAAGTTTTTCACTGTAAGGGAGAAGGAAGAACATTCAGAAGAAATAAAAATGGAAACACTCTTCTCCATCACAGACAATAATTACAGACAACACTATAATTATGCAGCATTTACTATGTTTTTCTTATAGTTATTGACATTGTTCATTTTTTGTACTTCTGACAACTATAAGCGATAAGTGCTTACACTGGGGAAAACTAAGTAAATGGGAAGGACGGCTGATATTATTTTGGAGAAAACTTATTCCTAGGATTAAATTAGCAACTGACAGTTCAAGTATGAGGAAAGTTTTCTTCATAATCACACAGAAAGAAAATACGTAGTATTGTAATCACCAGCCAGGCAGACAGCCCTGAACAGGTACAGGAAAGAGAAACGTAAAATCATTCCATTTATTTTAAGAAACTCTGGCTAAACTTTTCCAGAAATTCAACTTCTTAGCTTCTTAAGAAAGGAAAACAGTGGTCGGGAAGACCTTTAGAATGAATTTGGTGACAGTTGTGTCTTATGCAATATTTTAAACCATCCTCCCTGACTTGTGTTGAGAATTATGTTCAGCTGTGGATGTGAACCTTTCTGAGGTTCTATGATAAACACTGGTGATTTCTCACTAGCACTTCTACATGAGGCAAGGAGACTTCCTTTTCCCTATTAATTATTGTCCATTCATTTCCTTCTTTTGTGTATTGCTGACATCCTGTATCTTTCTTTCCTTTGTAGACTGACTGTGATTTTTTTCATTGTTAATGTATTCATTTGTTTTCTTTGAAAGAAAACAGATATTAAAACATATCTTCCATCTACTTCATTTGACCAGAGAACTTTGCATCCATTATATCATCTTTTTACATTTTTAACAATTGATAATAATATATCAATGTATTATACTATTATATTCACAACTAGTACTGTAAATCCCACTTCCAATATCAAACAATATTTATAACGCAGGTATATTTATATGTCAGCCTCTGTACCCTATCAACATTCCTAAATTTCTACATATTTCTTGGTGTATATCCTACTTCATGTTTGTAGTTATTATATTATTAGACTATATCAGTGTCTGAAGCTCTCAGAATTTGCATTTTAATCATATTGTAGTAGCGATATCAGGAAATTATATATCAGAGTGTACATTAAATAGTTGGATTTGTGGTCTACATTTCCAGATACTTTGATACAGCGATTAGCCCAAGTTAAATTTTCATTCTGTGATTTTCTACAAAGTAAAAGCTGTCCTTGCCACATCTATGTAAAACATGAGATAGGGTAAAAAATTTTAAAGCTTAGTGTAGTGTGATATTCAAGTGAAGTGTCACACATCCTTCCTGGAGGCTTTGACATTGGAATACACATTTGGTGAGCAAGCAAAGATCTTCAATCATAGAACCAAGAAAAACACAGCTTGGAGCAGACCCTTCTTTTACTTGTCATTGAATTTTTGGTTGCTTGGCTGTTTTTATATCGTTTCCTTGGCTGTATAAAATATCTTGACATACAGCTGGGACCTCTGGCCTGCTGTCTATTCTATACATATTTTTAGCATAAGTGAGATGCCACTTTGAGAGACAGTAGGCATCCTTGTTAAATTATACTCACTGTATATGAATACTTATTTGGCTTTAAATTATTTCTAGCCTACAAGAATAATAATACAGTGGAGTTGAAAGTCAGATTCTTACATGAATGAGACTCTTATCTCAACAGAAATTGTTCAGCATAGTTATGGGCACTATTGTCACAGTTATGGTGCAAAGTTTTTTTTTTTTTAATCTTTTTTTAGGCTACTGTAGGGCAAAACTGAGACGCTGTGTCAAAAATAACCAGGGCAAAAAGAGCTAGAGGTCATGGCTCAGTTGGCAAATATGAGGCTTTTAGTTCAAATCCCAGTAACACACACACACACACACACACACACACACACACACACACACACACACACAAACTCTAGGAGCAAATAATACTTTATATAAGGATATATCAATTCCAAAGAATGTAAGTGGGTGAGATCTTCTACCTTACTATTGTTCAAACAACTGCTGCTAGGTTCAAACACAAATTCCTAATCCTTCGGTTCATCTGTCATTACCTCCGCCTTTGAAATTTATTCTTCAAATCACAGACATGATAATATCGAGAAAATACTGTACTCTTCTACCACCTTCCTACTTCCGTTCTCCTCATAATCTGAAATGTGCTGCCTGGCCTGCTGCTTCATTGATTTGTAGACTTGTCTTTTTGCAGGCTTTCTGTCTTCTCCCCTGCTGCAGCCACAGGAGGTATCTCTTATCCCCCCTCACTTCTGGACTTTCACAGTTTTCACCTGCTAGTCATCACCTGGATTCTCTCCTCTCTCAGACCCACCTCTCTTGTTTGTTCATAACCTATACCTCTGTGCAAACATCATCCCATCAAATCATTTCTTTGAATATATAAACCTCTGGATAAATAAACCTCCCAACTAATATGCCACTTTACACTGAAATGTGTAAACATGTGTTTTAACATTAAAAATGAATGTTCTCATTAAGAGCATAAAGATTTAAAATCCTTATAAAGCTTTAAATTAGGTTTATGAATTTAAACATGAATTCATCTTATTTTAGGAGTCGAAACTGTTTTCCATAGTTTAGAATTCTCATTTATCTTTGTTTTTATGTATGAACTGCAAGGCACATATGCATGCAATATTAAGCCTTCACATTAACATACATTAAAACACACATGCCACAATCCTCCCTAAACTCCTAAAACACACCGTGTACACATCACACAGATCATACAGATTGACACACATCACACTGATGCACCACACATTCATATCACATACACTACACATGCACACACACCACGCACATATACCAACCACATCCCTCTCCCCCACACGTCACACACACTCACACTATACATACCATACACCACACATCACAGACGTACTCACTTCTCAAACAAAATAGACACAAACATGCACAGAAACAACTCAAATTTCCCCTACTTTAATCTTTTTTTTGGGGGGGGGCAGCCCTGGGCTTGAGCTCAGGGCCTGAGCACTGTCCTTGAACTTTCTCAAGGCCAGAGCTCTACCACTTGAGCCTCAGCACCACTGCTAGCTTTTTTCTATGTATGTGGTACCTAGGAATTGAGCCCGGATCTTCGTGCATGCTAGGCAAGCACTCTACCACTAGGCCAAATTCCCGGCCGATCCCTACCTTAATCTTTTGTTTGGGATGTCTAATAATGTTTGAATAGAAATAGTGAGTTTCTGTACCTTCTTTCTTTTCACTTTAAGTATAACATTAACTTTTTAAATCTTTCTTTTTCCATATTGAGGCAATTCCACTGTATGTTCTTTTTTTTCATTAAATAAATTTATTTGTTAAAATAATTTAACTCCAAACACAACTGTTGAATTTGCATCAAGTTCTAACTACAATTCATATTTTAGTGGAAATGCCAAGATTTAGCAACTGACATTGTTACAAAACAGTAAACTGTTGTTCAATTTGAAATGGTCAGTTCAATAATTAACTGTGAACTGTATCTCTGGGAAACCTCAAATCAATAATGATAAGTCTGTTTTCAAAAACCTACTGTAGTCATTCTTGAAACCCTGATCAAGATTTAATAGATGTACAATGACAAGTTAAAAAAAAAAGGAAAGAAAAAGACCCCTATAGTCTTTAATGTTTGATTGGCTAAGAAGACAATTAAAGCTTAACCTAAAGCTTAACCAATGCTAACACAGAGCTAAGGAGAACAGAAAACAAAGCAAACCCAACACCAATAAACTACGATCAACACTGTCATATGCACATAGACACTGATAGCATTCACCCTGGAAAGCAAATAGGAGACATTCTCAGGCACAATTCAGAGTTAATTGCCTATCCTGCAAGTCCATACTGCAGTCTGTACTGTATCAAAAGCTTTTTTTTTCTTTCAAATCATCTTTTAGACATCATGGAGATCCCCACCTCCAACTCTGCAGTAATTAGCATTAAGCTTAAAGGATAAGGAAAACACATGAGAAAACTGAAGAAATAAAGTGGGTAAAACTAGTTTGTTAGAATAATAGAGTATTTGAATATGAATATTTGCAAATTTTTATAATCTTCAGTTACCAAGCAGTTTAGAACAATTTTAACCAATTGTATTGAAACAGACTTCATTATGTAAAAGTTGATTTGACTCAATCAGAAATCAAAGATGTAGGGAGTAATAGCTCACTAAAGTAGATTTTTTTTAAATTAATGTGAGTTTTGAAGCCTGCAACTTCTCAAAATGATTCCAATTTTTTAAGATTTCACAATAGCAATTTATGACCTTGAACAAGGTCCACAGTTTTTTCTCATGCAATGAATGCTACACAGACTTGAAGAATAGGTGAGATCCCATGAAAAAGGTCTGAAAAAATATTGCAAAGTGGGAAAGATTTATCTAACATGTGGGGTTGGGGTTTGAAATATGGGCCAGACTGTATGTTCTTTTAATCACCCCTTTTTAGTATTCAAAGTGCCTTGCATTACTCAAGTGTAGAAAGGTAAATCATTAGTGTGTATGGATATGCAATACCCACAGATATCCAAATTAAAACATACGTTTGTATTTTGTTGCATCAAGGAGACAGACTTAAAATTGCCATGTGGCTGAGTCACAAAAAAAGGGGTACGCAGTGCTAGTTGCTCAGAAACACATTTCATCTTTTGATGAGTACAATGTCATTCAGGGCATGAGAATAAGCTGAATTTTGTTTATTTGCCATATTCTGTATTCTTGTCTTCTTAATGAAATGTTTGAACAACGGTGATCAACCTTGAGTTGTGCCTCCTTGACTCAAAATAATAAGTGGAGAGCTATAACGTTCATTCACTTTGTTTTCACATTCTTAACGAGTTTGTTTTCCCACTGAATTAGTGGTTTTTATTGTTCTGGAAGAACACAAGACTGGTCCCCAGAAACATCTTCTTTTAGCAAATAGATGAGGTCATTTGGCATGATGTGTTCCTTTTCCATGTTTATTTTCAGTGATGGTTGCTGGAAGAAGGCACACAACATGCAGCCTCCACTTCAGGTGTGTTAGCAGACTGTAATTAAAGTGAGTTGTTCCTCATCACCTACAGGAAGGGGCTTGATCAAAGTATCGAATTATTTACTTCCAGTGTAAACTGCAATTCCCTGTCCCAAATGCTACGTATAGGGATTGTGAGTGCCACAATTACTTTCCACCAAGGAAACACATTTGGTGTCTTGTCCACATTCATCCTGATTATGTAAGTGATTGGTCCAATTAGTGTTATCCAAATGCTATGAGAAGGCTCTTATAAAGATGTAATTTAAAGCAATGTAAGCAATATTATTTTTATTTCCAGTGAAATAAATCCATGTCAGGCAGAGAAGAGATTCATGGCATTGTAACACAGCTACAGATGGCAAATGAACTTGAACGTTACATATAAACCCAATTAGACCAACTGGAAAAAAGAAAATGTAATCTGGGCAAGTAATTACCATGACTGTCATCAATACTTACGGCAATTACCATTACCTTCATCAATATTGAACAACTACTAGTAGTGACCCACTATCACTAATGAATTGGATTAGAATAAATCCTAAGAATTGAGCATGCTTTCATCGTGTAGTGTATAAATGCAGTAATTATGTAGGAATGTGTGCCTCTAATACTGGCACGATGGGTTAGTATCTTCACATCTGATGTATTATTGAGCTTTACAGAGAAAGTAGAATGTAGATCAGTAGCTCACACACTGTTTTGAGTTCAGATGTTGACCCTGAAATGTAACAGATTACTCTGGGAGACCTGGTTTTGGAGCTATGGTGTATAAGGTAATCAGAGGGCCGATCCCTTACATTTAATTTAAATGAAAATTCTAAACATGGGCAATTAGATAAGCCTCCAAAATTACTGGAATTGGTTGGTAATTCACCCACAGCAAACCTATATTAAGCTTTAAAGTCTGCATCAGCAACATATACTGCTTCTCCCTTTTCAGGGCTAGGGAGGATTTAGGAAAACTTTGTATGTGATTGAGGTGCAATGTTCTATGACCAGTACATAAGAAGAAGAAGGAAAGAAGTCAAAAGAATAGAGGCAGAAGACTCCAGGAATTATTGCTATATGCAAACTCAGGCTTATAAAGTTTTACCCTCAAGGGTCTGATAGTAAATATTTCAAGGTCCATAGGCTATATATTCTTTCACAGCTACTCAAGGCTACCATTGTGGCCAAAGGATATCTATAGTGAGATATGATTTAATGGATGTGACACATCCAAATAAGATTCTGTTTATTAAAAACTAGTATAGGATTGGATTTATCTCTCAGTCATAGCTTGGCATCTGGACTAGTGGTGAATTTGAATGCATTTGAAGTCTAGTGTGTTCTTTTCTCCCTCAATTAGAGTCCTACCTCTGGCATTGCCTATTTTCTCATTGGGGTAATGAAAAAAACAAAAACTTATGATCTTCTCAGGTTGTTTTTAGATTGAATTACATAAGATTCTATAGTTTAATGCATATGAAAATAATATATTGATAGTCCATTGAGAAATAATTAAATTGTAGGCACTGTGGACATGAGTCACACCGTGGAAAACTGCTTTTTTTCTCATATATTTTTATTGTAATTAATAGAAGGGTTACATGATATTAGTCAGATAGAATGTGCATTAATTCACATACATTGATACCCTTTCACATGTCTTAGTCCCCATTTCCCTCCCGCACCCCTCATCTTGCTTTCCCCCCTTCCCTATCCAATTTCAAATAATAGAGCAAAACCTTGATACATAAGGCCATATAGTATGATGCTAAATGAAAGGACCTCTAGGATATAGAAACAAAAGCCATATAATGAATGATTGTTGTCCTTAAGGTACTAGGTTATCTCTCATCTCTTTTGCTGTCCCTTGGTTATCTCATATTGTTACAGTATCTCACTTTGTTATTGGAAAACTGCTTTTTAAGTCCTCATGTGCCAAATACCATAATTATGTACATAGACAAAGTGATAATATATTTATATTCTGTAATTTTCCCACTTGCCAGGAGATATTTCTAGGTATAAACAACTTTACTTGCAAGTGAAAGTATTGGAGTATGGCTCTTAGTTTCATGTATTTACTAAGGTTATCTTCCTACTGTAATGTGTAAGTGCCACAATTTATATGAAAAGTTGTAATCACCCTGTTAATTATATGCACAACCAAATTTTAGATTGAAATTCCTTTGGAGCCTGCTAAAATCGAATATAGAAGTGAGAGAAGATACATTTAAATGAACCATTCTCACATGTGATTTCTTCTATTTCACTAAAAGTTTATTAGGTCCTTAAATATATAGAGATAATGTAGATAATGTAACTAAATAAGTGCATTGGATAATATATGAGCATATTACATAAAATAATACAATATATACCAGCATGTATGTCTATAATATATACACATGCTAATATCCTAATATATAAGATACTAATATTAATATACTAATATATTAGTATACTAGTATACTTATATATGTACATTTATATAGATAATAGAAATATACCATTTACTACCAAACACATTGAGGAAAATATATTCTTTCAGTAGTTTTCATTTAGTTTTAGAGAGCTTGTCATTAAATATTTATTTGAACCTGCTCTCCAGTTTCAGCATATTTATCAAGAGCCCTGAAGCACGCCCCAGACCCCTTTTGTGAATTCTTTCAATTCCACAGAGATAGGCTGTGTTTTCTGTAACTCCACCCATCATTATTTATTCTAAATGACCCAGTGTACCATGAGGGAAAGGCAAAGCACTCCTTTCTTTCCCCTCTCTTCCATACCTGATAATGTTGGTTAGGTTCTAATTGAGGCTATAGTAAAAACAACACAGAACTGGTCAAGGTTCTACATTAAACCTTGATTTTTGTATTTTCATACTGCACTGTGAAAGGAAAATATTTTATAGAATTTAAAGACTTGTGTAAATAGCTGCAAATGCTTGTTTCTGTATTGAAATTTTTCAGCTTGCCTGGCTCCAAATTAAACTCATGCATGTGGGGTAACAGTTGTTGTAGCATTTAATCTTTACAAATACCTACTAGAGAGGAGCTATTATTTCCTCTCTCTTATGAATACTAAAACTAAAACTAAAGAATTTAGAGAATTTACGTAAGCCAACACAGCTAGTAAGTTGTGAAGATAACTGTCTATTCCACATTTGATTCCCCTGGAGACAAGTGGTCTTGTGAAAGCTGTTAGATATAGTCAAATATAGAGCTCCTTGTGGAGCACGGGTCATTTAGAATAAATTTAGGCAGGCACTCTATCACTAAGTCGAACTCCAAGCTCAAATTTATATTTAATACCCAATGGTATCCTACACAAAACTGTTTGTGACTAATCATATCTACATAAATATATATTTGTTGTTCATCTAAAATTCACATGTATCTAAATTTGCTCTATTTTGTCTGCTAAAACCGACAATATTGTCTTTTCCCACTGTGTACAGGACCCTTTTACTAGTGAAGCAGAATGCAGTTGGAAATATTCCCGCCTTAGAACGGAAGTTGCAACACCTCATCCTGGATTTCATGCTTAGGAGTACATGTGACAAAGAAAACATTCTTAGTGCCATTTTGACAAAAATACAATGGGAACACTTTATCTTCCAGTGGGTTTACCTACATGATGTGAGTTATTTGATGTCAGCCAGAAACTGTAAGTGCCCAGTGTTTGTCTCCAGAGCAGTCAACATTGTATTGGGCATAGATTTTTTTCTTGTTAAAATTATTCCTCTAGTGTAATTCCACCAGCTTCCCTTTGGAATAATGATGACAAGCAGAACGAAGTCCAATTGTAATAGAAGTACATGCAATAACCGCCAGCAGCCAGAATGTGTGGACCAGCCAGCCAGCAGTTCATTGCCAAGCAGAAAGCCCAAGATGGATTCCTTATTCAAAGATCCTACTGTTCCTTCCAGAGGAATTAAGACAGTTACATATAAAACTGCCTGCTGAGGGGATATTTGAGAGGGCTTGGATCCTTTCCTTCCCTTCCTTCCTTCCTTCCTTCCTTCCTTCCTTCCTTCCTTCCTTCCTTCCTTCCTTCCTTCCTTCCTTTCTTTCTTTCTTTCTTTCTTTCTTTCTTTCTTTCTTTCTTTCTTTCTTTCTTTCTTTCTTTCTTTCTTTCTCCAGTCCTTGGGTTTGAACTCAGGACCTGAGCACTGTCCTTGGGCTTTCCTCAAGGCTAGTGCTCTACCACTTGAGCTAAAGCACCATTATTTTCGGCTTTTTTCTATGTATGTGGTACCAATGAATCGAACTCAGGTCTTTGTACATGCTAGGCAATCACTTTACCATTAGGACAAACTCCTGGCCTTCTTAGACTTTTAATTCCATTTTCCTAAAAGTGCTTCGGTTTTCTGTCTAAAGGTACCCTACTCCCACTTTTCAAAAAAGATTTGAATTAGTGATTGCCAAACTTGTAACACTCGTGGAAAAATAGCTGTCTTTCCAAGTAATTATGCTATTTGAGTTGTGCTGTAAATCTATTATATTTAGTTAATACCTTTGGATACATTTGTATACCATCCAACATAAAGTTACTTATAAATTTACAAACTAAATCTGGCTTTCACATTTAAGGGAACCAATGCATTCTTTGTCTCTTGGGGCCTGACTCACTTCATTTAACTTATTTCCCCCAGGTCTTTCCACTTATTTACAAAGACTACAGTATCATCCTTTCTAAAAGATAAGTAAAATTCCATTGTATGCATGCATGCATGCATGTATATATATATATATATATATATATGTCTATGTATATCTACATATAGATATCTCACACACTTTTTCCTGATCCAGCGGTTCATTAAGGGGCATCTAGGATGCTTTCATACCAATTATATGGTGAATAATGCTGCAGTAAACATAGTTGCATGGATGGTTTAAGAATATAATTGAATGTTTATTTGGATCACATATCTGTACATTATGTTAGAATGTGCATTGAACATATTTATCCTATTAATTCCCTTGTCTTTCATGAGCACATTCCTCTCCCTGTGCCTTAAGTGGTTTGTGTGCTTTAGTAGTATAATTCCATTTTGCTACCATGAAGAGAGGCTAGAATCACAAGGATGTCTGAGGAAAAAAGCTCATGATGAGCAGGGAGTTTGGTCTAGTGGTAGAGTGCTTGCCTAGCATGTACAAAGACCTGGGTATATTTCCTTGGTACCACATACATAGAAAAAAGCCAGAAGTGGTGCGGTGGCTCAAGTGGTGGAGTTGCAGCCTCAATAAAGCCCAAGGACAGTGCTCAGGCCCTGAGCTCAAGGCCCAGGACTGGCAAAAACAACAACAACAACAACAACA
This sequence comes from Megascapheus bottae, assembly GCF_031878675.1. Taxonomy (NCBI): domain Eukaryota; kingdom Metazoa; phylum Chordata; class Mammalia; order Rodentia; family Geomyidae; genus Megascapheus; species Megascapheus bottae. The sequence goes on from NC_143512.1 coordinate 8,869,244, forward strand.
ACAACAACAACAACAAACCTCATGCTACACAGTATGGAAAGATGACTTACTATGAAGCTGTACGCTGAGTGCCATAATTTGAACTTTAGGATCAAGCTTCAGCCCAAGTTTCTGCATTATTTTCCTCCTCACAAACAACTTTTTCTTTCTTGATAAACTGGTTTAGGATGGATTTGTATTTTGTTTCTTGCAACTCTGAGACAAAGATAACTGTTTCTATTTATGTTTCAAATGGAATGTATTTCAGAAAATGAAAAAATGTAAAAGAAATTTGTTAACATACACAGGATCCAAAAATTGGAAACAGTTTGTTATTGTGTGTATTTTTAAGTGCATTTATGTTTGAACAAGGAGAAATGTTGAACTATGAGATGAATCCTGGAATGAGGTTCAGATGAAAATGCTTACTGATAGTTATTTTTCCATGCTGTGGTGAACTGGAGGGTTGTCATGGCTTGCTAGCATGCAGAGCCTACAAAAAAAAGTAAAGCTGAGAACAAGCAAATTTCCATGTTTTTTTTTTTTTTTGTGGTGGGGAGAAACCACATTGAGATCAATTTTTTATTGTGTAAATTAGTCCTTAGGAATAATTTGGTAAGGTTCACTCCCTACCCCTGATATCTAAATCTTTCATAAAGTAAGTTTTATTCACATGCTGTCAAACATTATAGGTGTTTCAATAACCCTTTCTTAACCTCCTTCAGTGGAGTGTGAAAAAATAATGGAATTACATGCTTATAGGTAACCATTTCTTATTGAAATCTTTCTAACTAGAGTGTCCTAATTAACGGAGTGCTCTAATTAACTGTACTTGTTATATATGTTAACGTGACAATGCTGGTGAATTAATCAGAGATTATGAATATCAGTGGAACTTGAGAAATTCATACCCAATGATATTTGTACACTTCCAACATGTGTTGCTTGCTTTAGATTGCTAGCTGTTAAGTTTCTGAAAGTTAACTAACTTCCCTCAGAATTAGGTCTGTAATTTACAAAATAGCTGCAATCATAACTAAACAATAGGTATTTATGGGAACAAGTGGAAAGTCCCTAACAATATTGTTATCTGAGCAATGACTATTAGATGAGTTGAAGGAAATTTTTAATTTTTACTAAGACCCTAAGGAGGGTTTTGTTTCCCTACAAATGAGTAAGCACAGACCCAGAAAAGTTTGTCAATCTACTCAGTATAACTATTTTCTATTAAAAAAATTATATACTACTTATCTATTTAAGAGATCATGCTGTTATCACTAGCATGAAAAATTAATACATCTCATTTTACTTTTATTTCTTTTTCATTAAATAATTTATTAAAATTGATTTTTACATCGTATTTCAAATGACATGTTTAACAAACAAGTATTCAAGAAGGGAATCTCTATATACAATCACTGGCACTTAGATTTTAGAACATAATCAAAATTAAGCTGAGGGTTTGTATGTCATAGATACATAATAATCTATGTAATAAAACATTATGTCTATAGAGTCATAAGTTTTTATGACTACATAGTTGTGTTTATATTTCCAATACAATGTCCATAGCATTGGGTATGCAACTTTTGAGTCTTGGCTCTTGTACTATTTGGATCTAATAGCCACATATTAAGGATACCATGCGCCTTTTGTTCCTTTGGTCTTGACTTGTCTCACTCAACATGATTTGCACTAGATTCTTCCACTTCCCTGCAAATGCCAATATTTTATCTTGTCTGTTGGCTATGTAGAATTCCATTGTAAATAAATACCACATTTTCTGTATCCATTCATCGTAGGGCATCTGGATTGTTTCCATTGCCTGGCTATTGTCAATAGTGCAGAGATAAACATAGCTGAGCAGGTGTCCTTATCATATCTTGGGTTATGATGTTCAGGGTAGATGCCCAGAAGTGGTATGGCAGGATTGTAAGGAAGGTTGATTTTCAGTTCTTTAAGAAACCTCCACACTGCTTTCCAGAGTGGATAAACTGGCTTAGAATCCCACCAGCAGTGCAGTAGAGTTCCTTTTTCTCCAGAACCTGGCCAGCATCTGTCATTGTCTGAGTTCAAAATCTTGGCCATTTTTGTTGGGGTAAGGTGGTATCTTTGGGTTATTTTTATTTGCATTTCCTTTATGAACATTTTCTCATATGCTTTTCTGCTATTTTAGTCTCTTCTGATAATTCTCTCTTTAGTTCCCTTGCCCATTTAGTGAATGGTTTGTTGGATTTGGGGGAATTCGTTTCTGGGGATCCCTGAAGATACTGGATATTAAGCATTTGTCAGATGTATTATTGGTAAATATCTTTTCCCAGTTGGTTGGCTGTCTCTCTATTTTTGTGGAACACTAAGCCAGAGCAATAAGGCAAGAAAAGGATATCAAAGGGATCCACATAAGGAAAGAAGAAATTAAACTATCCCTATTCGCAGATGACATGGTCCTCTACTTAGAGTGACCCAACAAACTCCACTCCCAAACTCCTAAAATTAATAAACCACTTTAGCATAGTGACAGGATACAAAACTAACCTTCAGAAATCGGTAGCCTTGTACACTAACAGTACACAAACAGAAGGCCAAATAAAAAAAAATGATCCCATTCGCAATAGCCCCCAAAAGAATAAAATACTTAGGAATTAACTTAACCAAACACGTAAAGGAATTATTTAATGAAAACTGTAAAAGCCTAACAAAAGAAAATAAAGAGGACATGAGGAAATGGAAGACATCCCATGCTCATGGCTAGGGAGAACCAACATAGTGAAAATGGCCATACTGCCAAAATTGATATACAAATTCAATGCAATCCCCATCAAAATCCCAAAGGCATTTTTTACTGAAATAGAACATACAATCCAAAGGTTCATGTGGAACAAGAAAAGATCTAGAATAGCCAAAACAATTCTAGGCAAAAAGAGCAATGCTGTAGGTATTACAATACCAGACTTCAAACTCTACTATAGAGCCATAACAACAAAAACAGCATGGTATTAGCACAAAAATAGACTAGAAGATCAGTGAAACAGAATAGAAGATCTAGAAACAGAACCATATAGTAAACTTGTATTTGACAAAGGAGTCAAAGATATACAGTGGAACAAACACAGTCTATTCAATTATTGGTGCTGGCAAAACTGGGCAGCCACATGCAGAACACTAAATATTGACTCTAGCCTATCGCTATGCACAAGTATTAATTCAAAGTGGATCAAAGACCTCAATGTCAGGCCAGAAACAGTGAAACTGCTACATGATAATGTAGGAGAGACACTGGAACTCATAGGCACAGGCAAAAGATTCCTGAACAGAATTCCAGAGTCACAACAGATTGGAGAGAGACTTGATAAATGGGACTAACTAAAAATGAAAAGTTTCTACTTTTATTTCTTTAGAAAGTATTTTACATTGGAATGAAATTATTGGCCCTTGGCGAGCTCTTTGAAGCAGTGGAGGTCATAGGTTATTACTTCTACATTACAGAGTGGTAAAAATAATCACAATGATATGAAATATATTTTACTCACTGGTGCAGTATGGGGATGTAGCTATCTTTATTTAATAATTATGTGTTTTGTTTTGTTTTATTTTTCCAGTCCTGAGTCTTGAACTCAGGGTCTGAGTACTGTTCATAGACAATTTTTTTCAAGGCTAGTGCTCAACCACTTGAGCCACAGCACCACTTCCAGCTTTTTCTGAGTATGTGGTACCGAGGAACTGAACCTAGAGCCTTGTGCATCCTAGGTGAGCACTATCAGCCCCTGATGGATCTGTTTTAATGATTAATACTCATTAGTATTTCTAAGAATTATCCAGGGAATTTATGAAATGTATTGTCCACTGAGATTAAATAATCCCTAGAGATTTTGTGTTGGAGAGACATCTAGGAATCTTTATTTGAATAAGGCACTATAGAAAATTCTGATATAAGTTGTTCCCAAACTATATTTTATGAAAAGTAAGTCTAGATTTCATTTACTTCTTGAAGTCAGGGTCTAAACATGTAGAGTAAAAGGACTAATACTTTTAAATGAAAAAAGGAAGAAAGAAAAATACAGAGCAATCTGCCACAGTTTGTTGGAAGATGTTAATCTATTTTATCTTCCCTCCAAGGTTCTACTCCACCTTCAGAGACTATGCCAGTCATCACAGAAAATTACTATCGCTTCTGAATACCAGAGGTCTTGACTTTAGTGTCTGTCCTAGTATGTCAAATTTTTCACCAGTTAATTTCACTTTCAATCACAAAGTTTTGGTACTGATAGTTTAATTTAGGGCCAGGACAGAAATCCACTAAATGTCAGTTTTAAAGAGTGGATTTTCTAAAAATTTCTTTAAGGCGAGTATCCTCTTACTGGTACATTCTTATAGAGAATCAATAAGTTTTTGAAACATTGAGTGTCACTTAACTGAAAACTTGCAATACTGGACTTACGCTAAGCACAATCCACTTTCCTCAGGGGGGTGAGGAGGGGAAATCAGTTCCACTTGGTATTATTCCAGTTTTCCTTACAGGAAAATTGAGGCTTATAAAGATTAAGATGCTCATCCAAGATCACCCACTTTATAAAGGTAGAGGGAAGATTCCATTCCCAGCCCCCTGACACTAAGGACTGATAGTGTAACCACTGCAGTATCTCATGCTAACATATTTGACAGTATGGTGAAATGCTTTGGAAAATTTGTCTTATATTTTAGAACTTAAACTGCAGCTTGAGAATTATTCATGCATGGAGCCACAGCACCATTTCTGGCTTTTTTCTATGTATGTGGTACCCAGGAATCAAACCCTGGTCCTCGTGCATGCTAGGGAAGCACTTTACCTCTAGGCTAACCTCCCGGCCTATGATTTTCTGTTTTTAGGGAAGACACTGCAAATTCCTTTCAGAAATTAGGTCTGAAGAGTGGTAAGAGTGTGAAGCCAGGGTAAATGGCGGTTTGTGTGGTGGGAGAAGGGTGGGGTCATCATATTCATACTTTACAGGTTTCAGACTAGTCCTTTTTTCAGACTTACACCTATTTACAAATGAATGTTCTCCTTTCATTTGTTTCTTACTGCTAGCTAAGATGTGCTTTTCAAAATTGTTATTCTTAAGTAGTTGTACAAAGAGGTTACAATTCTATAAATGAGGTTATGAATATCATGCTTCTTAGTGCAGTGCTTCTTTGTTTTCTTTCATTTCCCTCTCTTGTCCCATAGCCTGTGTTTGTACTCAAGAGTACATTCCACGAGACTACAAACTTGCCAGATAATGGATCTCATGATGGAGGCAAGCTGATTTAACAAGAGAGACATGGCCAAAATGAAAAGTGTAGTATCAATTTGTAATACTACTAATATTTCTCACAGCACACCTATTTGGCTTCTGACATTAACCAAGTTTATCAAGCATTCTGGTTATTTAATCTGAAAATTATATTCGACCAAGCAGTAGCCTTGATGTCATCCTCAATTAAGAAAGACTTTGAGGATATAGGTGTTAAGTACTCTAGATATTTACAGTAATAATATTCATTGACAGGCCACACACTTATTTGCATATTGTATATTCATTATTTATTCACTGTAAACCGACAGAAAAGACATTATTATTGCTCAGGTTTGTTCAGAAAAAGGATGCTCTGAGTGGTTCTATGAGTTCCAAATACTCACATAACGAGTGAGTTGAGAAGCTTGAATACAGTCCATGTCTTTTTGCTATTAAACTCTCATCACTGGATTAGCAGCACTGCAGTGGTTCTCAAAGTCTGATGCAAATCAGAATCAGCTATAGGGACTGTTAAAACTCAAATCGCAAACAACGGACAAAGGCCTCATATCTAAAATATATCAACAACTCCAAAAATTGAATCACTTCAAAACTAATCTCCAAAGTAACAACCATCCCATTAAAAGATGGGCCAAAGACTTAAAGAGAGTCTTCTCTGAAGAAGAAACAAAAATGGCCTATAGACACATGAAGAAATGCTCAACATCTCTGGTCATAAAAGAAATGCAAATCAAAACAACTCTACGATTCTACCTCACTCCAGTTAGAATGGCCAGGATCAGGAAAACAAATAATAACAGATGCTGGAGGGGATGTGGCCAGGAGGGATCACTACTACACTGTTGGTGGGAGTGCAAACTCATTCAACCACTATGGAAAGCAGTATGACAGTGCCTCAAAAGGCTAAACATAGAGCTCCCCTATGACCCAGCAATCCCACTACTTGGCATTTACCCAAATATCCAGAATCTAGGGCATACTAAATCCACTAGCACAACAATGTTCATTGCAGCACTATTCACCATAGCAAAGATATGGAACCAACCTAGATGTCCCTCAGTTGATGAGTGGATCCACAAGTTGTGGTATTTGTACACAATGGAATTCTATGCTGCTGTCAGAAAAAACGACATCGCCCCATTTGTAAGGAAATGGAAAGACTTAGAAAAAATCCTATTAAGTGAAGTAAGCCAAACTCAAAGGAACTTAGGCTCAATGGTTTCCCTCATTTGTCATAATCAGTAGAAACCTTGGGCTCTACTGATTATGATCTGCAATAGAACAAAACCTTGATACATAAGGCCATATAGTATGAAGCTAATTGAAAGGAACTCCAGGATATTGAAACTAAAGCCATATAACGAATAATTGTCCTTAATGTACTATGTTATCTCTCATCTCCTTTGCTGTCCCTTGGTTATCTCATATTGTTACAGTATCTCACTTTGTTATCTGATATACTGAATTTATTTGTATTTGGTTATTTGAAATTTGATAGGTAAGGGGGGAAAACCAAGATGGGGATGGGGGGGTGAGGGGGTGGGGGGGAGGGTAATGGGTACCAAGACATGTGAAAGGGTATCAATGTATGTGAATTAATGCATCTTCTATCTGGGAAATATCATGTAACCCTTTTATTAATTACAATAAAAATATATTAAAAAAACTCAAATTGCTTGCAGTCACCCAGAGTTTCTGACTCAGTGAAGGTAGCATGTGTTATTATCATTTGCATTTCTAATGACTTGCCACATAGAAGTGATTTAATGACGTCTATTTTAGTACCACAATTTGATATCCACTAATGCAGTCCAATTGTCTCACTTCAGAGGTGCAAAACCAAAACTTAATGAAAGAAAAAGAGATACTCAAGGTCATGATGTGAATTAATAGCCAAAAGAAAATGCAAACCTAGATTGGATTGTGTGTATGTGTGTATGTGTGTGTCAAGTAAATGGTTATCTTAAAGACAATAAATGCACCTAAATTTTTTTTGCATTTTTTATTGTAATTAGTAAAGGGGTTACATGATATTTGCCAGATAGAAGGTGCATTGATTCACATACATTGATACCCTTTCACATGTCTTTGTACCCATTTCCCTCCCCCCCACACACACCTAAATTTTATTCCTTCTACCTTTAAATAAAAATAAATAAGATGTAACTAAACACTAACAACTTCCCTCAATCATGACCTGATCTCTAAATTTGCAGTCAATCAGGAATTAAACTTAAATTAATTAACTTTTATTCTGAAATGATTGTAAAATTAGAGTTTTGCTAGGTTGCAGTTGTGCAAACCTACAATGTTAGCTTCTCAAGAGTTGGAGAGCTGCCAGGTGCAGTGGCTCACACCTGTAATCCTAGCTACTTAGGAGCCTGAGATCTGAGGATCAATGTTCAAAGACAGCCTGGGCACAAAAGGACCAGAGACTCTCATCTCCAACTAACCTCTAGATAATGGGAAGTGGGGTTTGGCTCAAGGGCAGGTTGGTAGCCTGCAGCTGAAGAGTTCAGGGACAGCACCTAGGCCAAGTTCAAGCCCCATGATCACAAGAAAAAAAAAGTGTTGGAAAATTGAGGATTATGGTTCAAAGCCAGTTTTCGTAGAAAGTCCACAAGAGTGTAATCTTCAATATAATGACCCAAAAGCTGCAAGGAGAGCTGAGGCATAAGTGGTAGAATGGTAATCTTGAGCAAAATAACTCAGGAAAAGTGTCTAGACCTAGGTCTGGACACAAAACACCCCGAAGTAGCAAAACACACAAAGCACCTAAAAGTAGCATTTGCAGTACCTATTTTTCATATGGGTTTTAACGTTTGGAAATAGAAATTTATCTCGCTGAAATTAAAGCTCCACAAAGTCTATCACTTTGTTTATTTGTTTTACTAACTTTTGCTAATCTTTTCATGTCAATTTCCAGGAAGAATGTCTTACACATCATAGGCATTTCTGAATCATTTTAATAAATATATATATAATTACTTAATACCTCATGGAAGCTCAATCAAAATGGGGATTATGGCTATTTTAATATCTTCATGATGTGGCCTTCCTCATTTTAGACTTTATATGTGTTTCCCATCTTATTTTCACTTGTTTAGAGTTTTGGTTTCCCATTGTCTTTACCTGTCAAACTCAGTTATATTTTCTGGGAATGATGTTTCCATTTTATAGCCTCTGGAAAGCAGGCCAGATGTTAAGCTTGCTTTTTTGTTATTCTTTCAGCCAATTCACACTGCAGTCATTGATCACCTGTTTTCAAAGGGAGAGCTCTAAATTACTGCAGACATTCTGCCTTCGTTGTCTTTTAAACCTTTTCAAGCAGTCAGCTTGGAAAGGAAAATGACCATTAGTCATTTGGGACACATCTTAATCCTTTGGATAAGAGTGAAACATTTTCTCTTGTGGTGCTGAAGTAGCCCATCCAATGTTTCACATAAAGTCACTCTTGCTTTAGTAAATGGTTAGAAAACAAAAATGAAACTTGACTGAATTAATTAGGTTTTAATTTTTATTATATTTAAGTAGTTGTACAGAAGAGGTGATATTTAACAAAGCAGTTTATGAATAAAATGCATCATGTTCAGTGTCACCCCTTCAACATTCTCATTCCCCCTTCAACACACCCTCTCTTGCCTTGCATTTCATAATTTTGTGGTATATGACATTGGTTCTTTTCTTTTTTTTATTGGTCATGGGGCCTGAACTCAAGGCATGGATCCTGTCCCTGAATGATTTTGCTCAAAGCTAGCACACTATTACTTTGAATCACAGCTCCACTTCTAGTTTTCTGGTGATAAACTGGAGATAAGAGTCTCACAGACTTACTTGCCTGGCTGGTTTTGAACAGCAGCCCTGAAATCTCAGCCTCCTGAGTAGCTAGGATTACAGTTGTAAGCCACCAGTGTCAAACGTAGAATGAATTTTTAAATACATTCTCCCCTACTTCCTCCCTTTATTCATCTACTCCTCTTTTCCTTTGCCCCATCTCCTTCACTCCTTTCTTGGTGCTTGAATTTTGGGGTTTTGACCCAACATTTCTTTTTTTTTGTGGGTCACAGGGCTTGAATTCTGGGTTTGGGTGCTGTCCCTGAGCTCTTCAGCTCAAGGCTACCACCCTACCACTTGAGCCACAGCGCCACTTCCCATTTTCTAGTGATTAATTGGAGATAAAAGTCTCACATTCTTTAGTGCCCAGGCTGGCTTTGAACCACAATCCTCAGATCTCAACCTCCTGATTAGCTAGAATTACAGGTGTGAGCCATCACTCCCGGCTTGATCCAATTTCTAAAAAATAAATTACATTATTTGAGTTCTCTAGAGTCTATTATACTTCAGTTAATCATTTGTAACCTCATGCATACAAGTGACTCTATTTATTTATATATAGCTTTGTAGGCACATTCTGGCACCTACAAATGCAACCTTTGTTTAAATGAGTACAATTTATTTCACTTAATTTAGGTTTTTGCCATGTCTTTCCACTTCCTTATGAATGATAGATACAGTATCATTCTTTCTTATGGATGAGGAACTCTCCACTGAGTATGTACATGGCATTTTCTTGACTTGTTCATCTATTGTGGGGCATTTGGTCTAATTCCATATCTTGGCAATGGTGAATAGTGCTTCAGTGAACATGGTTATGCTTAAAAATTAAATACACAAAAAAACCAACAACTCAATTAATAAATAGGGTAATGACTTCAAGAGAAACTTCTCAGAAGAAGTAAAAATCGCCAAGAGACATATGAAGAAATGCAAATCAAAACAACGTTGAAATTATCCTTAAGTCCAGTTAGTATGACTATTATTAAGAGAACAAATATCAGCAAATGCTGATGAGTATGTGGTCAAAAAAGAACTCTAATATGCTGTTGGTGGGAATGGAAACTTGTTCAACCACTCTAGAAAGCAGTATGGAGAAAAAACAAAACCAAAAGCAACAAAACCTCAACTCTATTACCTCTCAATTCCAGTCCATTAATCCATTAGAATACAAGCAAGTTAACAGTATTGGTAACAGCTAAATTTCTCAAGTCCAAGACAGATTGAGAGGAAGAGTACATGTTACTTTTGAAGGAAACCTTATATTTTTAGCTTTGGTCAATCAACAGTCTTTCAAGGAAAACACTGACAAAGGACTCATACAATGTTCTATTAGGTTAACATACATAGCTCTCAAACCCAGGGTCATGGTAGATTCATTGGGAGAAAACATTCAAGAACTCCTGAACCACAAACACCTACAAAACTAGCTATCTGAATCACTAGGGAGTGAGTTTCAGGTTACTTTCCAAATTGCTCTAAGATCCAGTTTTCATATTTTAATGGATCTTTAAGCTAGTGTGAAAACTGAAAAAATTGCCAGTACTTTTATAATCTGAATTTGGTTTCTTGGAGAAAGATCACTTTCTTCTGAGGCCAGCTATTAATTATCTCTTGCATTGTTTGAGAAAACGCATCATTAGGTAAATAAAATACTGCTATTATCACTCAGTGTGTAACAGACTACATTTGCTGTGAACAAACATGCTGGTAATCCAAAACAAACAAGCTGGTAATCCAAACCAAATACTCAAAACATCTGTCTTCTGGTTTCAAACTGGAATTTATGTTGGAAGTCAGTCATATACATTTTATGTAATAGGCATGTTACAATTTCAATACATATTGTCTGTATCCCTGTCATCCATTAAGATGATATGAGTTGATGCTCAGGTTAGTTTCGTTTTTGGTTTTTAGCCTAGTCCTAGGGTTTGAAAGTTGGACCTGAACTTTTTGGCTCAGGGCAATGTTGTACCATTTGAGGTCACATCTCCACTCTGGCTTATATGGTTCTTAATTAGTGGCTCTGAATAGTGACCCTTTGATCTCAGCTTCTTTAGCAGTTGGGATTACAGTCATGAGCTACCAGTATTGTCTCTGATGTTCCTATTTATCTGCTCCTGTGGAAGGGTGGCTATTGTTTAGAAGTACCACCCAGGGCTCCAAGCATGAGTCTTACATATGACATTCAACTTACATTTTAAATCACACTATATACATATTACTCTAAAAATTCTGAAAATCTATTTAATAACTTTCAAGAAATGCATCAGTTGACATAGAAAGAACAGCTTAATTTTATTTACATTATGTTCTTTCAACTTGCTTGGCATTCAGAATGTTCTTGTGTTTAATGACAGCAATAAGACTTGCAACTTCAAAAATTTTGTGTTTTCTAGAATTAACTCCAAATGGATCAAAGACCTGGAGGTAAAAGCTGACACACTGAAAACTTTACAAGAAGGAGTAGGAGATACACTAAGCCTCCTTGGCACAGGTCGAAACTTTCTTAATAAGGACCAAGAATCACAACAAATCAGAGAAAGGCTGGATAAGTGGGACTGCATTAAACTGCAGAGCTTTTGTATGGCAAAGGATATAGCTAGTAAATTAGTTAGGAAGTCTACAGAGTGGGAGAAGATCTTCACCAACCATACAATGGACAAAGGCCTCATATCTAGAATATATCAGCAGCTCAAAAAATTAAATCACTCCAAAACTAATCTCCAAAGAAACAACCATCCCATTAAAAAATGTTTGTCTCTCATCTCCTTTGCTGTCCCTTGGTTATCTCATATTGTTATAGTATCTCACTATGTTATCTGATATATTGAATTTATTTGTATTTGGTTATTTGAAATTTGATAGGGAAGGGGGGAAAACCAAGATGGGTGGGGGGTGTGGGAGGGGAAGGAAATGGGTACCAAGACATGTGAAAGGGTATCAATGTATGTGAATTAATGCACCTTCTATCTGGCAAATATCATGTACCCTTTTACTAATTACAATAAAAAATGCAAAAAAAATGGGCCAAAGACTTAAAGAGAGTCTTCTCTGAAGAAGAAACAAAAATGACCTATAGACACATGAAGAAATGCTCAACATCTCTGGTCATAAAATAAATGCAAATCAAAACAACTCTAAGATTCCACCTCACTCCAGTTAAAATGGCCAGGATCAGGAAAACTAATAACAACAGATGCTGGAGGGGATGTGGCCAGGAGGGATCACTACTACACTGTTGGTGGGAGTGCAAACTTATTCAACCACTATGGAAAGCAGTATGGCAGTGCCTCAAAAGGCTAAACATAGAGCTCCCCTATGACCCAGCAATTCCACTACTAGGCATTTACCCAACCATCCAGAAACTAGCGCATACTAAATCCACTAGCACAACAATGTTCATTGCAGCACTATTTACCATAGCAAAGATATGGAACCAACCTAGATGTCCCTCAGTTGATGAATGGATCCACAAGATGTGGTATTTGTACACAATGGAATTCTGTGCTGCTGTCAGAAAGAATGACATTGCCCCATTTGTTAGGAAATGGAAAGACTTAGAAAAAATCATATTAAATGAAGTAAGCCAGACTCAAAGGAACTTAGGCTCAATGGTTTCCCTCATTCGTCATAATCAGTAGAAACCTTGGGCTCTACTAGCAGAGATTTGCAATAGAGCAAAACCTTGATACATAAGGCCATATAGTATGAAGCTAATTGAATGGACCTCTAGGATATTGAAACAAAAGCCATAAAATGAATGATTGTTGTCCTTAATGTGCTATATTATCTCTCATCTCCTTTGCTGTTCCTTGGTTATCTCATATTGTCACAGTATCTTACTTTGTTATCTGATATATTGGATACATTTGTATTTGGTTACTTGAAATTGGACAGGGAAGGGGGAAAACCAAGATGGGGAGTGGGGGGAGGGTAATGGGTACCAAGATATGTGAAAGGGTATCAATGTATGTGAATTAATGCACCTTCTATCTGCCAAATATCATGTAACCCTTTTATTAATTACAATAAAAATATTTTAAAAATTTGTGTTTTACAATAAAAAATATACTTTGTGGGAAATCTTTTAATTGATTTTGGTTTTGGTTATACTGATTTGTGTAATCTAAAACTCTGGGGATACCACCACACTCTGTAAAATAAATATTCAATACTAGATAACTCTCAGTATGTTTTCATCAGAAATCAGTGATGACTGAATACCATTCAAATAGTCTACTTAGAGCCTTTGTTTTGGGCTATCAGACATTTCTATCATTTATTACTTACCTGGTTTGCATTTACATCTATTCTGAAGACAGAAACAGGTTTCATCATAACTGAGTTCAGATATTAAATGATAACAGAAAAAATATGTGCTTTGTGAGAAGGGATATTCTTGCTTTAGTCTTCAATGGCGTTTTAGAATGCAAGCTTCCTCCCACTAACCTGTACAATATTATCAGTTCTTTTATTAGCTTTCATCACTATTTTTAGATGTATGTAATTACATATAAGCAAGATTTTTGACATAATGGTGAATTTAACTTATCTAGTTTCTTTATAAGTGACCCTGAAGGATTTATAATTTGTTGTGTTGCTGTGCTGTGAATTTAAATCCTACTCTGAGTAGGTATAAAGTGACCTAGTTTCTATATTACCTAAGCACATGCTGATGCAGAATTCCTATCTACTGAATTCCTATCTTCCCATCTCCTACTGTTTTGGTATATGATTAAATATATTATTCTTGTTCAGACAACCAAGAATATTTTAATGCAAACCAACATGGCAGTTAATTGATAATATTATTCTTTATTATTTTAAACAGAAAGCTATTGAGTTTTGATAGATATGCTATTCAGAAAACAAGAGAACATAGAATGTTAGCCTTGAGCTGAAGGGATCAGAAGCAAGTTCAAGCCCCATGACCCACAAAAAGAAGAAACAAAGAAGAAAAGATAGAAAACAGGCCAAGTTCAAGCCCCATGACCCACAAAAAAAAAAGAAAGAAAGAAGGATAGAAAACAAGAGAACATTCAGTGGCTACTCTATAGCTGGTACTATACAAATAAAAGAATTAAATATGTAAGATTTGCCTTACAAGGCCATGAGTTGAGTTATGAAGGGATAAAAATACACACCTGATTTGTTATACCTCTTACAGTTTTATTAGTTAACAACCAGACATGAGTGACCAGGAAGTGCAAATGGAACTTTAAAATAAGTTCTCTGATGGGGAAAAAATATGTTGTAAACTGCCTGACTCACAGGTTACATCAACCTTGTAATCTGGAACTAACAATAAAAATCTCTACCACACACACACACACACACACACACACACTACTCCAGTCTGAAAGAATAATGCTTTGTTCTCACCCTAGAGACATCCCCCTTTTTGATCACTGAAAGTGTATTCGTTAAAAGTACTTCGGAAATGGTGCTGTGGCTCAACAGGCAGAGCACTCAGTTTGAGCAAATGAAATCCAGGGACAGCATGCAAGTCCAGAGTTCAAGCCCAAGGAATGGCAAAATTAAAAAAAAAATTGTAGGAAGCCAATGGCTCACTCCTGTAATCCTAGACACTCAGGAAGCTGATATCTTAGGATCCTGATTCAAAGCCAGCCCAAGAGTCCATGAGACTCTTATCTCCAGTTAACCACCAGAAAACCAGAACTGGTGCTGTGGCTCAAGTGGTAGAGCAGTAGCCTTGAGCTGAAAAACTCAGGGACAGTGTCTAGGCCCAAAGTTCAAGCCTCATAACTGAAAAAAAGGACTCAACCTTTTTATTTTTTCTTTCATAAACTAACTAAAAGCAGTACAAAGCCTGACATCTCTGCCTGTACTTTACAAATATTCTGCACACCTAATGGACAAGGCTGACATAACTCCTTTATGATAGATTACCCCTAAGAAACTGCAGAGCCTTTCAGGATTAGACTGTACCTTGAAGCTGGAAGAATCATGGCATACAAATGTGACAAAACAGCAATAATCAGGTCTAGAAGTCAGGAAAACCAGAACTGAGATATGACCTACCAGGTCAAACCAATAACTAGGCCTCCTAAACTATGCATTCCTTTCTCTCTTCCTTCCCCCACGCCCCTCTGTTTTTCTTGTGGGTCATGGGGCTTGAACTTGGCCCGGTCTGGGCACTATCCCTGAGCTCTTCAGCTCAAGGCTACCACCCTACCCTTGAGTAAAGCCCTATATCCCATTTTCTAGAGGTTAATTGGATATAAAAGTTTCAGGTCCTTTTGTTCCTGGGCTGGCTTTGAACCTTCATGCTCAGATCTCAGTCTCTTGAGGAGCTAGAATTACAGGCCTGAGCCACTAAGCCTTGCTAATTATTTTCCTTTAAACCTACAGAATTTCTATCTTCTCATGGCATTATGCCATGCAAATGTCTCCTTTCAGCTAGATGGTAGGAGCTCATAGTATAATCCTAATTACCTAGGACAATGAGATCTAATGATCAAAACCAGCCAGGGAAGGAAAGTTCCGGAGAATCTTCTTTTTTTATATGTTTTTATTGTAATTAATAAAAGGGTTACATGATATTTGCCAGATAGAAGGTGCATTAATTCACATACAGAGATACCCTTTCACAATCTTGGTCTGCATTACCCTCTCCCCACCCCCCATCTTTATTTTCCCCCTTTCCCTATCCAATTTCAAATAACCAAATACAAATATATCCAATATATCAGATAACAAAGTAAGATACTGTGACAATATGAGATAACCAAGGGACAGCAAAAGAGCTGAGAGATAACATAGTACATTAAGGACAACAATCATTCATTATATGGCTTTTGTTTCAATATCCTAGAGGTCCTTTCAATTAGCTTCATATTATATGGCCTTATGTATCAAGGTTTTGCTCTATTGCAAATCTCTGCTATGAGAGCCCAGGGTTTCTACTGATTATGACGAATGAGGGAAACCATTGAGCCTAAGTTCCTTTGAGTTTGGCTTACTTCACTTAATATGATTTTTTTCTAGGTCTTTCCATTTCCTAACAAATGGGACGATGTCATTCTTTCTGACAGCAGCATAGAATTCCATTGTGTACAAATACCACATCTTGTTAATCCACTCATCAACTGAGGGACATCTAGGTTGGTTCCATATCTTTGCTATGGTAAATAGTGCTGCAATGAACATTGTTGTGCTAGTGGATTTAGTATGTCCTTGTTTCTGGATGGCTGGGTAAATGACTAGTAGTGGAATTGCTGGGTCATAGGGGAGCTCTATGTTTAGCCTTTTGAGGCACTGCCATACTGCTTTCCATAGTGGTTGAATGAGTTTGCACTCCCACCAACAGTGTAGTAGTGATCCCTCCTGGCAACATCCCCTCTAGCATCTGCTGTTATTAGTTTTCCTGATCCTGGCCATTCTAACTGGAATGAGGTGGAATCTTAGTGTTGTTTTGATTTGCATTTCTTTTATGACCAGAGATGTTGAGCATTTCTCCGTGTGTCTATAGGTCATTTTTGTTTCTTCTTCAGAGAAGACTCTCTTTAAGTCTTTGGCCCATTTTTTAATGGGATGATTGTGTCTTTGGAGAGTAGTTTTGGAGTGATTCAATTTTTGAGCTGTTGATATATTTTAGATATGAGGCCTTTGTCTGTTCTGTGGTTGGTGAAGATCTTCTCCCACTTTGTAGGCTTCCTAACTAATTTACTAGCTATGTCCTTTGCCATACAAAAGCTCTGCAGTTTAATGCAGTCCCACTTATCCAGCCTTTCTCTGATTTGTTGTGATTCTTGGTCCTTATTAAGAAAGTTTTGACCTGTGCCAAGGAGGCCTAGTGTATCTCCTATTCCTTCTTGTAAAGTTTTCAGTGTGTCAGCTTTTACCTCCAGGTCTTTGATCCATTTGGAGTTAATTCTAGTGCATGGTGACAAAGAAGGATCCAACTTTAGTTTTCTTCAGGTGCTTAACCAGTTCTGCCAGCAACACTTGTTGAAGAGGTTGTCTTTCTTCCATTCCATTTTTTTGGGCTCCTTTGTCAAAGATTAGTTGGCCATAGGTCCATTGGTCTTCAGGCCTGTTCTTGTGCCAGTAACAAGCTGTTTTGATGATTATAGCTCTGTAATAGAGTCTAAAGTTTGGTATTGAAATTCCTCCTGCACTGTTCTTTCTTCTAAGAAGTGTTTTTGCTATACAGGGTCTTTTATTATTCCATATGAAATTTTTAATTGCCTCTTCTATTTCTTTTTTTTTTTTTTGCCAATCCTGGGCTTGAGCTCAGGGCCTGAGCGCTGTCCTTGGACTTTCTCAAGGCTAGAGCTCTACCACTTGAACCTCAGCACCACTTCCGGCTTTTTTCTATGTACGTGGTACCGAGGAATCGAACCCGAGTCTTCATGCATGCTAGGCAAGCAGTTTAACCACTAGGCCAAACTCCCGGCCCCTCTTCTATTTCTTTAAAGAATGACATTGGGATATTGATGGGTATTGCATTGAATTTGTAGATAGCCTTTGGCAAGATTGTCATTTTCACAATGTTGATTCTTCCAATCCAGGAGCATGGGAGGTTTTTCCATTTCCTTAGTTCTGCTTTAACTTCCTTTTTCAGGGTTTTAAACTTTTCATCAAAAAGGTCCTTTACATTCTTAGTTAAGCTAATTCCTAGGTACTTTATTTTCTTTGAGGCTATTGCAAAAGGAGTTGCTTTCCTGATTGTTACCTCATTCCTCGCACTGTTGGCGTAGAAGAAGGCAGTTGATTTTTGAGGGTTAATTTTATATCCTGCTAACGTTCCAAATTTTTGAATCAGCTCAAGGAGCTTGGGAGTAGAGTGTATAAGATTCTTTAAATACAGAATCATGTCATCTGCAACGAGGGAAAGTTTTACTTCCTCTTTCCCTATTTGGATCCCCTTTATGCTTGCTTCTTGCCTTATTGCTCTGGGTGGGAATTCTAATACTATGTTAAAGAGGAGTGGAGAGAGTGGGCATCCTTGTCTGGTTCCTGATTTTAGAGGGAATGGCTTTAACTTTTCGTCATTAAGTATAATACTAGCTGTGAGTTTGTCATACACAGCCTTTATTATATTGAGGAATGTTTCATGGATTCCTAGTTTCTCCAGAGCTTTTAACATAAAGGGGTGTTGGATCTTGTCAAATGCCTTTCTGCATCTATTGAGACAATCATGTGATTTTTGTCCTTGCTCCTTTTGATGTGTTGAATTATATTGATTTGCCTATGTTGAACCAGCTTTGCCTCCCTGTGATGAATCCTGTTTGATCATAGTGTATATTTTTTTTGGATGAGTTGTTGTAGACGGTTGGCCAGTATTTTGTTGAGAAGTTTTGCATTGATGTTCATCAAAGAAATTGGTCTATAGTTCTCTTTCTTTGATGAATCTCTGTCTGGTTTGGGGATGAGGGTTATACTAGCTTCATAGAATAAGTTTGGGAAAGAACCTTCATTTTCAGTTTCGTTGAAGAGCTTGAGGAGTATTGGTGTGAGCTCTGCTTTGAAGACCTTATAGAATTCAGGTGTGAATCCCTCTGGCCCTGGGCTTTTCTTAGGTGGAAGTTTTTTATTGCCATTTCTATTTCAGAGCTTGAAATAGGCCTGTTGAGGTGGGTTAGTTCTTCTTCATTCAGTGTGGGTATGTTAATATTGGCTAGGAATTCATTCATTTCTTCTAGATTCTCAAATTTGTTGGTGTAAAGGTTTGAGAAGTATTCCCTCAGGATACTCTGGATCTTCGTAATTTCTATTGTGATATTACCATTTTCGTCTGCGATTTTGTTTATTTCGGTATGCTCTCTTCTTTTTTTTGTGAGATTTGCTAAGGGTTTGTCAATTGTCAATTTTGTTAATTCTTTCAAAGAACCAACTCCTTGTTTATTGATTCTTTGTATTTTTTTTTGTATTCCAAATCATTTAATTCTGCTTTGATTATAGTAATTTGCTTTCTTCTACTTGGATTAGGGTTGGTTTGTTGCTCTTTTTCCAGGAGCTTAAGGTGACACATTAACTTGTTGGTTTGTGATTTTTCCAGCTTGTTGTTGTAGGCACTCAGCGCTATAAATTTTCCTCTGAGTACTGCCTTTGCTGTGTCCCAAAGAGCTCGTATTTTGTGTGCTCCTCATTGTTAAATTTCATAAACTGTTGAATTTCTGTTCTGATCTCTTCGATGACCCATTGGTGATTCAACAATGTGTTGGTCAGTCTCCATGAGTTATAGGGTTTTCATTGGTGGAGACATATGTTCAGTTCCAATTTGATGCCTTTGTGGTCTGAGAGCATGCAGGGAATAATTTCAGTGTTTCTGAATCTGTCCAGGTTTGTTTTATGGCCTAAGATGTGGTCTATTTTGGAAAATGTTCCATGTGCTGCTGAAAAAAATGTATATTGTGTTGTTGCTGGGTGGAATATTCTGCAGATGTCTGTTAGATCTAGTTGGTCTATATAGTTGTTCAATTCTAAGGTTTCTCTGTTGAGTTTTTGCCTTGTTGATCTGTCCATAGGTGAGAGTGGTGTGTTAAAGTCACCAACAATCACTGTGCTTTGATCTATGTATGGTTTCAGTGAAAGTAAAGTTCGCTTGATGAAGTTCGTAGGTCCGGGATTAGGTGTGTTGATATTTAGGATCGTTATGTCTTCCTGGAGGAAAGATCCCTTTAGTAGTATGTAATAACCTTCTTTGTCTTTTCTCACTAATTTTAGTTTGAAGTCTATTTTATCTGATATGAGGATGGCAACTCTAGCTTGTTTATAGGGGCCGTTATCTTGATAGAGTTTTTCCAATCTCTCACTTTCAAAAAATGTTTGTTCTTTTAGGTAAGATGTGTCTCTTGAAGACAGCAGAACAATGGATCTTTCCTTTTCATCCAACTAGACAGTCTATGCCATTTAATTGGAGAGTTAAGTTCATTGATATTGTGAGTTAGGATTGAGAGATATTTATTAGTTCCTACCATTTTTAAAAGCTTTCATTAGGGCCTGTGTCTTGAAAGTTCTTGTGGTACTTAGATGGTATGATATTTAGGTGCCATTTCTTTCTTTGTATTGCATTTATGTTGGTTTACTATGTGTAGAACATCTTTGAGAATTTTCTGTTATGTTGGTTTGGTTGCTACATAATGTTGCAGCTTTTCCCTGGAATGGAATATTTTTATTGTTCCGTCAGTATTCTTGGTTGGTAGTTATTTGACTTCAGGGCATGACATATATGCTTCCAGTCTCTTCTTGCTTGCATGGTCTCTGCTGAGTAATCTGGGGTTATTCTGATTGGTTTGCCTTTATAGGTGATTGATCCCTTCTCCCTGGCTGCCTTTAGGATCCTTTCTTTGGTCTCTATCCAGTTAGGATTATAATGTCGTGGTGGGATGTTCTTTTCTCATCAGGTCTGTTTGGGGTTCTAAAAGCTTCTTGTATCTGGATGGGCCTGCCCTTCTGGATATTTGGGAAATTCTCTGAGATGATTCCCTGAAGTATATTTCCAATACCATTGACCTCTTTCTTCAGACCTCCTCAGTACCAATTAGCCTTAAATTAGGCTTCCTAATTGTATCTTGGACCTCCTGAAGTGCTCTCTCATATTTCCTAGATTTGGATTGACTCATTTTCTGTTCTTTCTCTATAACTTAATTATCTTCCGCCTCAGAAATTCTATCTTCTGCATTGTCTAACCTGCTATCAAGCTATCTACTTTATTCTTCATCTCCCTTGCTTCTATTTGCTCATTTTTGATGCCTTGCATCTCTTCTTTTTGGTCATGTATGGATTTCTTTAGCTCCTTGATTTCCATTTGAGTGGTTAGCTCAGTAGCTTTATTTTCTTTGGACATTTGCTGGAGTTTGGTCACCTTTTTATTTGTGGATTCTATGAATTCATCCATTTTTCTTTGAAAAACCTTTATTATGGCCTCCTTTATGGCTTCTCCTTTTTCACTTATCACCTTGTTTATGGTTTCCTCTTGTTTAGCTATGGCTTCCTCCCTTATCTCTTTCTTTATATTTTCACATTTTTCATTAATGATGTTTATCAATTGCATTTGTATAGCACTTGGAAGACTCTCCTCTAGGTTTGCCAGTGACTGTTCCATTGTCTGTTTTTATTGGGTGGGGTATGTTATTCCTTGATTTGACATTTTTCTTGAGTTTCTTGTTCTGCCCATTTGAAAATGGGAGCAAGATTAATACTAAACACAATTATAATTTTTCAGATATAACCAACCTAGACCTCTGTAGCTCGTGGACAGTAGATGTTCACACTTTTTGATTGGTATTATCACTCTTTCTTTTTTTGTACTTACAGACCAGTCTAATATGACCACTGATAACCGATTTATGACCAAAACAATAAGCCTCTCAATCCAATCTCTATTGTATTTAAGCCCTCTGGACCTAGAGTGTAATTGAACACCTAGATATACAGTATTGCTCAACAACCATCAAGTGTAGATCCATGTATTATAAGGGTTGAAGGATGAATAGAGGACCAGAGATAGAAAAATAGTATGAAAGAGAACAGGGGAGGTATGAGAGGAATAACGTAGGAGGGTAAGATTATTATAGTAATGAAGAAAAGTTATAGCATAAGGATAACTGACCTAGTTGATAAGCAGGTAGTGTATTTGAGTACAAATTGTGGAAAAGATTAGATAAAACTTATGAAAGCAAGAAGGGTAATAAGAAGAATATATCGAGAAAAGAGGGAGGTAGATATAGGAGATTTCAATGATGAAAAATTTTAAAAAGAAAATAAAAAAAGCAAAGTAAGACAAAAACAACAAGCACAAAAAAAACAAAAGAAAAACCATACAGGATGAAAAACAGAGAAACAAAAACAAAAAAGCAAAATAACAACAAAAATAAAAAACAAAATCAAAAAAAAAAAAGAAAAGAAAAAGGTGGGGGGAGATTCCTCACTATTGTGAGCTCTTACTTAAGAAATTTTAGGGTTGAGACCAGGAGATTAAATAGCAGGTGACTGTATCAATATAGATATCGTTTGTATTCAGACTGTACCCAGAGCTCTCACTATGTTTCCAGGAACAACCACAGTGACAGAGGGATGCGGGAGAGGAAAGAGAAAAAAAAAGGAAAAAGAAAAAAGAAAAAGGTGTAGGTAGGATGGTAAAGAGAAAATAAGAACACCTAAAAATGCAAATAAAAGAAGGGGTGGAAGCAAAAAAAAAAAAACACAAAGAAAAAGAACCAAAAAATTAAAACATAAAAAAGGGTATTCTTCAGGATTTTTTTTTTTTGGGGGGGGAGAGGGCGGTCAGGGCAGGATTGGAAACTTGTGTCTCCACTAAATTTGGGATCCAAACACTTCAGAAAGTCTTTTTCTCTTGTGATTTGGCTATGAGGTTTTTCCGATCTGATTGTTTGTTTGAGAAAAGGAAGCTGAAAGATCTGCAGGCGGGTTTTGTTTACCAGGCTTGTGGCTGGCACAGGGGATGGACTTCAGCAATCCTGGGGCTGGATTTCTGGCTAAGGGAAGGATGGTGGTGTCAGCAACACCTCTCAGGCTCCAACTGCTTTGGCCAGGTCCTTGCCAGTAGTCAAGATGGTGCTGCTCTCAGTTTGTGGGGGAGGGGCTCCCTCCGGGGGCTCCCTCCCAATGCTGATCCACAAGTAGAAGTGGAAACTTCTCCTCGGAGGTACTCACAAATTGCTGGATTGTCGGGTTCCCTGAAGCTGGCAGGTCCATGCACAGCCGGGTGTCGGCTCTGGGCTTGCGCAGGCTCTGTGTGGCTCTCCCGGAGACTCTTATCTCCAACAAGCTACTCAGAAACAGCCACAAGTGGGGCTGAGGCACAAGTGGGAGAGTGCTAGCCATGAAAAATAAAAGCTCAGGAATAGCACCAAGGACTTGACTTCAAGCCCTCAGATTGAGACTAAATCAATTAAATAATTAGAAAATAAACAGTCTCATTTGTCATCTTTCTTTCCTAATAAACTTACCCATTACTTTATCTATGATTGACAGGCCTGAAAAACTTATTTTTCTTTTTTTTTGCCAGTCCTGGGGATTGAACTCAGGGGCTGAGTGCTGTCTTTGAGTGTTCACAAGGATAGAGCTCTACCATTTGAACTACAGCACCATTTCTGGCCTTTTCTATGTGTGTCGTATCCAGGAACTGAACCTGGATCTTCATGCATGCTAGGAAAGCACTCTACCTCTACGCTAAACTCCTGGCCCTTGCTAGAAAGATTTTGTGATTAGATGCAAGGATTATTATTGATTTGATACCTTGACTTTCCAGTAACAAATTGTGTGTTTATTACATAGAATTCTCAGAACCAACATTCTTCCAAATTTTTGAATTTATTTCAGACTTTGAAATATTTGTGTACCCATAAAAATTTATCTTGTGTGTAGGACTCAAATCTAAATATAAAATTCATTTGTTTCACAGAAATTATACAAAAAGCCCAAAGATAAATTTATATCTTATTTGAAAAAATATAGGGAAGAAAGAGATTATGACTATAATGGTAGAATGCATTTGTAACCCTCACCAGTACTGTTGAGCCTGATTCAAGATTAAAAACTGGAAACTTAAATCTCCATTTTTGAAAATTTTGTGGAAAGAAAATAAGAGAAATAAAATGCATCAGAATTGATAATGATAGTTGAAGAATATAAAATTGCGAAGCCGCATGCTGTGGCTCATGACTGTAATCCTAGCTCCTCAGGAAGCTGAGATTTGAGGTTCAAGGTTCAAAGCCAGCCTGGACACAAAAGGAACTGAGACTCTTATCTCCAATTAACCTCTAAAAAATGGGAAGTGGGGCTTATCTCAAAGGTACAGCAGTAGCCTAGAGCTGAAGAGCTCAGGGACCATGCCCAGGCTGAGTTCATTCTTCTTTGTTAATCCTCTTATGGTTTATCCCCTGTTGCTACTGGATCTGACTTTGGTAACTGGTATATTGTATATATGTTTATTTGTTTATTTGAATTAAAGAAGGAAAAATCAGGATGATGAGACAAATAAAAAAGGCAGAATCAATGTAAAAGAGAAATTCACATGAAAATATGTTGGAAATAAACTTTACAACTTTGGAGTGGGTAGGAGGAAAGAAAGTGGGACAAAAAATGGGAAGGGGTAAAAATGTTCAAGATAGAATGCTCTCACTATCTTATGAATGTAACTATAACCTCCCTATGTATCATTCTGACAATAAAATAAAATTTTTGAAAAAGGAAAGAAAAGAAATAAGCATAAGGAGATAAAGATGTTCTTTTCCTTCAGAAAATATCACAAGTTGTCAACAATGTTCTGGAAACAGGCTTGACTGTGTTTATCTCTTCCTGCGTCTACACATACTACCAGCATTATGCTGATTATCTTGAAATTATCTGTGGGAAGGTTCCATCACAAACATTGGTAAAATAGTGCACATCAGAGCTTTTATTTTCCTCTAGAGAGATGGTTAAATATAAATTTATACCACTAAATCAACCTTTTGGTCATAAAATTTAAAGCTCAGAAGAAAGTGAAGGTTTCTCAGCAGAATATAAATTATGCAAATGACACTATAAAAAATATTTAAAATGAGAGAGAAACTACCAAACTATTCAGAGGATTGCTTGGGTGATGGTTTGTGGAATCTTATCTCCAAAATAATTAGTGCAAAGCAGTCCTAAGCACATCATGCTGACCTTTCAAATGTAAGCCTCTATATCAAAAAGAATTAAATTTATCATTGTAAAGCACAACTACCTGTCTAAACTATTGTGATAACTTTTTAGGAAGGGGTAAAAGTGAGGTTGCTGTGAGAGTCAAGCATTATAAACTCCCGTTTTGACATTTTCCCCAAAATACCTCTTTAAAGGCAAAAAAGATCCTTTGACAAGATAGTTTGGATGAGAAAAAAATAAGGTACAACTAAGTTATGGTCTAACAAAATGAATACCATGAAGGTGGAATTTGAATTGTCAGAAGGGATAAGGTTAAAGTGAGGGTGTTAGACAAATGAAGACAGAAAGAGTGGGTGGGAGAATGAAATTATAATCATATATATATATATATATCTCCATTTTCAACATGTATATGTACATAGATATAGATAGAAACATATTTCCCATTTATATATACATATTCATATATACAAATAAAATCTACAAATAATACCACTGCATGTATTGATAAGCTTTTATATTCCAAGTGTATTAATGTATTGTTGCATTTATCTCTATCTTTAGATATGTATTTTGAAAGAGGAATTCTTGGAAGAATACACCTTAACTCAGAGTTGACATGAGGGCCAGTGGTAAATGCAGTATTATTTTGTGTAACACAAATAATATGTATATGATTTCACAGTATAATTTTTAACATAGAAAATAAATATACTAAGTGTGCTTATGAAATCAATCAAAAATCAATGAAAAAATAAAAAATATGATATAGAAAGTAATAATAGTTTCATCTTTTGTTAGAATCTGTCCATGTACTTTCTGGAAGGGTAAAAATATATTCTTATGTACTTAATTCATACACACACAGAGACTGCTAGGTTTCTGCAGAGACATAATATGTTCTCTGGGTCTCAACTTGAAACGGAGAATACAAATTGCAGTTTACAAATAAAATATATTCCAACGTTCCCGTTTACCTAGTATGTCCCTCTGACGTGTGATACATTGTTTTAACTTATTAGCGAAGCTCCACATCTGACATATCTCCTGCGGGCAGTGGTGATAGTCATCTTTAAAGCAAAACTCTGGGTAGAATGAGATAAGGATTAGCTGCCTGTTTATTTTTTTTTTTGTCATTTCAAGTATTTTCACTCTACTCTGAAATACTTTATAGGAAGGCATCCTTGATTTCCTCTTCAGGCATTAGATAACACTTAGAACCCAGACAAATTTGTAATTGAATCATGCTGTGTAACAGTGTAAGTGGGATGTGCTCACAGACAGTTAAAGGACACAATCCACACAAATACTGTGTGACACCCCGAAGAGCAGGCATGCTTACTTTTGGGTACAACATGGCATCAATCTAATGATTCCCACAACATATAAAACAGAAAACTGAGGAAATTCAGACAATGAGACTAATAAAATCACCCTGTGTAAACTAGGATTCTAGAATTGACTTATTAATAGTACCATTATCATTTCTCTGAAATCAATGTGACATTGTATACTTACATTTAACTAAATCATACCTGTACTCAGAGTCCTTTATCTGTCTGCTATTTTTTTGCTGGATTTAGTGTATTTCCTTCTACAAGATGCTCAATTCAAAACTTTCATGATTTGATCTTTCCCTCATTCTAACTCCATTGTTCTATCTATTTATAAATTATTTTCTTTATCTTCAAAGACATTAGACTCTACCACACCTTTTTTTTTATCATGGGACTTGAACTCTGGGCCTGGGTGCTACCTCTGACCTCTTCAGTTCAGCTTTTAATATTTAGTTTTGCCTAACATATATGTTGTAAGCCTTATTTTACTAGCTGAAATGTTGGGGTATCTTCTTTATATTCTACTACATTCTACCAATAGTTAAAATGCCATTATTGTGGTGTGTGTGTTACAATAATTTCTTTTGCACTCTTGTTTCTCCACTACTTAGCAGCTATTCCCTTTGACATCTTCATCAATTCAAAGGATAAGTCAAGGTACCATGGGTATAATATAAATATTTGATAAATGAGTAAAAGCAATAACTGTTGAAAGATAACTGATTTTATTAGAAGAAAGCTATCATTCATTAGAATGAATTGGAAGCTGGCTTCCAATAAGTGTTACCATGTTTGTATGATGGAAATTATATCCTTAGTGTAGAGAGCCATCAGAAAATGGCTTCCTGAGGATTTGTTTGTCATCATAAACAGGGCAGTCTCTTTGGCATAATCATATAGCTAAAAAATATTTTTCTTCTTCAAAAGGTAAAAACCACTCTCATAAGTCCTATAATTTGTCTTTATTATAAAATTATTCTTTAATAATGGGGTATTCTTTTTTTTAACTTGGACTGACTTGAGATGGAATTTTGTTTTCAATTTAAATGAAGTTAAATTTGATGACAATGTTTGCATGATAAGATAGTGATCCTCGGTATGAAATATCAATGAATAGAATACATTTAGGGAAACTTCAGGGGTGAAGGTCCAGTATTTGAGTCCAGTCCAGAAGTTGAATACTGTCTCACTTGGGAAAAGAATGTAAACAAGAATACATATAAAGGGATGATAGGTAAAAAGAAACTAAAAATTCATATGATCAGAGGCTTGAAAATATTTCAAGTATTCCAGAATGTTCCAAAACAAATGGATTTTCCAAACAATCTCAAACACTCTGAAGCAAAAAACAACCCCAGGAAATGGAAGATCAAAGATAGAATAGAAATGCCTACAAGCTAAAGCCTTTTGATTTTAGAGGATTAAATTGACTTCAACAAATAAGCATTTGTACAAGATAAGATTGAACTTTTTAATGCACAGTGAAATTTAACAGACTCCTTTGCCAAATATATATTAAACTTATTAACTACTGGGATGTGTCAATCACCAAAGCATAGGCTTTGCCCTTATAGGGGCTGGCACTGTAGAAGAAGGTAAAATAGTAACAGAACAAGCCCACATTGTGGAGTTTAAGAGATATGAATAACACCCAATTATTAGCTTGTGACTTAGTCTTAATTGCTCCAAGTCTTAATTTATTTGTCAATGAAAAATAATAATGGCCAATTTCAAAATTGCTGTGAAGCTTGTATATGAAGTTTTCTGTAAATTGGTTGAAATTGTCCAGTTTGGAGTAAAACCACAACTACCTTTTTAGCTGAGAAAATCAAGTAATCATCTTCCTAACATATTTTTTTAAGTCCTAGGTCTTAAGTACTAGGCCACAGCAATCTTAGAAATTTCAAAGATTATTTTCTTCAAATCACTAAAACTTGTTAACTCCTTTCTGAATAAGAAGAGAGAAACAAGGAAATAATCTTTATGGTCCTCTGAAGAGGCGAATATAAAGAAATGCTATTATTTTATATTTCAAGCAAACTCCACTTCATTTTTAAAATTTTTATTAGCAGTGTAAAAAGGAATTTCAATTCAACCTGGCATTTTGACCAATGCCATTCTGTTCATTTTTCTCCCCATATCTCTCATACCCAATCATACCCAAATTTTCTGAACTTTATGTTTGAAAATATACATTGATTTTATAGCTTCATTTTCCCACTCTTCCTCTCTTCATTTCTCTGCCTCTCTTTACCCACAACTTCACTCCCACTGGCATCCCAAGTTCTAACTTGATGGTACCCATTTTCTTAGACTGTAAGTTAGCTGATGAAAAGAGTTATATCACTGGAATCCTCCCTGCATATACTATCATTTACCCAAAAATAAAATGAACATTTCCTGAGTGTTCTATGCCAGTGGTAGTTACTAACTACCACTGAAGAATAATTTGAAATTATAATGAAATGAAAATAAGCAACAATTTAGGAATAATTACTGCCAAATAATTTATACAAAAGATACCATAGAAAAGTCTCCAATGCCAAGACTATAATTGGACTCTCCACTTGTTTTGACACAAAAAGCCCATAATCAATTATTGGCTGTTGCTTTGCCAATAAAACTGACTGTACCCTCACTGATCATGAACTATATTTAGAGAAATTATTAACCACCCAGTAAAACTATGTTTATCCCAAGGATTGGCTATCATTTTTTTCAGGTTCTCCTAATTAGAATTAACAAAATCAAAATAATTACAAATCATTGCTGAAAAGGATGTGCACTGTTATTCTGTGTAAGTTTGTATTTATTTAGATTTGTGTCTAGAGCTCTGAAAATAGCCCTTCTCGATGACTGAG
Organism: Megascapheus bottae; assembly: GCF_031878675.1. Taxonomy (NCBI): domain Eukaryota; kingdom Metazoa; phylum Chordata; class Mammalia; order Rodentia; family Geomyidae; genus Megascapheus; species Megascapheus bottae. Next base: position 8,898,152 of record NC_143512.1, read on the forward strand.
ATTCTCATTCACATGCATTTTGTTCTTTTATCTAGACTCAGTTGATTTGTAAAAGGTTCAGCACCAGTGATTCTAAATATATTCATAAGAGTTATCAAATAGCATGGAAAATGATGGCATTTACAATCAGATTTGAGTTCCAGCTTTAGCTAGAAAGATAGTTTCCTTATAACTTAGTTACTTTACTAAAAATGCAACTATCTGACATGGGCTTAAGTGACTACAGTGCAGTAAATAAATGAGGTCAAACAGATATGATGTGTAATTTGATGTCTTGAATATTCTTGTCATCTTTAAAATGAAGTAATAAAGAATAATTTCTTTTTTTACCAAGATCATTAAATTTTAATGAAAATTACAGCAGAATAAATGTCGAATAATTTCTTTTTAAATAATATATCTTGTTATTTCTCTCCTTGGTGTCTAGCTCCTACCATCTGTTAACTCTGATACACCACAGAAGAAATGCAGAGGTATGGAAATCAGAGCTGGGTAAATGAAAAAGGATACAAAGTTCAATGTCCCACAGTTAAATATGAGAAGAAGAAGCAATGATTATATGCATTGACTGCTATGATTGCATTCTCCCACCTTTTCTCTGTTGGTTTGTCTGCCCAACTCCCCTAGAATTCACTTCTTCTGCCACCTCAAGTTCTAGCTTTCTTGTACCTATTTTGTTAGACTGTAATACCTCCTATCCTAGTACTTCTAGCCCATCACTCCCGTACCACACATCTCTATATGCTTCTTGGCTGGCGTCAGTTCTGAGAGTAGTATTTCCTTGGTTTTAGGAAAACTGTTGAGCATAGAGAAAGAAAGTAGAAATCATAGAAATGTGAAGTCATATTGCCCTGGATTGGATTCAGATCTCACAGTAATTATGCCTATCTCATAGAACTTTCATAAAACTTTGAAATAAATAATGCACTATCCTCAGAACATTATCTTCTACATTAACAAAACAAAAGTTAGAAAATGTATAATATAAAAATGAAATGGATCCGTGAATCAAAAATAACAATGAAATTCACTAAAAGCTGTTAAATCATTATAGGTAGTAGCGATGGGGAAAGCAAGAGTGAGGAAAGGAGTCAAGTTGAATAAAAAACTTTCTGTGTGTGTGTGTGTGTGTGTGTGTGTGTGTGTGTGTGTGTGTGTGTGTGTAAAATTTACTTATACTAAAAAATAATAGAAATGTAAAACAGATCCTGTCTGGGTTGGGGTATTAGTGGGAACAGGGTGGATGAATTACACAGTGAAAGGGAGTAAGCTGTATGAAATGCTTCATGCATATGGGTGAAAATGTAGCAATAAAGCTTGTTGGTATTGCTCTGGTGGGAAGGGAGGTAGGGAAAAGTGATGGAGGGATTGAATCTAAGGTATATTATATGTATACATGAGCACTATGAACCGTTCTTGTGGAAAAACAAAACAAAACATCTGTATAGTGGAATTCTCCTTGGAAAAGTAGCTTGAAAAAGTATTGAATGATTGCTAAATATTAGCTAATAATGCTAAAGACAATAGTAAGAAATTTAGTTTCACTGCCAGATTCAATGAATGGCTGGGGACAAGTACTCCTCTTTGTTTTCCTGAAGTTTCCTTGATGTTGTACTTTCTCCTAGAATGGGAATATTATTTGTTACATAGAAAAATACCAGTGTACCATGGTCACTTCTCCCAGCAGTTATAAAAGAAATATTTTCTTGCCTCTTGCTTCAGCTTTCCAAGGTCTGATGCTTTCTGAAGTTCGGGTATTATTCTCCCCAGGCATACCAACCTACTGGCTACAGCTCTATTTCCAGCCTAGCTCTGCTTCTGAGGCTCCCCCACACCCCTTCGTGCCTCACATTTGAACTGAGACATCCATCGAAACCTCTTCTCAGTGATTGCCACTGATTGTGAAATCTGTTCACTGTTCTGAATAACTTACAACCCAGAGTTAAACCTAACCCTGCCAACTTCTTCAGGGAATTCAGAGTTCCATGAGTTTAGTTCTCTCATCTTCAAGGACAATCATAACACAAGGAACTGAACATGGTGTACACAATTCTGTCATATATTCCACAAGTCTGCGCCTTCCATCTTTTCTACAAGAATGATCTGACCTGCTATTTTACTTTGTGCAGGTATTTCTTTCTTTGCTAAATTTATCTGCCGGATGAGCATTTCACAGAGTGTGAATTCTTTGTAGAGACAAAAATCATGTTTATATGAGGAATATATATACAGATATTGAAAACAACTAGCTCATTTGTACTGTGACTATCTCTCTCTCTCTCTCTCACACACACACACACACACACACACACACACACGCATGCATACAATATGCTTGCTAAAAGTATTTATTTCAATCTCAAAAAGTTCCTTGAGTCATTACTGTCTATCTTTTTCACACTTGTTCTTTCTTCACTAATGGCCTAATTTGCATCTGTTGTTCATCCTTGTCAAAGCCTGAAATACACCGATGCTTCATATACAAGGACATGGTTAGCGACTCTATACTTTAGTCCATAGACTGATTTAAATTCAAACTTTAAATAACTTGTGACCCCGTGTAAATAGCATTTTTTCCTTGAGTTTTTTTCTTATCTTGATTTATTCACATGATAAATGGTACTATAATAATACTATCCTCAATAAAAAATAATACTATCTTATTTGTAAATATAGGACAGAACACAGAGAATTTGGAGAGTCTACCTTTCTATGTTCTGTTTCTTTGTGTGCTGTGTGAGAACAATTTCAAGTATACAGTTGCAATGTGGACAAGCTACCCAACTTTCATCTTACTTTTACTTAAAGCATAAGAAATTTTTAAGGTGCCTCTTAGATTATTAATTCCCATCATCAGGGAACCTGGTGAAACTTAGTTTTTAGATCTCATGCCCAAATCCCAGGACTTTTAAATTTCAGGCCCTATAACTCATTCCTATATGTACCTCCCCACCAAAAAAAACAAAGTACCAACTGGTGATGCAAAGAGAATGAATTATACGTGGAATGGATAAAATGTTCTGTTCATATTTTAACTGTTTCCAGTGATTAGTAAAGACTGCCTCAGTCAGTAATGTCACTGGCCTATAACATCACCTCATGACTCTCTAGACAAAGTGGGAGAAATAAAGTCCTTGGGAAGTGTATTTGAGTACAGTGAAAACCCGTCATCTGTCCTCACTGCTCTCAATGTGGATAGAGTCGATGTTTTGTGGTATTGTGAGGGACCTTTCCTTGAGACTCTTCTGGGCATTTAGAACAAAATCTGTACTTTGGTTCAATTGACTGTGCCATTCATGTTGGCATTTCAAAACCAAACTCGTCTTCAGCAAGAGCTAAACAAAAGTAGGACTTCCTCCTGGTTGGGTCATTTGACCTTCAGGTTTAGCCACTGGGGTCTGAGGAGAAGTTTTAGATATATCTAAGACTAAGAATAAAATAGCCACTGAATTTGAATCAGTACTATTTTGGTGGACCACTATTAAAAATGGATCAATTATATCTATCATAACCAACAGGTTTGTCAATTATACTAGAGAGGCAGGAAAGCAAATTGAAAAACAAATAAGTCCCACTAGCAAGATGGCATTAGTAAACCAGATGACTCCTTATGATTCTGACAGGAAAAAGGGTGGGGAGGAAGACACATGTGTCCTGATGTGAAGAGTGTGAAATCTGTAGCTTTATCCCAAAATTTATATGCAGAGGTAAAAGTCTACCTCACAAACTGGCTATAATTGGGACAATAGCTTTAATTGAGTGTTTTGGGACTAATTTGTATAGTAAGTAATTCATAGACTCATAAAGTCTGCTTGATCCAAACTCCTGTATCATACTAAATGTTAAATACCATGCTGGTAGAGAGACAAATTATGTTTATAAAACATTGGAAGAAAAACAATAGGAAAGTGGGTTGCTGAAAGGTTTCTGCTTTGGCCTGGTGGCTTGGCTCTTGTTTTCTGCTAAGAGAATATCAGCAAGTAAACAAAGTAAACAGAGGTGTAGACAGTCTACCCTGCCAATCATGAGCAGACTGTGAATCTGAGCTCAGCCAATGGCAACAAAGGGGCAGGGCCTGTTGCTTTAGGGATGAAAAGAGAGCAGCCTTCTTGATTGCAGAGATTCTGACTAAAGGAGCTCGCTTCTGTGCAGAAGTTAATTTTGCCTTGTGACACCATTGCATTCTGAACCATTTTTATCATGGGTAAGCAAAGCCATGGCAATTTGAATGAAAATGCAGTAAAAAAAATCAGTGCATATCCTACAAAATTAAGAAAATGAAAGAAAGGGAAGTTTAGGAAGGAGAGGAGAGAATGTTAAAAGAAGCAATGCTGATGAAGATGCATTATACACATAAACTATTTTGTTCATCTCCTTTGTGTGACTACTTAAAATAATAGAAGAAACCTTACTTTAGAGTGCTTTTTTAGTTATTACTATTTCCAAAATATTAAGTAAGCATTTATCAAACTTTCTAGACCTGGAAGAATCAATGGCATATATTTACTTACTTACATAAAAGGACTTATTAAAGAATATCTAGACAGGGGCTGGGAGCATGGCCTACTGGTAATGTGCTTGCCTGCCATGCTAGAATCCCTGGGTTCCATTTCTCTATGCCACATACACAGAAAAATCCAGAAGTGGTGATGTGGCTCAAGGGTAGAGCACTAGCCTTGAGAAAGCCCAAGAACAGTGCTCAGGCCCTGAGTTCAAGCCCCATGTATACATATACAAATATATCAAAACATCAGAAACTAATTATTAACCACACACACACACACACACACACACACGATTTATTCCAGATAGTCTTTTGACTTTTCCTGTTTTGAGTAGGACCTACAGTATTTTGTGTGGGTATGATTACTAGGATAATATTTTTTTTTGTATAAATATTCTCAGATCAGCTGATTTTCATGTCTCTTTTATGAAGCCTACTTAGTGACTTTAAATAGTCTCTATCTGGTGAAAATTAATGTGAAGAATTTAGAGGCGAGTTAGAATTCCCAGGAAGTATTTCTGTGTTTCTTGTCTTCCCATCTCTGAGCATCCCACCTCACTTTATTCACTCGAATACTTTGAGGGAATTCATATCTTCTTTCTGATTATTTCATTAATCGAGGTGCCTCTTGTGGCCATTTAGATGTTATCACTGGAACTTCACACATGAAAATATTACTTTTGAGTGTACTGTGGGCTTGGCTTATAATGATGTAAGTCATTATACAGTTTCATGGTATCCCAATGAAGCTGGTGTCCCAATTAATTTATATTCCACAACTGAAGTGACCATCCCAAGCCCAAGGAATCAGTCTCTAAATATTGACAATAGGATTTAAATCCAGACCCCTATAGTAAGACAGCAGGTTCCTGTAAGTTCTAGGTTGCATTACCTGTCCACAGAAAGGGACTGAAGAGCAACATAGCCATTAGAAAGATGCTTTGTCCTAACAGTAACTTCCCAATGAAATGATCTACTTTTTTTCTGCTATTGAACCTCCCTGCGGCTATTTAAACTTTTGTTTTTCTTTAGGTATCCTGAGTTTTTCTAAGTTACACCCTACCTTTCCATTAAGTTGCTATTTTCAGTAAATTATCTAGAAAGTTGTTTCATGATATTCAATATAAACATCAGTGTGTACTTTATCTTTTTTCTCCTTACGTCGCTTGCCTTTTCTCTACATTTTGCAACACTGGTATCCTTTGTCTTTTTGACAAGAGTTATTTAAACAAGCTGTGAGCTGATGTCATCTTGTGGCTTTCATTTGTCATTTCTTAATCACTAGTAATATTTTCCACCAGTTTCCTGCTATCTTCTTTTGAAGACATGTAAATGGCTAGTATTTTTTATAGTGTCCATTGGCAGTTGACTCCAGCAATACTCTAGTATCTGAATAAATGTTTGCTCATTTTAGAGACACCTGATGCTAAAATGCTGCTGCAGGCTGTGCTGGACTTTTACTGTGGGCTCTATAGATTGAGTGAGCCAACGTGCATGAGCAATGTGGAAATCTTACAGTTGAGGGCATAGTCAGGAGGTTTATCCTTTCATTTTCCTCATGAATTCCATTCTAAGTGGAAAAATAGCATTTGGATTATCACCACCCCATCACGTCAAAAATCATACACTTGTTCCAGCATTGACCTCATTATAAAGCCCCAAAAGAGTATTCCATTTTGCCAGTTTGTGGTTTGCTGACAGCTGACTCTGTCATCTCCACCAGAACAATACAGTTCAACAGCGGTCATTTCAGAGTATGAAATGCAAACTTGCCAACATCACCAATAAAGAGACTTTGCTCTTCCTCTTTCAATACTCACATCTATAAAAAGCATGAATTGTCAGCTTAATAAAGCACATAGAGCAGACATGAAGTCATCTTATTTTACTATATTTGCCTTACATTCCTTTCTTTTAAGAAAAGGCATTTCTCTTTTCTATGTGCTATAGATAAGGCTATAAAGTCAAGTCCCTCCTCTATAGGAATCAACAGTTAAGCCATACTGGCCAATCAAAGCCTCCTAATACGTAACCCTCAGCAAACAGAAAACATCCTCCAGGCTAGATCTTCAATCTTGCTTGCTTTTCTTGCTTTCTTTGCTTCTCCTTTCTTTCATTTCTTTTGTGCTGCTCCTGGGGCTTAAACTGAAGGCCCAGACACTGTCACTCAAGCTTTTTACTCAAGGTCAGTCTTCTACTACTTGTGATCTACTTCTGGCTATTTTAGGGGTAGTTTATTGGAAATTATTGGCTTCAAACCATGACCCTCAGATCTCAGCTTTCAGAATAAGATTTCAGGCATGAGTGACTGGGTACCCTGCTAGTATTTCTTGTTAGTAATTGATAGAGCCACTCAGAAGATATTTCTTGGGATTATGATAGGTAAAAATAGAACTCTAAAGCAGTTTACAAAAATTGTGCTAGGGAGAAATATAAGGGAAAACAAAGAAAAGAACAAGGAGATTGGTGGCAAAGTTTAAGCCTCCACTGCTGAGTTCTCTAAAGACAGAACTACTGCTGGGATTTCCCTTGCAATGTCCTTACAAGACCACCATTCCTGTGCCCTTTTCAGTAAAAAGTTGAGTTTTTGTCATTAGCAATCAATAGAATGATAGTTAAACTTTGTGTACCATGTTTATATAAATCTAAAAATTTAAGGTTTTCAAACATTCATTCAAATGTAAACACAATTTATTTCTTGTATCTGTGTAACTGCCTATGTTGACATACAGTTTCAAGATTGGAAGAATTACATAAATTAGAACTATGAGTTATCCTCTCTGTCTAGAAACATAAAAATAGGAATACGTTTCTAGAACAACTTCAACTTTTGAATGACAAATTAAAGCACCAGTTACATAGCAGATTTTCGGAGTAACTGCCTATTTGGTGTCAGGTGGTGCAACCTAAAAGATGAAAATTGATATCTTTCTAGCTTTTATTTTGAAAAGCTTTAGCATCTTCTCTTGCAAAGTTGTCTATCTTTTTTTTTAAATCACTTAATTGCTTTCCATTCAGGTATTTGATGTATTCACATTCTTCTTGATCTAAATCACTTCCTCCAGGAATTTAAAATTCAGTGGGACCATCCAATCAACCAGTATAATTATTTTGAACTTCTTACTCTGTATTTTGTTGGTCATAGGGATTAAACTCTGGGCGCTGGGCGCTGATCCTGAGCTCTTCAGCTCAACACTAATGCTCTACCACTTGAGCCACAGTACCACTTTGGTTTTCTGGTGGTTAACTGGAGATACGCATCTCACATACTTTTCGTACCCAAGCTGGCTATGGAACTGCAATCCTCAGATCTCAGCCTCCTGAGTAGCTATGATTACAGGCATGAGGCATCTGTGCCGGCAACCTCTTGCTCTTACAGCAAAGCTGATGTTTGTTTCTTGTCATTCACTGAAATATTTAACACAATTCTTAGTAAATCACTTCCTGTAACTCTACAGGAGACATTTTTAGATTTCATCTCATGCTTTTCCTGATTTACTTTTCAGAATATTACTTTGCAGAAGGTTCTACTTGTGTTACAGAACAAAGCATATTGAGGAAGACAAGAGAGATGCTCTAATTTACTTGGGCTCAAATTCAAGCCACTAGTCTTTTTTTTTTCTTTTTGCAAGTCCTCTGGCTTGAGCTGAGGGCCTGGGCACTGTCCTTGGGCTTTTTCTCAAGGCTAGTGCTCTGCCACTTGAGCCACAGCACCACTTCTGGCTTTCCTTATGTATGTGGTACTAAGGAATAGAATCCAGGTCTTCGTGCATTCTAGGCAAGCACTCTACCACTAGACCAAACTCCTGGCCCCATAAGCCTCTAATTATAATATTTGTAGTATCTTTACTCAGAGACCTTCTTATACCTTCTTATCTAATCGCTAGGCAGTTTAGCCATAGCCCTTGAGCCATAGCTCCAGTTCAGGTTTGTGCTAGTTATTTTGCAGATGGAGTCTCATGAACCTTTATGCCTAGAAAGGTTTGAACCATGATCCTTTTGATCTCAGCCTTCTATATAATAGGATTATAGTATGATCTACTAGCACCCACTCCTGGTTCAATTCTTTAACAGAATTGGTTTGTGCTTCATTAATATTATTGAAAGGAATGCTTTTTTTTCTAAACTTGGAAAAGATCATGGTCATAACATATGATTTGCTTGCTTGAGATTTGTCTTAGGAGAAACTAAGTTTAGATATTCATTGTGGAAGGCTGAAAGAAGGGAAATTTTTCTGACATCTGGAAATCAGCATGGATCATCTTTATGTGTCATTTACCATGATAGTTTAAACTTAACTTTGTGTAACTCTGGTGAGTTATTTATGTTGCTTTTTATATTCCAAGCCAGAGCAATCCTCATGTTCTTTTCCATGCTATAGCATTTACAAAGTAACATATGGTTATCTCTGAAACTAAAAATTGTATTCCTTTTCAGCCTGGTTATATCAGTCCAGCTCTAACTCTGGGGGCAGTCTTGATCTGACACTATGTTTTATTAGGAGACATATCTGTGTTCTGTGATCTTAAATGGCAGTGTGTTCATGGTTTAGAGCAGGGTTCTGGACCAGGGATGAGTTGTCTAGGCAACCAGTGGGGTAACAATATTTTCAAGGTTTCTTTCCTCCCAAAAAGAAAAAAGTCAAAACTATTTCAGGCAGCAATCTCTTTTTAGGTGACCATGATATGAAAACCTTCCTGTCACTTATCCATTAAATACTCTGTTTTAATGTTACTAGCTGCTGACCTCCCAATATCTTCTGTAGAACATTGTGCTTTATGGAAAGTCTGGTCAATCTGACCACAGGAAATGTCATATTAATCTCCGTTGGGCATGCCACCAAACTGACCCCCTTTTAAAAGACTCAGAAATGATGGCATATTATCTCTAGTAGATTGTTGTGTACTTATTAATTATTTTAATGTGTTTGTCCTAAGTCATAAGAATGTGATTGCATTTCACTATCAAGTTGTTTCACAATGACATTGGAATTTGAATTCTGAGTATGAAATTCTTGCCTTTGGTTCCTTCCTAGACCCCAGAGTTTAAAAACAATGTATGCATGTATACACACACACACACACACACACACACACACACACACACACACACTACAAATTTTATAATTTTTGGTATGGAATAAAGGTAGTTTGAGATTACACCAGAAATGAAAATTGTTTACAATTTTACTATTGATTAAACTATTTTAATTTGTTTTCATATAAAGGTACATTAAAAATGAAAGAATATACTAAGTAGATGCAATATTGCCAACCCAGTAACCATTCAATTTCCTTAGGTTCACAATATTCTCGCAATATTTGGGGGCATTGCTTCTGCAAATCCATGCAGTTCTATTTAGATGGAGTCTGTGTCCTATTCCCAAGAGAAGAAAATTATCCAGATGTGCCTAACTGGAAAATTATACATATCCAGTCCCCATGGGTCATTCAGGGAATCACATGTGATCTAGGTAGGCCAGTGACATCAAGTTTAAGCAAAGCTCACCTTCTAAGGAGGTTATGGAGAGGGTAGAATGCAAAAATCAAGTTGGCGCTATTCATATGACAGTCACAAAGGATAAAAGTGTCTGAGAGTGAGCAATGAGGAAATATGTAAAACAATAAAGAAATGCTACTGGCTTACAGTTTTCTTGACTCAACCACTTATTTTTCATAAAACAACACATTTCTGCTTTCTGGCTTTCACTCCTTTCCTTTGTCTCTTACAAAAGACATTTCCAATTTAATTTTTGTCACTTGCCATTGAAACATATTCCACCATTACAATTGAATATAATTATAACAGCTTATATACAATTATATCATCATTTTAAGTCACTTTATATAAATCAGTAATTAATACAGGAAAATTATTATTTTTTTTTGCCAGTCCTGGGCTTGAGCTCAGGGCCTGAGCACTGTCCTTGGACTTTCTCAAGGCTAGAGCTCTACCACTTGAGCCTCAGCACCACTTCCGGCTTTTTTGTATTATGTGGTGCCGAGGAATCGAACCCGGGTCTTCATGCATGCTAGGCAAGCACTTTAACCACTAGGCCAAACTCCCGGCCAGGAAAATTATTTTTGAGGAAAGGGAAGTTGGAATCATGTTAAAAGAGGATTTGTGGGAGCTGGGATAGTGGGAAGTATTATGTTCCTCCCATCCATGTTTGTTTTATTTATTTATTTATTTTTATTTTTTGCCAGTCCTAAGGCTTGAACTCAGGGTCTGGGTATTTTCCTTGGGCTTTCTCAAGGCTAGCGCTCTATCACTTGAGCCACAGTGCCACTTCTGGCTTTTTCTGTGTATGTGGTTCTGAGGAATCAAACCCAGGTTTTTGTGCATGCTAGGCAAGCACTCTACTACTAGGCCATGGCCTGTCATCCATGATATAGGCTAGGCTGGTCTAGAACATTTTATCTTCTGATTGATCTGGAATCCACGATCCTCCTGTGTCAGCTTCCCAAGAGCTAGAATTATACTTATGTACCACCATGTCTGGTTTTATTCTGTGTCCTATCTAGGTAAGGGGATGGAAGCTCAAAAAAGTGTTGATGAAGCTTCAAATAGTGTTGTGTCCTGGATCAAAGACAAAACTGAACAAAAGACTAATGTGAGATTATATCATGTCTATCTGATATAGTGTGCACTAGCTAAAATACCTAAAGACATTTATTATCATTGGAAAAGTGAAGGTTGTTTCCTATTTGGATACTGTATTGATAAAATGCCTAGCCTGTCTATGCCAGGCACTAGATTAGGCATTGGGATAAAAAATGCTGCCAAGCAAATTCTGTGCTGAGGCTAAACACACTCAAGAAGATCCCTTGTAAAGCAAAGCAAACAAACCTGATTTGTATTGCAGTGTTATTGTCTGGAGTCTTACTGAAAGACACAAGTTCTGAATGAAATATGTAAATCTTAAGAGCAGAAAAATAAAATGAAGACTCTAAAGGAATGGATTCTGGCCTCAAATGGTGCAGAAGATTTGAGCCTTAAAATGAGATCAGAAACATTTGATTGCGTCTCTGTTCGACACTAACTGCTGTAAAAAGTGTAAGAAAGCAGTGTTACATGACATTTACCGACTAATCAATGAAGGTGAATCTGAATCTCATATTCATCTATTGGCGCTATAGTTTTGGAAACGTTACTGACTGGACTATTCTTTTATCTCTAATTAGAGAAAGTAATTCCTACCTTTCAGGGCAGTTTCAAAGATTAAATTAAAATGAAAGGTATAGGCCAGCCCAGACACTGAAGTCTGTGAGACCCTTATCTCCAATTAACCCCCAGAAAAACAGAAGTGGTGCTATGGCTCAATGGGTAGGATAGTAGCCTAGACTGAAGAGTTCAGGTACAACACCCAGGCCCAGAAATCAAGTCCCACCACGGACAAAAAAAAAAAAAAGAATCCATGACTGCAAAATCAGATATGTTGATTGGTTTAAGCTTGTACACATACCAAAGACTAATCACAGGACATTGGCTACAACTATTACAAAGGAGTGTATTATCCGTGTTTACATTATAACAAAATTTGAGGCAGGCTCTATAGGAAAATGTTTACTATTTTGGATCCCACAGAGTGGGGCAAGCATTGGCTGGGTTCTGGTGAAGGGTTTTTGGGATGCATAACACCATCTTGTGTAGAAATGATAAAAATGCATTTGTATGTGTGTGTATGCATGCATGCTTGCATCAGTGTGTGTATGTGCGTGCAAGTGATCACATGCATAGAAGAAAGCAGGAAAAGAAGTATCACGTTTATCCTTCATTTGTCTCCTATTCCATCCAGGATTCTAGGAAGGCCTTCACATTCGTTCAGGGTTTTTCCCCTTCAGTCTGGGAACTTAGGTGTCAGTCTTCTCGCATTTTAATATATTTATTTGATTTTAATTTCCTGTCATGCACAGTTATAGGCACTAAGAACAAAGTTGTCTGATAAATGCTTGCAGGTTTTGTTTGTTCTCTAATTTAATGAATGCATCATCAATCCTAATATTAGAATTCTTTTTTTTATAATTTTTATTGTGATTAATAGAAGGGATACATTATATTCACCAGATAGAAGGTGCATAACTTCACAAACATTGATACCCTTTCTTATGACATGGTCCCCATTTCCCTCCCACCCTCCTCCCACTTATCTTGATTTCCCCCTAGAATTCTGATTTTATTTGTGACATAATATTATTTCAGCCAGTGTTTAAAATTGTATCTAATGAAAGAGAATGTGGGTAAATACTTGCTCAAATCTTAAAATAATTTTGCATGTTTAGGGTTATAATGAAAAGTTTCAAGTGACAAATTAAGCAATGATTTTTTTTGCCAATTTCTAGGGCTTGAACTCAGAGCCTGGGAGGTATCCCTGAGCTTTTGGTCTCAAAGTTAGCAGTCTGCCATTTAAGCCACAGCTCTACTCCTGGTTTTTTGATGATAAAAGTCTCATGGATTTTTAAAAAATTTTCATATACACACATTCACATATGCATGCTTACATGTGCATTTTCATATACAAACATGATTTCTTTGCTCACAAAAATTATCATTTGGAAACCTAAAGTTAAAATATATCAATGATAATATTCTAATATTTATAACTTGTCCAAATCTATTTATTTGGAAAATTGTGATTCATTTGACTTTTTAAGCTACTTTTTGGCCTGTAAAATGAAATTGACTTCGGAATTTTTATTTAAAAGTTTACAGTGTCTTAACATTGTATTTGAAGCATAGTAAATATTTCTAAATTGTTGATATGAGGAAATTGCTATATATTTACGTAAATGACTTTTTAACCTCAGATTTTTTTTCTAGATTGCTCCATTTTTAAGCTGTGTCAACGAAAATTTTCTTCATTTTAACACAGTCATTCTTTTTTTTTATTGTTCGGGTAGCATATGGAAGTGATTTTTTTTTAAAGCATTAATCATACAAAGTAGAGAGATGTGTTATTCTCTCTCTTCTAAGGTTTTTTTGTGACCTAAATCTAAGAATGATCTCCTTGTTGGGTGTGGTGGCTCACGCCTGTAACCCTCGCTTCGCAGGAGGCTGAGATCTGAGGATCAAGGTTCAAGCCAGCCCGGGGATAAAAGGACCTGAGACTGTTTTTTTCATTTTTTCACATATCTTTTATTGTAATTATTAGAAGGGTTACATTACACTACCAGATAGAAAGTGCATTGCTTCACAAACATTGACACACTTTCTCATGTCTTGGTTCCCATTAACCTCCCCCCCCTACTCCTACCCCTCATTTTGTTTTCCCCCCCTTCCCTATATGATTTCAAATAACCAAATATGCATAAATAAATTATATCAGATAACAAGGTGAAATACTTTAACAATATGATATAACCAAGGGACAGCAAAAGAGATGAGAGATAACATAGGAAGGACAAAAATCACTCATTATATGGCTTTTGTTTCTATATCCTGGAGGTCCTTTCATTTAGTGTCATACTATATGGCCTTATGTATCTAGGTTTTGGTCTATTGTAAACCTCTGCTAGAAGAGCCCAAGGTTTCTATTGGTTATGACAAATGAGGGAAACCATTGAGCTTATGTTCTTTGAGTCTGGCTTACTTCATTTAATATGATCTTTTCTAAGGCTTTCCATTTCCTTACAAATGAGGCAATGTTGTTCTTTCTGACAGCAGCATAGAATTCCACTGTGTATAAATGCCACATCTTGTTGATCCACTCATCAACTGAGGGGCATCTGGATTGGTTCCATACCTTTGCTATGGTAAATAGTGATGCAATGAACATAGTTGTGCTAGTGGATTTAGTATGTCCTTGTTTCTGGACAATTGGGTAAATGCCAAGTAGTGGAATTGCTGGGTTATAGGGGAGCTCTATGTTTAGTCTTTTTTTTTTTGCCAGTCCTGGGCTTGAGCTCAGGGCCTGAGCACTGTCCTTGGACTTTCTCAAGGCTAGAACTCTACCACTTGAGCCTCAGCACCACTTCTGGCTTTTTTCTATGTATGTGGTACCAAGGAATCGAACCCAGGTCTTCATGCATGCTAGGCAAGCACTTTAACCACTAGGCCAAACTCCCAGCCCTATGTTTAGTCTTTTGAAGAACTGCCATACTGCTTTCCATAGTTATTGAACAAGTTTGCACTCTCACCAACAGTGTAGTAGTGATACCTCCTGGCCACATCCCCTCCAGCATCTGTTGTTATTAAATTTCTTGATCCTGGTCATTCTAACTGGAGTGAGGTGGAATCTTAGAGTTGTTTTGATTTGCATTTCTTTTATGGCCAGAGATGTTGAGCATTTCTTCATGTGTCTATAGGCCATTCTTATTTCTTCTTTAGAGAATTCTCTCTTTAAATCTTTGGCCCATCTTTTAATGGGATGGTTGTTTCTTTGGAGATTAGTTTTGGAGTGATTCAATTTTTTGAGCTTTTGATACATGTTAGATACTAGCCTTTGTCTGTTGTATGCTTAGTGAAGATCTTCTCCCACTCTGTAGGCTTTCTAGTTAGTTTGCTATGTCCTTTGTGATACATTGCTCTGGTTTCTCAATTTTTTAAATATGTGACATTATTGGGGTTTGAGCTCAAAGCTTTGAACTCTCACTGGATGTTGTTCTTTCTAGGCTGGAACCTTACCCTTGATCCACACCTCCATTTAGGGCATTTGGAGGTAAGAGTCTCATGAACATTCCTTTCCTAGTTGGCTTCAGATAGTGACCCTTAGGTGCTGGATTAGAATGAGAGGTATGAGGCACTAGCACTCAGTTCTTTTGCTTTCATATCTGTAGTTGTTTCGCCTTTCAAATCACATAAAAACTAGTCAAAATAGTTTAAAATAATAAGTACATTAGTGGGGAACATTTAATTAATAACCTCCTAATGTTTAGCACATAATTTAATATCTTAGAGCTAAACTGCACAGGTTACCACACAGAATTCTAGAAATTCTTCAAATTCAATCTGAAAACTTAAGAACAAACTAGTAGAAACAACTACAGACATATACAGTAGCCTTCTGATCTCATAACAAATAAGTAATTCTATAGGACTTCTTTTGAAACATGTAATTGTTTTATAAATGCAAGATGTATTTAAGGGGATTGAGAGATATGGAAGGAGATCATATTATCAGAAGATAATCAGAGTCTTCTTTTTGACTTTGATTAGTCACAGTATAGCCACTGTTCCGTATTATTGTTAAGTATGAATTTTTGGTAGTTTTGAGGCTCCACAACAAATGGAAAACACCAATTGAACTCTCTTGTATTCTGTACTTAAGAGCATTACTTATTTGAGACTCAGGTGATATTTTTGTGGTCATCACCACAATGTAGGAATGGAAGATTAGAAAGCATATGAATCTGCTGAGTGTCATACCCTTGTAAAGTGATAAAGCTAAGAATTAAACTCAGGCAGCAACTGGGCTTTTAATCATTTACTAGATAGACTATTATATTGTAGAAATGAAATATTAAGCCTTTACAATTAGATAATTATGTCTCATGTCTTCAACTTCTACCACAATCCACCTAGCTTACAACTCCTATAATGCTCTGTATATTTTACATTTGATTATTAATATATTTTATACTTACCATTTAAATAGGATGAGAAAATTGGGCAGAAATTGTACTGAAAAGGACAATTGGGTTTTTCTGCTGTAGTAAAAAACAGATAAGTCCACGGGTCATATATGATCTTTTCTTTCATATTTTTTACTGTAATTAATAGAAGGGTTACATTATATTCACCAGATAGAAGGTGCATTAATTCACATACATTGATACCCTTTCACATGTCTTGGTACCCATTTCCCTCCCCCCATCCCCACCACTCATCTTGTTTTCCCCCCTTCCCTATCCAATTTCAAATAACCAAATATAAATATATCCAATATATCAGGTAACAAAGTGGGACACTGTAACAATATGAGATAACCAAGGGACAGCAAAAGAGATGAGAGATAACATAGTACATTAAGGACAACAATCATTCATTATATGGCTTTTGTTTCAATATCCTAGAGGTCCTTTCATTTAGCATGATACTATATGGGCTTATGTATCAAGGTTTTGCTCTATTGCAGATCTCTGCTAGGAGAGCCCAAGGTTTCTACTGATTATGACGAATGAGGGAAACCATTGAGCCTAAGTTCCTTTGAGTCTGGCTTACTTCACTTAATATGATTTATTCTAAGTCTTTCCATTTCCTAACAAATGGAGCAATGCCGTTCTTTCTGACAGCAGCATAGAATTCCATTGTGTACATATACCACATCTTGTTGATCCACTCATCAACTGAGGTACATCTAGGTTGGTTCCAGGACCTGAGACTCATCTCTAATTAACCTCTAGAAAACTGGAAGTGAGGCATGGCTTCAGGGTAGGGCAGTAACTTTGAGCTGAAGATCTCAGTGACAGCACCAAGGCTCAGTTCAAGTCCATGACTTACAGGAAAGAAAAAAAAGAAATCTCTTTGGAGCTAGCTTTTAATCTCATCCCAGAAAAAGTCTTCCTTTTCCCTTCCCCTTCCCCTACCCCTCCCCCTCCCTTCACCTCCCTTTCTTTCCCTTCCCTTCCCTTTTAATCTCATCCAAGCAAAAGACTTCCTTTCCCCTTCTCTTTCTCCTCCTCCTTCCCCTTCCCCTTCCCCTTCCCCTTCTCATTCCTCTTCCCTTCCTCTCTCCTCTCTTCTCCTCCCTTCTTCCTTTCATTCTTTCTCTTTTATTGGTGGTACTTGGGCTTGACTCAGGGCCTTGTACTTAACCAGGTGCTTATCATTTGCATTGGATCACTTGATACACTTTGAGGCCTCTTTTTTTGTGTTATTTTTGAGAGTGCTTTGCTTTGTTTTGGGCAAGGCAAGGCAAGCCTAGACTACACACACACACACACACACACACACACACACACACACACACACACACACACAGCTACACACAGCCACTGGGTTTCTCCATTAGTTTGAGATGACAGGTGTACAACACAGTGTCTTACCACTGCTGAAAATGAAGTATTGCTTAAGCTATCTTCCAGTAACCTTGTCCCCATGCCTGGGACAAGGTAAGAGATGGAAGTCACTGCTTTCAGGAGTTATGTCATCTTTATGATACAAACACATACATGGCCCAAGGTGGGGACAGAGGGCTATCACACTTACCAGTCAGTTGAAAAAGTAAACAAAGTCCTCATTGGCAGCAAGAATTTGTCTCCTTTCACTAATGTACGCCAAGGGCCTAAAAGGATTTAAAGCAATACACATTCAATGTATTTTTTAATGAATGAACGGAATCAATAATATATTTTCATATTTGATGAGTAAGTGTAGCTAAATTTGAAAAGATTTAGAAAGGTGCATCATTATTATAGTAACTTGTCTTATCCTTCCTTAGTATAATTTTTGACATTTTTTATGTTAAAGAGGAAAATACATGAAAGAAATGGCAATATCTATTTGCTAACTACCTTGTTTTGCAGCAGAATAATGCAAATTGTTTTTGAAAAATAACCTAAATATCAAGCAATAGTGTATTAGTTGGCTTAATTATGGAATAAGCACAGCATAGAACATTTTATAGCCACTATAGTGAGATTTAATGCATTTAAAATTGAAAATGATCATTATATTCAATGAAAAAATAAACTAAACAGTTATGTTTTATGAATACAAATGATAATGTTTTAAGTAGTATTCTCTAAATGTTTAAAAATAACACTGATTATTTTAATGGTTCCTAATACAATAATAACTTCAATATATTTAAATTTATAGCAAATTGAGCTTTTATCTTGAGCATAATGTTAATATGAATAGCAAGGTTTTGAATAGCAAGACACTGATAAAAGGGGGAAAATACTCTCTGGATAACACTATTGGTTCTCCAAGCAATGCTCTAAGGAATTCATGTCTGCAGAATAAATGCAACAGAAAAATAAATCCATCGTTTTTGAGGCGAAAAGAGCCAAAGATTAGGAAATGTAGTACTTCATTTTTTCCCTCTTTTCCCTTAACCAGATGAATAGACTCAGTGAACATTTACTTATGTTGGTTAATTTAGGAGAGACTTTTTTATACAAGTTTATGGATTATGCCTCTATTTCCATTATGAGTGCTTTAGTAAGCAGCTTTACAAGTTATAGGATCAACAGAAGTTTGACTTTGTGTCTTTTCAATATTTACCTGAACTCTTTCCTCTTTTATAATTAATCTGTAAATATTTTAAGAATTAACTTTTGATACATTAATGCAATATATTTGCTTTAAAGAAACCTGCTAATAACCCCTAAGAAAATACTTCAAAGCTCAGGCCAAGTTTTCTAATCCCGAGTCTTTTATAACTCCACCAATTTTGTTCCTGAAATTTTCATCCTGAACCTGAAAATAGGTATTTATTTTCCCACTATTACCTTTCTCATACTATTTTATGTTTTCACTGTACAAGCTGGTTTCTTACTATTACCCCTTGCATTTATGTTATAAAAATGACTGCATTGAAAATGAACTTAAAAGTTATATTTGCAGGGGATGGGAGTTTGGCCTATTGGTAGAGTGCTTGCCTAGCTTACACGAAGACCCGGGTTCAATTCCTTGGTACCACGTACACAGAAAAAAGCAGGAACTGGTGCTGTGGCTCAAATGGTAAAGCTCTAGCCTTGAGAAAAGTCCAAGGACAGTGCTCAGGTCCCGAGTTCAAGCCCCACAACTGGCAAAAAAAAAGTTATATTTGCAAACTGATTTGCAAGCCATAATCAAGTCTCAAAATATTAAAAATGCATTTCCAAAGCAATAAACACAACTTAAATAATTGTGATGTTACAAGCCAACTACCCGTATTGTATACAGCATAGGTATATAATACCATGACACTTGATCAGTTATGAAAAGAAGCTTGATAATTTTTAACATATTTGTTAGCTCCATGTGTAGAATAGCAAAAATGATAAAGAAAATCAATTAATATTGTTCTTGCCCGTAACCAATGGTTTTATTCTACCACCTGAGTCCTTGAGTCATATATGCTTAATTAGAAACCAACTGAATGAAAATTAATTATCTTGGCAGTTTTCTCATCATGACTGCAGACTTATGCAGAGATCAAACTATAATCGTTTTTATTTTTCATGAAAAACACTCACAAGTTTTCATTGAGTTTGGTACAAAACCAGTCAAAATAACAAAAATGTCCCATCCATTCTCAGGTGGTTAATATATTCATGATCAGGGACCACAGCCCAGCCTTTTGCAATCAGGACTTGAGCACCTCATTACCTAGGGTAAGAATGTAAGGCTATGTTCCTTGCTCCACTTGGGGCACAGTAAGAAGAAGCTCCACACTAAAATCATTAAGGGGAGGCAGGAAATTCTGATCTATGTGTGGTTCAATAATGTCACTATCCTTTTATCTTCATGAATATGGAATTTCCATAACTCCAAGGAATCTTTTTCTACTGTTGGTGTGTCTCTGGGGCTCAGCCAATAGTTTGGGATTTAATAAGTTGTTGCATAAATGATTTATATGGTATCTCACTGAAAAATCTCATTGAAAGTATGACAAAAACAATAACATCCACAAACAAATAGTTAAGATTTGCTCATAAGAATGCCAGTAATGGGATTTTTAAAATGGGTGTGACTTTTGTAGTCAGTTTTATTCAAATTAAAGTTCAAAAAGGAACGTATCAATTCTGTATGACCAACAATCTATTGGGTTCCTAGTTCATAAATTCAGTGAGAACCTTTCACATAAATGATTCTAAAGAATAATACCATTAAAAATACATATCCTCAAAGAGTTATGTCTGTGGAGCTGGGTATAATCATATTCAGAGAAAATGATAGTATAAATATAAGAAGATAAGTAAGATGCACAGCAATGTATTATACCATGAAATGTTTAAAGGTCCACACAGAGCAGGGCTGGGGTAGGGATTTATGTGCTGCCTGAGTGGCACATTTGTGTGCCTCTTTGAAGAGTGACTGTCCCTCTAAAATGGGTATTGATGACTAGAACCACTCAGTGCATTTCGAACTAAGGTTTAAAAAAATCAAGAGGACGTTAAGTCACATAGATGATACCCTCTGAACATCCAGGAGGATCAGGAAATTATATTTTCTGGTAAGGCCTGGTAGATTGAAAACATTACACATAAAGACTAAAAGTAACCTGAGCATAGCCAATCATCACACCCAACACATATTTACTATGGATTCAATATTCTCCCTCTGTAACTGAAAATAAAGAGATTATTAGTATATTAGAATTTATGACATTGTTGACCCTAGTGTAGAATTTCAAAGAACCAAACCACCACATATCTAAGGGTTCCTTTCTTTTTGCTTTTTTTTTTTTCCTGATGCAGGAACTGTATTATTTAAGGTGATGGGACATTGATAGCCTGCTCATCTTGATGACAGTAGCTTCAAGTGCTTCTATAAACTTTGATAAAATGCAACTATGGAAATGCTGACTATAGTAATTCTGGATGAATGCAGTTACCACATACTCTCATTCCAACACAAAATCACACATCCCTCCTTAAATCATTTGTTTTGTTTTGCAACCTGTGTAATTTGCCCCATTCATAAAACCAATACATAGTCTACATAGAACCCTCTCTAGTTGAAGCCTTTGCTTTTTTTAAGGACCTGAATGTTTACAGTCATGATACCGAGTAACTACTTTCATTTTCTTTTTCTAAGCTTAAATAGTGTTTTTTTAAATAGCTGAATCCAAACACATGTAAGTAAATCTTGTACAAAAAAATTAATACTTCAAAAAATCTTTAGTTTTTGATTGACTTCTCTCAAATTTTTTATTCTAAGCCATTTATATGTAAAAATGGAGAAGAGGACTGAACATTAATTCAGAGAAAAAAGGGACGAATGAAAGCATTACTTACTTCAAAAGGCAATGACTTCAGTGAATAAAAAAAACAATATTTTATTTTTCTACTCTTATCAGTTATATGTGAGACTTCATGTTAAGAGATTACAGGAGAATAAATCAGGAGATAGCAAAGCTTACTGATTAAAATACTGGGCTTAGAGTTAAACAGAATAATTTGTATCCAGATTCTTCCAGTAAATTATTTATATACTGATCTTACTTATATACTTGTAAATTGGTTAATGCTAGTACATACAACACAAACTTATGAGAGTTAAATATGGTAACACTTAAAAATACCAGTTGGCACAGTGAATGGCAGAAAATGAATACTCTTCAACTATCATTCTTCTATTAGTAGACTTAACTATACAGTTTGCCTATGTGATATTTGGCTGATTGATATAGAAGTAAAACAGGAAGATTAATAAATTGCATTCTCTATAAGAGTCTAGATGAAGAATATTACCTGAATTACATAAGACAAATTTAAATGTGCAACATAAACACAAGTTTTTCTTGAGATGTAGAAAATTTAATATCAATATCATAGGGTATGACTACCATTATAAATTTACATCTAGACTCATTGTTAGAGCCCATACATTTTCCACCATGTTCCTTTTTGATGAAAATAAGGACAGAGAAAAGGATGCAGGAAAAGATGATTCCCAGTTAAAGATGAATAAATAAAAGGAGAAAAAGAGCTGTATCATTACTTAGCACACCTGTATTATATGTTAATCTTTGTCATGTACATCTTATATCTCAATATTATTTTAGAAAATGTATACTTATTTGACAATAATATGTACAAAAGCTATCTAGAATAAATTTTAAGGCAACTTCTTTAAGAAAGAGCATAGAATCAAGATTCTGGAAACTCAGGACTATTTTCTTTTCTTTTACTCTGTGACAAGTAACTGATGTTCAGACTACAATTTCATATTGCCAACACTTTTATGCTAGTATTATATGTGCTTATTCCGAACAATTGAAAGTGATGTTTGGTACATTTTAATATCTATATGCAGCACTGAAATTTGTGTATTTCATAGAAAATTGCTTTTTGACTCAGACATATATGATGATGTTCATCTATTTGGATGTGTGTAGCTCCAGCTCCTTCAATTTACTATTTTGCATTAACTCAAATTTAGTAAAACATCACATTTTATTCATCAGTTCAGTTTTAAGAAAACACAGCTTTACTATTTTTCCTGTTGAGAGATATTTCTTTCTCATTACTGCATGTAAAGTTTCTCTTTGAGTGTGTCACATGGAAATGTGCAGATCTATATTGTAAAGTGCATTCGAAGAATGGAATTGCTGCATAAGGTTTGACTATCTTAACCAAACTATTTATTACTCAGTGTTTTACTTCTTCAACTTTATTAAATATATCTCCAACTATGTACATACATTGGTAAATATTAAGATTCTAAAAGTAAGTACACTAATTAATAATGTTTAACTAAAATTTGTCACCAAAAATAACACCATAAAACTGAAAATTTCATGGGAATATTAGAAATGTGTTGAGTTTAAATGAAGTGCATTAGTGACAAAAGTTTTTTCCATTTTCTTTTGTATTTATGTTTATTCATGTTTACTTTTGTCATTCTTTCAATTAGGTTATTACATTTTTAACTTATAACTATGGAACGTTGAGAAAGATAATGGAAAGAAATTCTTTTAAAAATTTATTTCACTATGAATTGATTGAATTATTTGAGGTTTACAATATGACAGTATTAGATGAACATAGACAGTAAATTATATACCAGAAATGTCCATCATTTTATTCAGTTATTGTTTTCACCATTTGAGAAGTTTTGCTGCATAAGAAAATATTTAATTCAGAGTAATTGTAACATTATAATTTTATTAGCAATTGTTCTTATATTTTAACATTAGATCTGTAGGCTTATTTATCTTACATATCAACATTTTTATGCTTTTATAATAAAAAATACACCGGGAATGATAAATTATACAGGTCTCTAGGCATTTCCAAGGAGTAAGGCTAAAGGATGATATTCTTAGGATATTCTTTATTCTTCACAAAGGCACAATGCTATGTGCATCTGATCATATAAAATAATGTTTATCAATATGAAGTCCAGGATATTGAATCAAGGTTGTCTATTTTTTTCTTTGTTGCTGCTTTAGTTTTCTTTTCTTTTTGTCTTGTTAGTTTGTCTGTCTTTGCAGGGTGTGAGGGGCACAGAAATGGAGGGACAAAGGGTGAACAAATGCCGCAGTGATACTCAGTAGAAATTATGTTGAAAATGAAGTATACACTATGTGATTGGGCATGGGAGGGAAAAACTGGGAGAGGGTGAGGGACAGGGTGATGTTGTTCAAAAAGAAATGTATTCTTTACCTGATTTTTGTAACTATAACCACTCTGCACATCACCTTTATAATAACTGTTTTTAAAACGTCAATGCAGCAAGGGGAAAATATATTTCTTATCATCAACATGTTGAAATTCTTTCTTGTTCTGCATATTACTCTATTATTAATTTATAGTATTAATGTCATCTTCCACTTTTTATTAGTTATTTGTATTATTAGTGCCGTCTTCCACTCTTTGAACTTGTTAGCACTTAACAATGTTTTCTTGATAAGCTTTAATGATAATATTCAAACTTATAACTCGTTACCATACTATTTATGCTTTTTCTGACTTACTTTAAAGCCACTTCCTGTTCAACAGCCATAAAGATCATTTCCAATGCATTTTAATTAAACAGAGTTTGTTGTTCACAGTTAAGGTTTAATCCATACAGAATACATTTGGGGATGTGGTATGAGTTAAAAATCCTGTTACTCCCTTCTACATGGGTTTTAAATTGTTATACTGCCCAAGCTAAGATCAGGGCATTAAGTAATGGCTAAATTCAGGAGACATCAAATTTATCCTGCAAAGAAGATTGTATTTTTTTCTCAAAGCCAGTGAAAAATAGCACTGTTTGTGGGGTGTTGAGGAAAGCGGAAGAGGGCGAAAGAGGAGAAGCAGAAGAGACAGGAGAAGCAGACAGAGAAGAACATAACATGGCTATTGTGTTGTGCAAAGTCAAATATCAAAGGGCTGACCCTAAGGCAGAAGCTAACATTTCTCTTTCTTTCTTTCTTTCTTTCTTTCTTTCTTTCTTTCTTTCTTTCTTTCTTTCTTTCTTTCTTTCTTTCTTTCTCTCTCTGTCTCTCTCTCTGTCTCTCTGTCTCTCTCTCTGTCTCTGTCTCTCTCTCTGTCTCTCTCTGTCTCTCTCTGTCTCTCTCTGTCTCTGTCTCTCTCTCTCTCTCTCTCTCTCTCTCTCTCTCTCTCTCTCTCTCTTTCTTTTTTTTTGCCAGTTGTGGGACTTGAACTCTGGGCCTGGGCATTGTCCCTGAGCTCTTTGGCTCAAGGCTACCACCCTACCTCATGGGCCATAACACCACTTCTGGTTTTCAGGTGGTTAATTGGAGTTAAAGTCTCATGGACTTTAGTTCCCTGGGCTGGCTTTGAACCGCAATCCTCAGATCACAGATTCCTGAGTAGCTAGGGTTACAGGCGTGATCCACTGTACCCAGCTCTAACATTGTCTTTTATACATTATATCTTCAGCCAAAAAGATATGTGCTGTAGATTCTGTCATGTTGTTATCCCTAACTTTGGAACCTTTCAACATCTTTAAAATTTTTATTTGTATATCTATATTTTCCCCAAAATATGAGCTCATAAAGGAGAAATTATCAGTATGCAGCCTACTATTCAAGCAACAGAAGTAAAATATAAAATACCAAAAATTTTATAAAGATATATAAAGCTGGAGAACATAACTGTGATGGTGCCACTTCTTAGGACTAGAAACAACTGGAAAAAATTCACTTCAAAAGTAAGGAGAAAAAGTAAAATTGGGAGAACCCAATAAAGCTTCTCAGGTATGGTAGACTTTGTGATGTGAGCATTTTTATCGTCTGTGTGACCAAGTGTGGCTGAAACAACCAAAGTAAAGAACTATTTTTCTTATGGTTTAGTTTATCTTGGGAGGAGTGGTTCATATCATAGCAGACATGAAGCTAACTAAAGTTACAGTAGAAGCAGGAAAATGTACTATGTCACACCAAAGGTCCAGCCTCAGTGACCTACATCCTTCATTAAGGCCCCACTTTCAAAGTACCACTTTCTTCCAATAAGTGATTCAAAAATTATTTTTGAATCATTAACAATGTTTTATATCAGTGCAAACAAACCTCAGGTGGACATGAAATATTAAATGTTTTTCAAACAAAACAAATTCTATTCACAAGATTGACAATATTTTTTAAAGTAAGTAGCTGAACTGAAAAAAAATAAAACCCATAGTAATCATCCTAGGAATAAAGATTTGGGGGATTATGAGCTATGCAAATTTTGAGTTTATAAGTGGAGTCAAGGGTTCATTAGATCAAGTCACTTCCACCAGGACCTAATCATCCCTGGAAATGGCCTTATAATACACAAGAAATCCAGATGTGTGCTTTGTGAATCTCCTAGGAATTTCTCAATCCAATCATGCTGACAAGTTTTACCGTTAAAGGGTCAAGACAAGCTTTTAGTTTAAAAAAAAATGTGACAAGCTATTTTTTTAATCTAGGGAAAGTCTATTTTAATTTTGCTCTTTACCTTCCCACTAATCTATGACCAGGGTTCATTATTATCAAGCTCAGAAAGAAGCCAAGCCAGGATGCATGAAACCCAGCCATCTGCTTAGATCATCCTGACAGGTAGAGGACAGGATAGGTAAGAGTGAGGAGGCGTTTTGGAGGTATCCAGAGGTATGCCCTTTCCAAACTTGAGCAGGTGAGGAGAAAATTATGTCCATTCACAGTGTAAATGCCACTCAAGGTCATGCTCTGGATTTCCTCTCAGCAAGGTTCCACCCTCAGTGCTAACTCCAGCACTCACGACTCAGAGATTTCAATAAGTAAGTGGAGAAGCCATCTGTTCCTGATCTTCAGACTCCCAAAGAGTCATAGCTATAAGTAAGAGCAGTTGCCCTAGATGGTCTGTAGAGCATCCAGATTCCAATTTAGATTATATTCTTAACTTGTATTGGTTCTGTGAGTGTGTGTGTAGTGGGGGAGAGGGGAGGAGTATCACTGTCACTTCTCCCCATGTTTACACTGTATTCCAATCAGTCTTACTCCTCCATCACACTTTGGTTTATTTTCAGAATTGCAAGTAATCTATTTTGACAGTATTCTGATATCCACTTCAGAGCAATCTTTCATAGTAGAAAGTAAACCTGATCTTTGAAGAACTGTGAATTCACAAAGAAAGATGGTAAATAAAGTT
The DNA here is from genome assembly GCF_031878675.1 of Megascapheus bottae. NCBI lineage: Eukaryota > Metazoa > Chordata > Mammalia > Rodentia > Geomyidae > Megascapheus > Megascapheus bottae. The sequence goes on from NC_143512.1 coordinate 8,924,852, forward strand.
GAAGAGGTGAGTGATAATTATACATGGAAAATATGTGAAATGTGCTTTAATTGGAATAAATTAGAAGACATGGTTCAACTTTAATTTGTTACACAAGATCTGGTCATCAAATGAAAACCTGGCAGTTAAAGGGGAGCACTTTTTTTTTCCTGGGGTTGGGCAGTACTGGTTTTGAACTAAGGGCTTTGCAGTTGCTTGGGAAACTCTACAACTTGAGTCCACGAAGGACTCTACCCCTTGAGAGTCATGTCTGAAGACATTTTGGTTCTGATTTTTTTTTGCCAGTCCTGGGGCTTGAACTCAGGGCCTGAGCACTGTCCTTGGGCTTTCCATAAGGCCAACGCTCTACCACTTGAGCCACAGAGCCACTTCTAGCTTTTTTTTTCAGTGTATACAGTACTAAGGAATCAAACCCAGAGCGTCATGCATTTGCTAGGCAAGCACTCTACCACTAGGCCCTGGTTCTGGGCCCTGGTTCTGATTGTTTTGATATAGGGTCTCTGGTTTTGCTTGGGCCATCTGGACTATAAGTCCTTATTTATATTTTCCACATAGCTAAAATGACCAACATGAATCAACATACCTAATCATTAGTTGAAATGGAATCTTGTTAATTTTATTTCCAACCTGGATTCAAATATCTATCTTCTTGATCTCTACCTCCCAAATAGCTAAGATTATGGGGATAAGCCACTAGGCCCAGCTAAATGGAATATTTTCAAAATTTTATATCATGTTTGAAATATTCAAATCATCATAACTAACAAATTACAAACAAGCCTATGAGAGAAGAGATAAATACTAAGATTGCAATTTGAGGAAATTAAAACTTTGTTTTACGGGAAATAAAATATGGAGTTTCTGTTCTCCCTTCAGATAACATAACCATGAATATAAAAATTGGAGCAGGATGTGATGTACAACTAGGAAATGAAAAATTCATTTTGGAAGGGGGTAAATGCTGGACAAGTAGAATGAGAGCTTGCAGACTAAACAATTAATTATAAAGCATCATTTGGAGGCTAATCGTACTATAAATAATATGCTTTCCAAGAGTAATTATATCATAATGATAGAGCTTTTCACTTTTACTATTATTTTACAAGGATTCTGAGGAATAATCACAAAATAACAACCAGGAAGATTAGTAATGAGTTTTTAAGAACAGTTAAGCTAAATGGAGATTTTGCTATTGGCTTAGAGGCAAATGTATCTGTTTTGAATTTCTATATTATCTGTAGTGGTTTCTGTGAGGCCAGGAGGATAAAAGCTCAACAAAATGCTCGCAATTCCCTTCCCTACTAAGGTATTTATTTCAGGAAAGGTTTTATTTTGTATAAACTTAGTTTTCATCACTTTGTTATAGAAAACCACTAAATAATTTCCCTATTTTCCCTGTTTGCTTAATCCTTGTTTCCACATAGATAAATCTCATATAATTAGCTTGAGCTTTGAAAAAGTGTTGCCTGGTACACATGAAATGGAGTTTTATGCTGTGCCAGAGGAAGCTGCAGCCTGCTGTGGGTACCGAAATGTTTTGCTGGGATTTCCTTGCCCAGGGCTATGCAAGCATTAAAGAGAGTGCCTGAGAAATTACTCATCACTGAAAATATTTTCTTTGCCACAAAAAAGGAGTGAGGTATTTATTTTACATATACTTTTTCAATATCTAATACAAATATTATTTGATTATATTGTGACTATGACAACAAAACTGACCAAAAGTATATTTTTATTAAAAGAATTACCCAATATATCAGACCTAGCATAAGGTTTGGTGCTTAGGGATAATCATCATATGAAAAATGGAAGAGCATGCGATCAACTCAGGTCTCTAAGAGAATTCATGGAGAACATTTGGAATTTTGCCTTCTGGTTCCATTTTGCCACACTGTGTTTTGCTTTAAATTTTCATTATAAAATCGGTCAGCTGCAAGAATTCATTGTCCTGGGGTATCTATGAAGAACAGAATAACAAATTCAACATATTCATAGTTAAAATACACACTCACAAACACAGACACAGACACACACAGACATACACAGACACACAGACACAGACACAGACACAGACTCAGACACACACACACACACACACACACACACACACACACACACACACACACACTTGTACCCAGGATGGGAACAGTAGAAAAACCCAAATGAAATGAACCCTTGAGTCAAACATTTATCTCATCATATAGAAAAATACTAGTAACAGGTTCAGAGTGTGCCCTTTTGCTAATCTGGGTATTTGCTCTCAAGATTTTATACAGCATTCCTTCACTATTATCAGGGACTAACCTATTGATTTTTATTAACAGCCATGTATATAAAATCCATGGTACTCAAACCCCTTCCACAGGGTGGTTTAGTCTTGTAAATAGTCCATGCACATTCTCTTGTGTAATGTAAACTTCCTGAGATTACTTATTATAGCTAATGCAATATGGATACTGAATCAGTCTTAGGATCTTCGGGGACTATAGTAGGAAAATAACTCTTTGCCTATATCAACTGTCCAGGAGCTGAAATCCTAATCCTGGGATCCAGAAATATAATTTTCTCTTTGATAATCCTCTATGTGATTCTAATATGTTTCTAGTTTTTAAATCATCTCTATCCTCTCCCAAATAATGCTGGTATGTGCTTCCCCTGTAGTCACTCACTAAAGCCTTTTTTCTTCTTTCCTTCTGTTTTTTTCCCTTCTTTCCTTCCTTCCATCCTTCCTTCCTTTTTTTTATTTCTTCCTTTGTTCCCTTTTGTGTTTCTTTGTTTCCCTTATCTTTCTTTCCTTTGTTCTTTCCATTCTTTAACCTTCTTTCTCTCTCTTTTCCTTCCCCTCCCCTCCCTCCCTCTCTCCCTTCCTCCCTTCCTCCTTTCTCCCTTCCTTTCTTCCTTCTTTTTCTACTGACTCTCCCTAGGGCCTCACTGTATAGTCAGGAATAACCTCAAACTTGTGCTCTTCCAGATGGAGACACCTGCGTGCTCAGATTATAGGAATGAACCACCAGAAATACTTCTCGTTACAGTAAAGCACCTGGGATACAGCACTTAAGGAGGACATGGTCTTAGGGAAACAGAAAGCAAAACATGGTAAAGAATGTATTACCATCTAGCGTGTTACTTCTACATTTTCCCCTGAAGTAGCAGATGTAGCAAATATTTCAGAAAGAGGCATTTGCCCTAAAAGAATGGAAAATGATTTAAGCCAAACCAATAAAGGTCTCTGCCTAGGATTCTTCTAATAAAACTTTCTTTCCTCAGAAATTTTCTGAGTGAAAGAGACTTGAGTTGAGAATTTCCTTAGCATATTCCTTGCTATGAGGTTTTATTTATAGTACTGGTATTCAATATTTCCAGTATAAATTCCTTTAAACACTGAATTGTGTACCTACTTTCGACTTACAATGTCTCCTTCTATGATTGCTGGGTACACTGAATGAAATTCTTAATCTTCCTCCTTTTGCATTTTTCCATCTGAGTAAATCGTGCAGGTAACCACTCCTTTGCTCAGGGAAATACCTTGTGAATAACATGGTTTATTCCTTTCTGTGAGCTCTTGCATCCCATCCATCATCAAGTCCCTTCGTCTTTACTTTCAAAATGCAGCGTGAATTGAATAATTTCTTGCCAACTTATACAGCTTTAACTTGAGTCTAAATCACTGTAATCACTAGCTCTGAAGTCTCTGCCTTCTCACTGACTTTCTTGTTTCAACTCTTCACCTCTTATAGCTTCTTCTTCCTTAGACAATATTTTAAAAGTTTAAGCCCATTCTTTCAGTTTGTTTCTTAAAGTCTTCCAATGATTCTTTCTCCTGTTAAGACTGAAAGAGCACCTATACCCATTACCATGGATAATAGTCCTATTCATCATAGCATTTCCTTGTAGCTCTCTTTACTTTTCCATCTTTTTTAAACTCTACATTTGCTTCTGTTTTAGGGTCTTCACATTTGCTGATCCTTCTTATTTGAAGGTTTGGCCAAACTTTCAGAATGATGGCTTCCATGTAGCCTTCTCAAATACCAACCCCATTTCAGAGCAGTCCCCTCCCAGGCTACCTGATTTATAGTAATTTAACTTTCTCTTTCCAGTTATAGTCCAATTCTTTATCCTGCATTTATTTTAATAGGATGATTTTTCATAGGAAATGAAAATATAGGTGGATTGATTTTTAAATTCTGCCTTTACCCTCAGTGAAAAGGCATAGAAGCAGTGAAAATCTGTATACCCATACATAGAGCTAATCTGGCTTGAATATCATTTGATATGCAGAGAATAAAGCAATATCTCAAACCCAAGTAAGTGCTCACTAAGATTTTACAAAATTGACTAAAGAAGTCCACGCAAGAAGATTTCAAATGCAGGAGGAAGAATCAAGTCTATGTACAGAGAGTGGTAAAGAAACTTAGAGTTACTCTTTTCTTGGATCCATCCAACACAAAGACTTTCCTATTCTCTTTACTCACTTTAGTCAGGACCAGCAAATAAACCCCAAATGGATGACTGAGTTTGACTTGGTTTCCTGTCTTTAATAATAGAAAAAGCTGAGATACTGACATACTACTTACCCTTAATAATATTTTCAGGGAAAAGATATTTTATGTTTGCTCTTCTTTCATGGGAAAGAAGGAACACATTTTCCAAGAAGTGTGAGATCTTCCTACATCTTGGAAAAATGTAATTAATTCAAATGCTGCATATAACTTGAAAATATTCAACCAATGCAACATAGAAATACCAAGCCTTTGGTTCTGTTTGTATAATGTGAGATGAATGGGTGACTACCTAGGGCCTGCATACCCAGCTCCTAAACCAAAACCCAATTTCCACCTGTTTTGCAATAATTACTTATTAAGAGTGCTATAAAATATATCCCCAAAGCAATTAGGCTATATATATGTATATATTTATAAATGTATATATTAACTTCAAGTGGTCATATTGATAGTCTAGAGACTCAGTAGCATTTTCAAAACCAGTGCATTTGTTCTATCATAAAATCATTGGATTTGTTGAATTAGCTCTAATCATTTTTGTCTTAATTTAGTTATAGAAGCAAAGCAATATCTATGTCACTTTAGATTCATTTGTTTCATATAGTTATATTCTAACCTGCACAAAAAGATAGTCAGAAATTTTAAAATTCATAATCAAATGTACACACACACCCACACACACACACACACACACACACACATACACACCACTTCAAACACACACTTTTGGAAGCCCCATGGTCTCCAATCTCTTGCTTTCCTCAGTGCATGAAGTCCCTTGCTTTTCTCTCTCTCTTTTTTTTTTTTGCCAGTCGTGCGGCCTGCACTCAGGGCCTGGGCGCTATCCTTGGACTTTTCTCAAGGCTAGATAGAGCTGTACCACTTGAGCCACAGCACCACTTCGACCTTTTTTTCTATGTATGTGGTGCTGAGGAATAGAACACAGGTCTTTTTGCATGCTAGGAAAGCACTCTACCACTAGGCCAAACTACTGGCTCACTTTTCCTTTTTTATTCATGGACATTTGCTGCTTATCTCTTGGGCACTGGCTGACATTGTGCTTGTACCAAAAGACTTGTCTTGTCCATCTCAAGTAGAAACCCCTTCTCTTGTTTATTTGGGGAATCACAGTCAGTTACTCATAGAATCTGTCACAATTTCCAGTTATTCTATTTGTTTATCCATGATCTTTCATTTTCTATTAGAAAAAAATCTTTTTTATTGTAATTAGTAAAAGGGTTACATGATATTTGCCAGATAGAAGGTGCATTAATTCACATACATTGATACCCTTTCACATGTCTTGGTACCCATTACCCTCCCCCCCACACAACCCACCCGTCTTGGTTTTCCCCCTTCCCTATCAAATTTCAAATAACCAAATAAAAATAAATTCAATATATCAGATAACAAAGTGAGATACTATAACAATATGAGATAACCAAGGGACAGCAAAGGAGATGAGAGACAACATAGTACATTAAGGACAACAATCATTTATTATATGGCTTTTGTTTCAATATCCTGGAGGTCCTTTCAATTAGTTTCATACTATATGGCCTTATGTATCAAGATTTTGCTCTATTGCAGATCTCTGCTAGTAGAGCCCAAGGTTTCTACTGATTATGACAAAATGAGGGAAACCATTGAGCCTAAGTTCCTTTGAGTCTGGCTTACTTCACTTAATAGGATTTTTTCTAAGACTTTCCATTTCCTAACAAATGGGGCAATGTCATTCTTTTTGACAGCAGCATAGAATTCCATTGTGTACAAATACCACAACTTGTTGATCCACTCATCAACTGAGGGACATCTAGGTTGGTTCCATATTTTTGCTATTGTGAATAGTGCTGCAATAAACATTGATGTGCTAGTGGATTTAGTAGGCCCTTGTTTCTGGATGGTTGGGTAAATGCCAAGTAGTGGAATTGCTGGGTCATAGGGGAGTTCTATGTTTAGCCTTTTGAGGTACTGCCACACTGCTTTCCATAGTGGTTGAATGAGTTTGCACTCCCACCAACAGTGTAGTAGTGATCCCTCCTGGTTACATCCCCTCCAGCATCTGTTATTATTCTTTTTCCTGATCCTGTCCATTCTAACTGGAGTGAGGTGGAATCTTAGTTGCTTTGATTTGCATTTCTTTTATGACCAGAGATGTTGAGCATTTCTTCATGTGTCTATAGGCCATTTTTGTTTCTTCTTCAGAGAAGACTCTCTTTAAGTCTTTGGCCCATTTTTTAATGGGATGATTGTTACTTTGGAGATTAGTTTTGGAGTGATTCAATTTTTTGAGTTGTTGATATATTTTAGATATGAGGCCTTTGTCCGTTGTTTGGTTGGTGAAGATCTTCTCCCACTCTGTAGGCTTCCTACTTAATTTACTAGCTATGTCCTTTGCCATACAAAAGCTCTGCAGTTTAATGCAGTCCCACTTATCCAGCCTTTCTCTGATTTGTTGTGATTCTTGGTCCTTATTAAGAAAGTTTCTACCTGTGCCAAGGAGGCCTAGTGTATCTCCTATTTCTTCTTGTAAAGTTTTCAGTGTGTCAGCTTTTACCTCCAGGTCTTTGATCCATTTGGAGTTAATTCTAGTGCAAGGTGACAAAGAAGGATCCAACTTTAGTTTTCTGCAGGTGCTTAACCAGTTCTGCCAGCACAACTTGTTGAAGAGGCTGTCTTTCTTCCATTCTATTTTTTTGGCTCCACTATGGAAGAAGCTATTTCTATTGTATTTCCTAGTCTTCTCCAAACCTGTTTCATACAGAGTAGGCACGCCCTAGTCTTATGTGTGATATGTGAGTAAGCCCAACCCAATCAGAACCCATAACTGAGATCAAGGAACACACTGTGTGGGAGATGCAATCCAAGACCACTCTAGGGATCCCCACCTCCCCCAATTGATGCTCTTGTATAAAAGGCAGGCTATAAGGTGTTGCTAAGAGACGGGGGATGGGAATAGGAGCTGAATTTCAAACTTTCTCAATATACTACAGCAGTTAGTAGTGAACTTTCTATACCTAGTATGTCTATTTGAACATTATGGCTGTGTCACCTCAGGCAGGTTCATAAGCCCTCTAAATTTGAGCTTCACACCTGTAAACTGGATGAAAACAGTGGCTTCTTCATGACTGAGGATTAAATGAGCAACTGAACACAACACATTTAGAACATTTCTTGATTCCTACTAAGAGCTCTTCTCTTTTGCTAAAGCTTCTTCCTGAGAACGAAATCTGATCATCTGAAACAAAGTAGATACCACTGGAGGAAATGATGCAAGAGAAATAAGGCAGATGCAGACAGATAAGTACCACATGTTCCCTTCTTACATACGTAGGCTCAAAGAGAGTTAATTGGGAAATGGAACAGCCATCAGTCTGGAGAGGTGGGTAGGCAGCTGGGTAAAAAGAAAGGTTGTATTTAATCAGTGCATGCTGAATTCATTATGGTAATGTCCTACGGAAGCTCATTAATATGCACAGTTAGTATTCGTTAATAGAACAAGCAACAAAAAGTTAAATACAAAGGAAGTTTTTTCCTGGAAGTTCTTCCTAACTGGTTTGTTCCATTCCAGAGCCATAAAAGTAATCTCTGCAATAAAAATACCTGTCAGGTTTCTAGCACATTTAATAGGTAAGTCGATATAACACATTCAAAACTGGAGGAAGGTTTTTCATAAACTATGAACCCACACAGATTTTGTTATCTCTGTGCACTTGGGGTTGCTGTGTCCAAAACCTTCTAATTTAGTCTTGTTCCTCATTATCTCACTCTCCATTTATTTTCCGTGAGCAAATCTTTGGATCCTTTCTGTGCATTAGGTCCAGAATCTGACCACCTCTTTACCTTTGTCATTGTAGCTATTATCTAAGCCCATCAATGTACCTGTGAGTCCACTCTAATAGCATTTACCATTCTTGTCCTCCCTAGAGACCTCTCCATGGGAAAACCATTTTGCTATCCATTTAGATACACTTCCCCAATTCTCTTATGAAACCTGCCTAGTGGCTCCTTAGATAACTAAGAGAGAAATCTGCACTTGTGCCTAAGGCTTAGGAGAACCTTCCCTCCCCAGAATCTGGCCTGGTCATTTTTCTGTCCTTAAATCCAACTCTCATCCCTTATCTCACTCTGTCCTAGATACCCTGACTTCCTTGCTGTCCTGACAAGACACAGATGAGCTTCTATCTTGGAACTGCAATTCTTGCTCTTCCCTCCAAGTAGAATACTTACCCTACAAATCCTACTTCTCCCTCCAGTCACTCTCGAAGTCTGCTTTCTTGAACAGGCTTTCTCTTAGCACTTTGTACAAGCTACCTCAATTTTATATTTAATCAATTTTGCTTTTTTTATGGCACTTATTATCAGTTGCACTTTTGTACTTTGTTCTGTTTTCTGACATCACTAATTAACATAGAATAGTGAAAACAAGAGCCTAGCCGGCCCAGTAGCTCAAGCTTGTAATCCTATCTACTCAGGAGGCTGAGATCTGAGGATCAAGGTTAAAAGCCAGCTGGATACTAAAGATTGAGAGACTCTTATCTCCATTAACCACTAGAAAATGAGAAGTGGGGCTGTAGCTCAAGGGGTAGGATGGTAGCCTTGAGCTGAAGACATCAAGGACAACACCCAGACCCTGGGGTAGGGTAGTAGCATTGAGCTGAAGAGCTCAGGTATAGTGCCCCCAGAGTTCAAGCCCCATGACCAACAAAAATTAACCACCACCACCAACCCCGCAAAAAAAAAAAAAAACAAAACTAGAGCCTACAGTTGTATTGATTATTTCCTAGAACAGTGCCTGACATAGAGTAGAACCTCAGTAAATACTTGTAAAGAAGATCCATGCAAAAGCTTTTGTTATATGCTTTTAATGAAATACATCATCCGTTAATTAAAAGTTTCCAGGATTCCATGAGAAGGCACTCTGAAGAAGGTTTGCCAGGTACCTCCTGGGTGATTTAGAAATAATGATAAAAGAAATCAGTCTACTGCTTGAGCCACAGCACCATCTCTGGATTTTTCTGAGTTTATGGGAGATAAAAGCCTCATAGACTTTTAAGCCCCGGCTGGCTTCAACCTGAAATCCTTAGATCTTTGCCTTCTGAGTACCTAGGTTTATAGGTGTGAACCATGAGTGTGTGACACTAGCACTATCATATAAGAACTGTTCAAGTTCAAATTCTCAAAATGTGTGAAGTATCATAGAACTATACCCTTATATGATCACACACTAAAAAATGCGTGCAAAACTACTGACTTCTGAAAAGAGTCTGTCAATTTCATTGGTATCAAATTCCCAGTTTGATATTTTGCACTTAGAGCAAAATATATAATATATATAATAATTTACCTTTATACATATATATCCACATATACATATATATATGAACAGGTGTATATATACATATATATGTATACACACATAAGCACACTCACACACATATACATATAGTCTCTTTAGCTCTCAGTTCCAACTGTCACTCACTGTATCTAAAGCTTTAAACAGAGAATATGATATTATAGACAAGATCAGAAGACAACACTTTTAGCTTATACATCACATATACTGGGCTATGATCAAAGAAAGGCATTGAACCTAAAATTTGAGCTAATTAGCATCAGAACAGAAGAAGTAGGTTCAGTAGGAGCTTAACTCTCAGAAGTTATTTTAATCACTGTTAGGAATCCAGTGTTCAGTCACAGAAAAAAGTTGAACTTGCCATTTTGGTTCATGCCTGTAATCTCAGCTGATCAGAGATTACAGAAGATCAGCAAAATCATGATTTGGGACCAATTTTGTCCAAAAATATTAAAACTAATGTCAAACAGTGATCTGGAAATGGTAGTATATGTCTGTAATCCCAGCTACCAAGGCAAAATAGGCAAGAAGATTATAGTTTGAGGCTAGCCAGATAAATAGCACAAGACACTGTAAACTAAATCAAGTAAAAAGGCTAGGCAGTGACTCAAGAGATAGAGTACAACTTCAAAGCCTCATGTTCAAACCTCAGTACTGCAAAGAAGGCTGTGGAAAGGTTAGGGGTAAAGGGGAGGAGGAGGAGAAGGAAGAGGAGGTGGAATTACTTAGAAAATTATAGGAAGCCTTAGGTTATAAAATAATCAACTTCTGCTTTTAGTTATTTCTCTTAGAAACTCACACAGCACTATCAGGACAGGACACTGAGACTCCTTCAGTACATCTGTGTTCATCCCTGCATATACACTAGAAATGAGCTTGTCCTTCTCATTTCAGGCAACAGGGAGCTTTTTGTTTTGCTTATTTGTTTGTTGGTTTGCTTTATTTTGTTTTGTTTTGTCCTGAGCTTTGAACTCTGGGTTGTCCCTAAGCTTCTTTTGCTCAAGGCTAGTGCTCTACCACTTGAAGCTTTGCCCCTCAATTAGCTTTTTTTGTGTAGTTTATGGGAGGTAAGATTCTGATAGACTTTCCTGCCTAGACTGGCTTCAAGCCATGATTCTCAGATCAGTCTCCAGAGTAGCTAGGATTAAAAGCATGAGCCATTGCTTCCCCAGCAACATGGAACTTTACTAGAAAGGAGTAAGAATTCTGACACAGTCTAGTCTGTTTCATCACTGGAAATCTGGAAGACTTTCATGGCTTGGCTGGCTTTAAACTGTGATACCCCTGCTCTCCATCTCCCTAATAGTCTAGGTTTATTGGTTTGTTCCCGATATATTTTTATTTGTTTGGGTTTCATTTTAACTGTATTTTTTTTGTCTTTTGTTTTTTGGTACTGGGGATCAAACCCAGGACATTGCACTTGCCAGGCAAGCTCTTTGCCACTAAGTTACATCCCAGTCCTCCAATATATTTTAAAATTAGTAACTCTGTTATTCATTTACTTTATGTATTCCTCCACAGTTCCTTCATAATTTGATGAATTTATAAAGTTTAATTTCTTAATGTGCCAGTGTTGAAGGAGATCAGACTTTTAGAAAAAGGATAAAGCACATGTTGAATTGAAACTGTAGAAAGATAATAAATAATGAAGGAAGAAGGAAAGTAAAAATAACACAGCTTCTCCTCATCCTCATCACTTCTATCAGTGCTACATTTCTTTTTGTGTGTGTGGGTCATGGGCTAGAACTTGACCTGGGCACTGTCCCTGAGCTCTTTAGCTCAAGGTTACCACCCTACCCCTGGGCTTGGGCGTTGAACCTGAGCTCTTCAGCTCAAGGCTCCCATCCTACTCCATGAGCTAAGCCCCACTTCCCGTTTTCTAGAGGTTAATTGGAGACAAGAGTCTCAGGTTCTTTTGTGCCCTGGCTGGCTTTGATCCTCAGATTTCAGCCTCCTAAGTAGCCAGGATTACAGGCATAAGCTGCTGTGCCTGGCCAGTGATACTTTTTTTTTTTTAAATTTTAGTAAATTAATCTTTAACAAAATTATAAAGTCTAACAAGCAAATGGGCTTAAGTAGAACCCAATGTAATGAATTACCTCTAGTCTTTACATTGTTTTACTAGTTTCCTACACTACTGCTGTGAAGTTTCAGGGCACCAGGTCAACAAAGGAACCGCACATGAAGTTTTGTTTAAATCCCTAATTTTCTTACAGAAGTGCAGACTCAGAGAAAGACGTAAACATACAGGGGCAAGGAGAGTGGCAATAATTCTACTCAGACGGAAGGGGAGACGACCCAGGATGTGTGGCCCCCGGAGGCATCAAGGCACAGAGGAGGAGGGGTCTCATTCCCCATAGGGGCCTGGCTCCTGAGGGGAACAGGACACTCAGGGCCGGCGGCTGGGCTTCCCCAGCTCTGTTGTGGGACCCCGGCAAGGGTCCTGAGGACAGTGCCAGGGCCAAGCTAGAATGCGGCACAAAGCTGGGTGAGGGTGCTGTGGCTCCAGACTCCTGCCACAGCCACCAATTCGAGTGGCACAGTGGCATGGCCACAGTGGGGGTGGGGCAGGAAGAGGAGCAAAGGCATGGGCGCTGACCAGGGCACCAATGGGAGGCTCTGCCCAGGCGGGTCTGGAAAGGAGTCGCCCAGGGCAGTCAGCTTGAAAGGGCTCCACCATGGCTTTGTGTCCATCCACCCTGACTGCCAGAGACAGCAAGGTCTAGTGTATCATCCAGAGAACAGCTGAGGACTCCTGATAAACTCAGTTCCATCCAACTACTCAACAGACACCAGATTCTGGACAAATAAAAATACACATCTGGAGTTACATTTTTCACTTAATAATTCAGAAGGCACTTCAAAATCCCACAGAGCCCAGGGGCCTGTCACCAGCCTGCCTGGTTAAGTGAGCTGTAGTACCCTATCTGACCAAATGGTGTCCTGGCCACTCTATAAATACACCTGATATTAGCTAGTTTGCCATTTACCTTGCAGAGTCAAGAATGTATCACAAAAAGACATACAACACACTATGTCTGCAGTTGGACTAAATGGGATTTTGCTGTATCATGGCAGTTTATAAAATATTTAACAAGTCTGATATTCAGATATTAAGTAAAATTCAAAAATTATACATTGAAGAGGTCACAACATGATACGTAAGTACTCACTGAGTACAATTCTCTAGTAATCGAATCACCTTGCCAATCTGTACTCAAGTCCACCTACAAGCATGGAAATCAAGGAACGGCTACAACGGCCACATTTGCTAGCATTTAATAAAGATTTCACTAGACAGAATTCTTTTGAAAGAGGCTCTGAATTTCAATAACCATGTTTCCTGTTGGATAAGCCACTGGGGCTGCCTTTGTGGGAAGACTGAGTGATGGAAAGAGAGGCCTGGATTTTCCTCGATGCACCCATTGCCAGTGACTGCCTTACCTTCAGAAGGCTTCGGTCTAGCACAGTGTGTCATCCCCACTCACTAGGTGGGCAACCCCACCACCCACGGGCCAATCTGGGGTGCTCTGAGGTAGTTCTTTAACTAGGGATGTCTGTTAACAATCTTTTAATCAGAATATGTAGGAGGATTAGAATAGATCCATGCATCAAGTTAATCACAAGTCATTGTAATTGAGTGCAAAATAAAGGAAACTTGAGTTGCTTTATTTAAGCTTCCAATCTCTGGGAGGCTCAAAAATTTTAAGTATTTTGGACAATAAAAGAAAATAAGACTGTGCTTACAGATCTTCTTCTGCCATGTTCTCTCTGTAGGACCGCTAGTTTATTGTTGCCCTTTCTGTTACATGGATGCACACATCAGGTGGTAAAAGGTACAATACATTCTACAACTGAGCACCACTTTCTGTAACTGAACAGGCAAAGAAATTACACTGAACATCAGCATCTCTGGCCAGTGATACTTTTTATTGATGTCTTTATTATCAAATGCACTCATCTTTGCCACTTGGCTATAGATTTTGATTTCTTTTTTTTGAATCATGGTCTTACTACTGGGCTCGAGTTGACCTTACGAACTTCCCACCTCAGCTTCAGAGCACCAGAATTGTTGGCTTTTATGCTATTGTTTTATATAAATAAAATGCCCAAGTGAGTATGCCTTGTGTCTATAATCAGGTATCAACATTTGCCTAGGACCAAAATGTAACTTTAATATCACTTCTAGTGTATTTCAGAAATAGAAATGTAATACTTGGGTATATAAAAACAGTATGTTAGCAATTTCCTTTGCATAATCAAACTGTTCAAACGGAACTGTCATTTCAGCTTTAAAACTTTTTTCACATAGAATAGTCTACACTTGATTTATTGAAGTGAACAACAGCTTACTTTTTTGAGTGTTTGATTTCTTTTTGGTGAGATGGCATGTTGCCCCTTTCTTTCTGTCTCTCTTCTTTTTTTTTTATTATTATCGTTAAGTAGTTGTTCAAAGGAATTACCATGTAACAAAGTGGTTTATGAACACAATGCATCTTGATCAATATTGCCCCTTTCAACATTATCATTTCCTAATCTTACCAAAGGATGGAGTAGACAATGAGTTCAACTCTTGACTACTTTGATTGATTCTAATTATTATATTTACCAAATTTGGAAGGATTCTATTCACATTTTTGTTGTCCTATGTTTCATAATGTTACATGAAGAATAATAGCACACTGACAATATAATAACATTTGGTCCGTTTTACAATTCTTTGCTTTTGAAATGTCTTTAAGTACCCATAGATTATTCTACAGCAGTATTAAAGTAAAAGCAAAATTTTATACTGCAAAATAAAACTGCCTGTTTCCACCATATTTTAATGATTTAAATGTGAATGCTTGTTTTGAAATAAGCCACTTTAATTAAGTATAGTGTGAACAGCAAATGTATCTGTCAATGTTCCAACAAGATTACGTGAACCAAAGAGACTATTTTTTGAACAATTCAGATGTTTCTTATAACAACATTAAAAAAAAATCTATCCTTTTCTCTCATGTGAGTCAGTTGTATAAGCCTGATTTGGTGCTTAGGAACAACTGAGGGAATTTGATCTTTAGTGTGAATATCTTGGCTTGGACTGCAGCAAGTTTACTCTGTAAGTTGGTTCCGATGTTCACAGCATCCATGAAGCAGAACTAGAAAAGGACAATCTAAAGTCGTAAGTGTGTCATAAGCTCTGTGTAAAAGCTTTTTTGAGATTTATCCTCCCACCTATCAGCTCAGATCACTGAAGAAACTGTAAACTGTCAAATATCTTTACAGAGCTTGGTTATCTTCAGACCTGGCCATGCTTTCTCCCACCTCTCACTACTCCCTACTCTCAAATTTCACCTTGGAAGAAACACTCTAATATCACGGGCCACAAGGTAAAAATGTGCAGATCTCATGCTTGTAAGAGCCAGGCCTTGGGTTCCCTTTTAGATGTAGTGTGAGCATGATTTCATGAAAACTCAGGAGAAACTCATCCCCTTGCAAATTTCACATTCCAATGATAAGGAAGTGCAGTTGCCTGTTCACACTAACTCTGATTTTCAGGATCAATTTCAGCACCTCAGCAGTTCACATCTCAACGGAGCTGCCTTCTACATCTTCCTTTCTTTGAAACAGTACCATGGGTAGAGCTATGATGGCTCAGTATGGCAAGGAGAAGAAGAGGTGGTACTGTGGCTTCCACACATTTGCCTGTTGTCTCTATGTTTTGAAATCTGGTTCCTAAAGTTCCATTGTTGAATTTTTCCTATTCGCCCAGTAACTAACAGTGTTTTTGCATGTTCCATGAATTGGTGAGGAGTTTCAGAAGATTAAATGATGGCAGAGTAGCTCTGCTGTTAATCTCTACATTACAGTTGCTCCCTTACCAGAGGCTCATTAACAAGGCAGGCTTGGCTAAAGACAATTTACATATGTTGGAATTTTGGAATCTCCACAAGTAATTATAAATTAATAAATCATAGCAAATTAGAGAGTTTTGAGTTTTGCAGCCTACTTCACTCAGGTTGCAGTGTTCAGACGCAGCACTCTTTGCAGAGCTCACAATTGTAATCACTGTGCTAGAATCTTTGATGTTGGCATCCCTGAGAAACTCACATTCACTAGAGCCTGGAGCATGAGCCTGTTACGTGGAACAGGTTCTCTTGAGAGCTTCTCCAGTCTCCTGCAAGCCTCAGCCCCAGTGCAGATGAACCTTGCCAGTGAGGCCCCTATGTTCTGGCCACAAAGAAAGAAGGGATCATCTTAAAGATCAAGAGACAGCAGAAGCCCAAGTAGCTTCCATGTAGGAGTTGAAGGTTGTCAATGCTTAATACAGCACTGAAAAGAAAGAGCTGGTGGCTCACATCTGTATTCCTAGCTACAAAGGGCGCTGAGAGCTGAGAATTTTAAGCTAGTTTGAGCTGAAAAATCCATGGGACTCTTATCTAATTCACTGCCAAAAATCACAGTGAAGCTGTGGCTGATATGGCAGAGTGCTATCCTTGTATAAAATAGCTAAAGGATAGGTAAGGTGTAGGCCCTGAGGTTAAGCCCCACTACTGATGGGAAAAAAATTTTAAAAAAAGAAACAGAAAAGGTGGAGTAAAAAGATGAGAAGAAGAAAAGGGGTTGCTGAAAGGAAGAGAAATTAAAAGGACAAGTACAACTAATTAAAGATAATTAAAATTATCAGAGCCAAACACTGACAGTGACTACAGTGAAGAACTTAAAGTTGGAGACTCTTTCACAAGATGGTTTAAATTATAAACTCAGTGTACAGACAGAAATCATCAGGGAAATTTTAATTTTAAAATGCACTAAAATTTCCCTGCCAACTCAGATAGAAGACCAAGTATATTCACCCTATGCAATTATATACATGTAGAATCTATGCAGTATATCCTAGAACTTGCCCGAACACATGTATGAAACTTTTATGATATTTACACAGCATGAGATGGAAGCCTGAGCACATGAAGTTTGATGGGTGCTAATACTTGTATGATAAAACTTTTCTGGTTTTATTTACATGATATACTTAGCACTCACATTTGAAAATACAGGTGGCTCCCGAGGCATACCTTGGGGTAGGAAGGACAGCCATCAGACTATGTTCTGTACATGTGATCATTTCTGACTCACTCATAGTAGGAGTTTGCCACCTGTCAGGGAATTAATGTTGTGTTCAGGCCTCAGATTACTAATAGGCCCTAGATACTAGAGAATTTGTACACAGCATTATACATCTCTGAAGTTTGTAAAGTTTGAAGCTGACATTGTTCAGCACTGAAACTAGGCACTGAATTTTAAACAAGACAGAAGGATGGAAAACTATTATTTCATGGTTTTTTTTGTTGCAAACCTCTTTCAACATCATATTGTTTATTGAAAATTCCTGGAAGCTACAAAGTGCCATCTGTTTCCTTATCAAATTTCACCCCCACAATCACAGACAAATACTGTTCCTTTTTTTTTTATTCCTGAGGTTGCTTAGGAACAATGGGGTTGTGCATTCAGAGGTGGTTTCTGATGGAGTCACTGATTCTGTGCCAGATGTAAAGATAAAAACCTTGCCTGAATTCTGGAACCTGCAAGAAACTGAGCTATCACTAGAGAAGCATATCCTAGAGTAAACTCCCCAATACAACATCTGACAGGGACACATTTAGAACAATGTCTTTACAATCTGTCATCAACAGTCACCTGACTGGTGAAGAATTTCTTACTGGCTGAACAGTTTGACAGCAGGATCCCATTGTCAGTGATCCTCAAAATCCGTTAGCCATTTAAGAAGACAAAACTAGAAAGAGTGTTCCTGCAGAGGTTTGCCAGCTACAGATTTGTCCAGCTGAAAATGGTTTGAGCATCCTTCCCCAACCCTCCAGGAGACAGTCAATATTCCAATTCTATTATATTCAGTGCAAATGAAGAGAGATGTGGAAAAATAGTAGAGAGTGTTGGAACACACATTCTAGGGCCCTTGCTGGAGAAAAGGAGAAAGAAGGAAAAAGAAAACAAATAAACAAAGACACTATTAAACTGGACACCAATGGTTCATAACTGTCATCCTAGCTATTCAGGAGGCTAAGATCTGAGGAATTGAAGCTAGCCAGTGCAGTAACGTCCAAGAGAATCTTATCTCCAATTATCCATTAAAGAGCCAAAAGTGGAGGTGTGGCTCAAGTGGAAGGGTGCCAGTCTTCAGTGAAAAAGCCATGTGAGAATATGAAACCTTGAGTTCAAGCCCCTGTACTAGAATGTGTGAATACACTCACTTGTGTATGCCCAGGTAGGCAGTGCTATTGCTATGTTAATTCAGGGAAAAAAACCATTTCAAAGTAGAAGCCAACCTAGTATTTATTTGGTAGCATTATTCTGTGAGGAGTTAATCAGATCAATTTATTTCATAAATAATGATCAAGAAAATGTCTTACAATTTTCTCAAATAGTCATTTTCATGCCTAGTTTTAAAAATGTTATATTGGATCTATGCTTTATTTGCACTATTACAAAAAGTTGGCAACTGAATTAAACTATCAGCAATCAGCATGATGTTTAATCTCTCCTGAATAATTGGATGTGTTAGATTTCCTGTAAAGATACTGATTCAGGTAGTTATGTCTTGATAGCCAATTATATCCTTTAAAGCACCAATGTGCAACTTCTCTCATACCACCAGCATCTCTGCCCTAGGCCTTGTTCATGCTAGACATTATATCCACATCCAGTGCTGAGCCGAATAGAGTCACCTGTAAACACACAGTGTTAGCATATGTTGTTGAAAATGCCAGAAGATAAATGTAAATCAGATATTGCAATGCCAATGAAACATTCCCCTGAAAAACTAACTGTTCCCAACTGCATTGTTCTGGCTTTTTTCTCTTTCTTTGTTCCTCATGGGCCCAGGTGGCAGGGAAGAGCCTGTTTTTTCAGTTATAGGCAGAGTTCTTTCACTGGCACTGGGAGGCTTTGATGGCCTTATATGGGCTTTTTGCTTTTAATGGTCTTGTTTAGCCAAGAAACAAAACAAATACTTTATCTCAAAAAATCAAAAAACAAAAACAAACACACAAAAATAAAACTTAAGAAAGACTGGTGAACAAAAATATCCTAAAGCTATCTACACACCTATCAGAACTTGAGAGGTTAGCTTTTTCAATAGATTCTAAAAAAGGTAGAGATGTGTAGGCCTTTAAATGTCATTGTGACCTGTAGTACATTAAAGGACTTGAAAACCAAGTCCCACACCAGACAGCACCCTTTGTAAATGGTGTTTAATACGCCCCCTGTTTTGTTTTGTTTTGTGTCAATACAGAGTCTTAAACTCAAAGTCTCATACTTTTGCTTAGCTTGATCACTCAAGGCTGATGATACTCTTCCACTTAAGCCACCTCTCAGGTTCTTTCTTGGTGGTTCACTGGAGATAATCTCAAAGAATTTTCCTACTCAGCCTGACTTCAAGTTGAAGTCTGACCTCAAATTTAGCCTCTTGAACTTGGATTATAGGCATGAGTCACCAGTCCCTTTGCCCAGTGTTTTTACATTTTTCAGTGAGAACTGAAATATAAACAAGCAAACAAACAAACAAATAAATACAAAAAGCAACAGTGATCAGGCCCCTGGGACCAAGCTCCCGAATTGGCACCAAATAAAAACTAAAAACTTTCTCTTATGTTTCCTGTAGAAAAAAAATAACTATTTTGAAAAATAAGAGATCTTCTTCTTCTCAACAGGACCTACCCTCAGGAAATTATTTGGTCAGATCCAATCCCCTTTGAGTTTTGTCACAGCCTATATTGTCAATGGAAAGGGAAATTCCTAACTGTAGCTGCTCTGGTCATTGTGTTCACCTAGGGATGGGGGCAGGGAAGAGAGTCCTGGACAGATTTAGGGTCCCTGATCTGGGTTCACCTAATGACATAGGTAATCAAATTCAATTTAACACTCACTATATCACTAATGACCTCTTCACTGATCGTTCTTGCCAGTATATTATGTCCACCTTTCAATCAGAGGGATAAAGCACACCAAAAGGTAATTAAACTGCTTGGAGCTTCTTCAACAAGCATCAGATCCAGAGGCAGATCTGATAGGGATATTGAAATAATCAGATGTGTGTGTGTGTGTGTGTGTGTGTGTGTGTGTGTGTGTGTGTGTTAAAATACTGATATACTACTGGCCTTGGAGAACAACACAGAATACATGAAAAAATTTGGTGGAAAATGTAAGCACACAGATAGAAATTCTAAGAAATAATGAAACAAGAAATACTGGAAAAACATGACTGTACCAGAGATAAAAAATGTAAACTTGGATCATGAATTGATGGATCAGCTGAAGAAGGATCTCTAAGCACAGGGATAGAACAGAATCATCTAAAGCTAAATGCAAAGCTGAGAACATCTCTCAAAGCCCTACCAAAACAAAATGTTAAGGAATATCCAATAATTGTAGAACAGCTTCCAAAAGTAACTCATGAGTAACAGGGACACCTAAAGATGAAGGGAAAAGAGAAAAGTATCTTTGATGCAATTGTGTCTGAGAATGATAGTTTACTAATGTCAGCCACCAAAACACAAACCCAGGAAACAAAATGAATGCCTAAAAGCAAAACAAACAGCAACAATCAACAAACACCCATAGGCAAAGGAGATAGCTAGAAAGTTAAATAGAAAGCCCACAGAGTGAGAGAAGATCTTCACTAACTATATAACAGACAAAGGCCTCATATCTAAACTATATCTAAAAAATTGAATCTCTTCAAAACAAATCTTCAAAGAAACAACCATCCCATTAAAAGATGGGCCAAAGACTTAATTTTAATTATGTTCTAAAATCTAAGTGCCAGTGATTGGATATAGAGATTCCCTTCTTGAATGCTTGTTTGTTAAATATGCCATTTGAAATATGATGTAAAAATCAATGTTAATAAATTCTTTAAGAAAAAAGAATTATAAAAAAAAGGGCCAAAGACTTAAAGAGAGACAAATGCTGATGGGATGTGGACAGAAGGGATCACTACTACATTGTTGGTGGGAGTATAAAATCATTCAACCACTATGGAAAGCAGTATGGTGATTCCCCAAAAGACTAAACATAGAGATCCCCTAGGACCCAACAATTCCACTCCTTGGCATTTACCCAGTGGTCCAGAAACAAGGACATACTAAAGCAACTAGCCACAACCATATTCATTGCAGCACTATTTACCTTTGTGAAGATATGGAACCAACCCAGATGCCCCTCTGTAGATGATTGGATCAAGAAGATGTGGTATTTATACACAATGGAATTCTATGTTGCCATCAAAAAGAACGATATTGCCCCATTTTTAAGGAAATGGAAAGACTTGTGAAAAATCATATTAAGTGAAGTAAACCAAACCCAAAGGAACATAGACACAATGGTTTCCCTCATTTGTAATACCTAGTCCACATCTAGGATTCTCCTAACAGAGGATTACAATAACACAAAGCCTTGATTCATAAGGTCATAGAGGATGAGGCTAAATGAAAGGATCTCTAGGATATGGAAACACGAGTTTTACCTCATGTGATTGTTGTTTTTAATGTACTATGTTATTTCTCCTCTCCTTTGTTGTCATTTGGTTACTCTCATATTGGTTAATCTCATATTGTCATTGTATCTGACTTTGTTACCTAGTATATTGTATGTACGTTTAATTGTTTATTTGAAATAGGAAAGGGAAGGGGAGAAAAGAAGATGAGAGGAGGGGGTGGGAGAGAGAAATGGGGACAAAAACATAAGAAGGGGTATCAATGTGTGAGAAGTAATGCATCTACTATCTGGGAAATGTAATTGTAACCCATCAATATATTACCTCAACTATTTAAAAAAGTGGATAGCAGGTAGAATAATATAAAATATTCAAAACCACAAATATTAGAAATTATGACACAAAAATAGGAACAAAAGTACAGACTGAAAGTAGAGAACAGTATCCTATGTGGTAAATATTTGCCTTGTTTTATTTATTTAGTTAGTTAGTTAGTTATTTAGTTAGTTAGTTAGTTAGCTAGTTTTTTTTTTATAGCTTCCCCCTTCTCCCTCCCAGAACTGAGGACCAACCAGGCAAGTGCTCTTCTAGCCAGTTAAATCCCCAAAACACATGTGTGATAAATATTAACCCAAGTGTATTGATGATTATTTTAAACTTGAATAGCCTAAATATGTTAAAGACAGGAATTATAAGAAGAGATTAAAAAATACATAGCAATACATTGTCTACATGATAGACAACTTAAACTCAAAATTTATAAAATTATATAAAAGCAAAAATATAGATTAAATGTAAAAAGACAAAGTGTAAATAACCCTATTAATAATAGACAAGAATACATTAAAACAATTTCTAAAAAGAAAGTCTATGTTAACCAAAATCTGAGAGAACAGCCAGATGAAATAAATTAATACATTTGGTGAGATTAATTAAGAAAATTAATTATGCCTGGAGACTTGAGCACCCCTTTTGATCAGAAACAGATCTATCAGAAAACCAAACCAAAAGGAGCATAATTGCTCCAATGCATTGAAATATTAAAGGGAATATCACCATCAATAAACTGGAAATCAGTGATATCAATATAACTCTTTATTTAGTTACCCCAAACACATTTCTGTATTTTGACATGGAACATTCTCAGTGGAAGACCATTCACTGCAACTTAAAACATACTTTCAACTTTATATAATAGAAATAATGCATGTTCTTAGACCAACTTAAAAGGTCAGTAGTAGACACTCATCTAGAAGTTCCTTTGCCTAATACATGGAGATGAATCAATACACTTCTAAATAACACAGGGGTTAAGCCAGGTGCCTGTGATCCTAACTACTGGGAGGCTGAGGTTTGAGGATCTCAGTTCAAAATCAGCCTGGGCAAGGAAGTCTGTAATACTATTATGTCCAATTACCCATCAGAGAACTGGAATTGACTCTGTGGCTCAAAGTGGTAGGGTGCTACCCTTCGGTGAAATAGCTCAGGGCTTAGGCCCTGAGTTCAAGCCCAACAACTGACAAAAGAAAAAATAACTCAGGTCAATTTTTTTTAAAATCTTAAACTTCATGACAATAAAATCTCATCAAATTTATTTGATGATATTGAGGTCTAAAGTCAGGACCTATGTTTGTAAGGCCAGCACTCTACCTCTTGAACTGTACACTTGGTTTCCTTTTTTATTTAGTTTATTTCAGGTAGGGTTTTCAGTCTTTTGCCCAGGGCCTACCTTGAATAGCATTCTTCTTATGTTTGTCATCTGAGTTTTTGGAATCACAGGTATGAACTACTGTGCTATTTCCAGGTCGAGTTTTGCCGGGGCCAACCGGCAGCAAACCAGGGTTCGCAGATTGGGGTTCCTGAAATAGGGGGCAAGGACTAGGAAGAAATAGAAGAGAGACAGACACACCGGGTCCGGGATGTCCGCAGTCCAGGTAAAGACTGCCGCGTTTATTTTTCACTCCCGCTTCTTCCCATCTCCAGACCCAGGGAACCTCCAGGTGTTACATTCATATGGTAATTCTCAGGTCATTTACATAGAATAGGGCCAGAAAACAATAAGACAATAAAGCCATTGTCTGATGCAAGTCAAGGTACAGTTTGATTCCACTCTGGCTCCCAACAGAGTTTCTTTTCTTAATTGTTTATTTGTTTAAAGATGAAGTCTAACCATTGTTTTGCCTAGACTGAACTTTAGCCACAATCCTACTATCTTGAAATTAAGTGAAATTTTATCAATGTAAATTTTAAATCAGTAAAAGCACTGTGGAGAGGACAATTTATAGCTTTGAATTCATATATCAGAAAGAAAGAAGCATTAAAAAAATCAATATTCTGCCTATCTCAGTGAACTAGAAAAATAATAGCAAATAAATTCCAAACTAATTAGAAGCAAAGAAATAGTCAAAAGCAGTGCCAAGATAATTGAAATTCAAAATGGAAACTCTATTTAGAAAATCAACAGAACCAAAAGATGTTTAAAAATATCAATAAAGTGATAAGCCTCGAGCTACTCCAAGAAATAAAGAAGACACAACTTATTAATATAAGGAATGAAGGAGGCATCCCTATATATGTGAATTTTAAAAGATGAAAACTAGCTGGGTCAGGTGACTATCATTACTTAGGAGGCTGAGATCTGAGAAGCACAGTTCAAAGCCATCCCAGGCAGGAATGTCTGTTATCTCTGATTATCCATCCAAATCTGAAGGTTAATTGGGCTTTCCTGATCAGGCTGGCTCCCAGGCCTGATCCTCAGATCTCAGCCTTCTGAATAGCGAAGATTACAGGTGTGAGCCATTATCACTTGGTTGCAATATACTTTTGACATATATTTTTAATTAACAAATAAAAAGATCCTCCCTTCAAAAAGCATACTTTTTCTAGGGATTGCAATGTATTATCTACTTGGAGATACAATTCATGAAGAAACACACTGACGGGAGGTAAGAGCTTGGCTAAGGTCATAAAATACCAGCCAATGACCAAAAGCAAGCATCAGGTATTGTGTGGAGTCCTGGGCTCAAGAAACAACAGCAGCAATAATAACTAAAAAAGAAAAACAAACACACAAACAAATAGATGCTGAAGTTGATGAAGGAAATAAAATAGGCTATCCTTTGATAGATCAGAAAAATCCATCAACAAGATTTGGCACATGTGTACCTATCAGCCACCCTGTCATATTTCAGCAGCAATGCCATATGAATAGTTGGGCTGAATCACTGACAAAAGAATCTATAGCCAGAGTCTACAATTAGTCATGGCTTCTATCTTGGCACAATGAGAAGACTGAGTACATTAATAAACCCTTGTCTTCAAAACGATAAAGAAAATGTTGTGCCAAGATTGTTCCAAGTTCTGGGAATGACCCCCTCCCCCCTTGTTTAGGGCCCATGTACTTGAACCCCAGGTGGTAACAGCTTAGTACTCAGCTGTTAGACACTTGAGTTCTAATTCAACCAGTGGTTAATTGTGATTCTCCTTTAAAAGTGGTGTAAAGTTCTTGCTCAGGGCCTTTCAGCGTTGCCGGCTGTTGGTACGCGGAGGCCTGAGTTGGGACTCGAAAATAAATGAACCCCTGTTTTTTAGCTTTGGCTGTGGTCTCTGGTGGTCTTTTTGGGGTTCTAGAAATTCGGGTACAAAAAAAATGTTGAATGCAATAAATTGCAGGTGAAAACAAAATCATGGGAATCCACACAAAGAGCACTAATTTTGCCCATGAGATAAAAACATTTTCCTGTGGATATTCTAAGAACCTAAAGACTCAGTTTTCAAGACCTAATCATGGTCTAGAGACATACGCATGTATAATTTAATTTAATGTAATTTAGTGCATAACAGCCCATGAGGATTTTAATGTAGCATATAATAATAATATTTGTGACTTCAAAATGCCACAAATTTCAATGTGTGTCCTTCAAGTTAACACGAAGAAAAGATTTTCCTTAAACATTCTTCTCTTCTGAGAATTTGAACAAGCGCTTTTTCCATTTTATTCTCTTGCAGAACTGGAGATTATAATTAGGCATTCCGCAGTATTTTTTTAGGTATTAAAGCTTCATAGCCCTTTAGACCTTGACATGCTTTTCTAACTTGGCTGTGGCTAAGACTCCAAAAGAGACAAATGATTGCTTTAGGTGTGTGGAAGCCGGTCCAGGGGCTTGAACACAGGATCTGGATGTTGTGCCTGAGTTTGCCTAAGACTAGTACTCTACTATTTGGGCCACTGTTCTACTTCTGGCTGTTATCTTGGGTGGGGGAGGGGGGTTGATTAATTGGAGAAAAGAATCTCATGGAGTTTTCTGCCCATGCTGGTTTTGATCTATGATCCTCGGAACTCAACCTTGTGAGTAGCTGGGATTATGGGCATAAACTACAAGAGCCTGGCCCAGACCTTTAATCTAGATACTTGATGGTCAGGGAAATGAATTCATATGAGTCACTAATTCTACTAAAAATAGAGTTTCAAGTAGAATAGACTAGCTATGGGAAGGTTTTCTTCAGAGGTACATGGTAAAGTTGGTATATATATATGCCTGAAGGTGGACTGCAGATTCTGATGTAGCATTGATTATTTCACAGATTTCAAGATGGGAGATTCGTGACTAGGTTGTCCTAACTAGTACTTACATCAGTTTTATAAAAGCCTTTGAAATTAAAAATATAAAATAAAATAAATACCCTCCCGAAAGCTTCTGTTTGAAATATACAAGTGTGATGATATCAGCTTCTTTAAGAGCAGAATTTTGAGACATCAATGTCATCTAATTTAGTGTGGCTTTCACACACATAGAATGTGATGATTGAAGTTATAAGAATTTAAGCCACTATGAAACAAGAAAAGAGGGAAGGCTGGAGATTCTCACTGATGCCCAAGTTAAAGGGACAGTCCAAGATATCAGTGCCAGAAAGCTGATATGGACCTATTTCATCACCTTCCTTTTGACTGACCACAGTTACACCCTAGAAGTAATGCTCAGACAGCTATATAAGAACTTTGCAATGTGGGGGGAAAATAACTTTTTTGCGATATGAGAAATAGGGGAAAATATAGCAGCACCTGCTTTTATAAGTCCTATACAGAAAAAAAAGCATCTTAGCACTTTCCAGTCCCCAATATAGCAACTAAATAATATTGAGGTTCATTTGGGGCCTCAGGCAAGACTGATACACTGTTGAACAAAAAACCTCCATACAGTAAATTGGCTAACAAAATGCCCTTCTTCCATGCCAGGCCTAAGGCTTCCCTTTACCTTGATGAATACCTACACTGAAGACTAAGCCAACAAAAGGACCTATGCACAGAATCTGGCCTGGTGGAGAAAGCCTCTTTGTCAGTGTGGAAACACTCAATGTTGCCTATCTGTCTAGGTGACCATGTATTACTGGTTGAAAAGTTTTTCTTCCTTTACTGAATAGTTGTAACAACTTAATTAAAGTTCCTTGAGAATATTTTCTTGTGTCTGTTTCTGGGTTTTCTTCTGAATCTCATTTATGTATTTGTTTATCCCTACAGCAATTTTACACTGCTTTCATTATTATAATTGCAGAGTAACACATGATCACAGGTAAAGAAGTACCTATCCCTTGTTCTTCACTTTTCATATACTTTTACGTATTCTATAAAATGTTGTTTCCATATATATTGTAGAATAAGTTGGTTAATCTTAGGCAAACATCTTGTCATATCTCATATTGATTTTTACTTTATAAATAAATGTTTGGTCACTAGTGGCTCATCATTGTGATCCTAAATATTCAGGAGGCTGAGATCTGAGGACTGTGATTCAAAGCCAGCCTGTGCAGGAAAGCTTGTAAAACTCTTATCTCCAAAAAACCACAAAAAAGCTGGAAGTAAAGATGTGACTCAAGTGATAGAGTTCTTGTTTTGAGCAAAAATGTTACCAAATCCTGAGTTCAAGCCCAGTCTGAACACACAAGACTAAAATAAAAGAAAATAAACCATAAATGAATAAGGATTTTGCAAGTTATTGTAATCAAAATCTGACCGATCAATCACCAGAGAATCTCATTTATAAAATAGTCAAAAGGACTGAACAGATAACCTTATCAAATAAAATATAGAGATGTATACATAGCATGCAAGCATATTAAGAAATGTTAAAATAATATGCCACTAGAAAATCATAAATAAACAAGGTGAGACAACTATTAGGGAATCCTAAATCACAGCACTGAAAATGAAAAATTCTGGAAAGCCTATGAAGCAACAGGAACTCTCCTTTATTGCAGGTATTAATGCAAAATGGCAGAGCAAATTTGTAAGATCTTTAGTAATGTCTTACAAAGCTACTATTATATGATTCATAAATTATACACCAGTAATTACTCAGATGAATTGAAAACTCTCAAACCTTATACAAAACATTGCACATTGAGTTTTATTCATAATTGTTTAAACTTGGCAATAGCCAAGTAGTTCTTCAATAGATGAGTCATGTAGTATGGTCATTCCAGCAACTGAATGTTATGCAATGCTAACACAGAATGAGCGATTAAGCCATGGAAACATGGGGAAAAGGTAAATGCATAATATTATATAAAAGACAACCTAAAATGCTACACATAAAGGATTTAACTATATACATTATATATACATGTATATATATGTATATATATATATATATATATGACTCTTGGGGAGGCAAAACAATGCAGATGTGGAAAGCACATGGTTTTCAGAGTGGTGAAAAGGGAGGGCTAAAAACAAGCCCACAATACAGTACTTTTCAGAGGACAAAACTACTCCACTGATACTCCAATTATGAAAGTGTCACGATGCATTTATGCAAATCCATTTGATGTACTTCCCTAGCAGTGCAATCTAAGGTAAATTATGAACTTTAGATAATGGCAGGCCAATGGTAGCTTCATGTATAGTGACAGGCTTGCAGGTGTGGTGGAAGGTGAGAGTAGTGAAGGAGGCTGTGGGAATGGAAGGGAGAATTATACTGGAACTCTCTGTAGGTTTTATTTATCAATTAAAGTTGATTCTCCAAAGTAAAGTTTGCTAATTAAAAGAAAATTAAAAAAACCAAACTTTCAAAATAACGTGTGGAAATTGCTTGAAGTCATCATGTTGACTGAGATAAGCCAAGCTCAGAAGGACATACAGCACATTTTCACTCACATGCAGAATCTAAAATAACTGACCTAAAATACTAATAATATGATATGCCTATCAAACAAGCACTGTTTTGAAAAGAAGTGTGTAGGAGGGGAAAGAAGTGGGTAGGAGGGGGGAGAAAATTAAGGGGACTAAGTGAATATTAAAACGCACATTGTCTGGGGCCGGAAGTTTGGCCTAGTGGTTAAAGTGCTTGCCTAGCATGCATGAAGACCCAGGTTCGATTCCTTGGTACCACATATAGAAAAAAGCCGGAAGTGGTACTGAGGCTCAAGTGGTAGAGCTCTAGCCTTGAGAAAGTCCAAGGACAGTGCTCAGGCCCTGAGCTCAAGCCCAGGACTGGCAAAAAAAATAAAAAATAAAAAAAAAATTAAACGCACATTGTCATTTCACTGGTGGGTCATGTCTTTAATCCTAGCAATAAAGAGGCTGAGAGCTGAGTATCATTGTTTGAAACCAGTCCAAGCAGAAAAAAGTCTATGACACACACACATATATATCTATCCATGTATATGCATATAATCATACACAAATGAAAATAGTTTTTATCAAAACCCTTAGAAGGAAGCGAGTAGTTATTAGGAAGAGATAGAGATAGGGTGGATTTAACTAAATATGTTCTATAAAAGATATAATTGCAGTCCTGGGGTTTGATCTAGTGATTTGGTCTAGTGGCTTACTTAGCATGCACAAAGACCCAGAATCAATTCCTCAGTACCATACACATAGAAAAAGCCAGAAGTGGTGTTGTGGCCCAAGTGGTAGAACTCTAGACTTGAGAAAGCCCAAGGATAGTGCTCAGGCCTTGAGTTCAAGTGCTGGGACTGTCCCCAAAATAAAAGGTAGCCTGCCACAGTGGCTCAGGCATGTATCCCTAGCTACTCAGGAGGCTGAGATCTGAGGATTGTGGCAAGCCAGCTCAGGCACTAAAGACCAGGAGACTCTTATGTCCAATTAATCACTAGAAAACTGGAAGTGGGGCTGTGTCTCAAGGGTATGGTGGTAGCCTTGAGCTGAAGAGCTCAGGGACAGTGGCCAGGCCTAGGGGTAGGCTGGTAGCCTTGAGCTGAAGAAACAGCGCCCAGGCCGAGTTCAAGCCCCATGACCTATACACACAAGAAAATGATATAAATGCCACAATAAAATACATTGCTTAAAAAGTACATCATGTTTATTGTTAAGTCATGAAGAGATATAAAAATTAAAAGCAAAATTTATAGGGTAAGACTTAACAAAACTATCAGGAGCATCCACGGAAGCAAACATGGAATGAGGTGCAGGGCAATATGAATTAATGAACATGGGAAAGACAAGGATAGGGAGAACAGAGTGTGTGCTGAAGATACTAGGAGAGAGACTTGTGGAAATTTTGATCTTAAGACACATGTCTCGGTAAAGAAATAATGGGATAAGATCCCTTAGCACCACTATGTGCTTGTGTCATCCACACCATTGGCGCTATCTCTGTCAGCCTCTTCTTCCTCAACCTCTTTTTCATCATCTTTGATCAGCTCCAGGGGGTGTCCCCCATCTTCATTGTTATCATCATCTAGTATGTCCCCCTCCTCATCAGAGTCATCTGCACCCCCCTCAGACTCCATCTTGACATCAGTCTCATCTTTCTTCAGCGAGCTGCTGCCCTGTTCCCCTTCTGACTTACCATTCTTCACCTCTAGTCTAGAAGACAAGGACAGGTCTCCTTGTTTGCTCTTTTCCTTTTCAATTTTTTTTCAAGACTGTCCAGTAAAGAATCCATTTTTTGTTTAATCTAGGTCAGTTCCTTCTTAATGGCTTGAAGGTCATCTCTTTTCAACTTTCCAGACTTGGAAGAACATTCTCACTGACCACTCCTAGAATTGAAGCCACTTTTGCCCCTGTGAGAGGCATATGCTGGCATATACTGACATTTAGAGGGCACAACAGACTGAGCAATCAGAGGTGCCAGTGGCACACGTGCTTGGTAACTGTTCATCCTGTCAATAGTTGACTGCTCAAGATACATTATTTTGTACATTTAATTTATGCTAATTAGAAAAAAGTATTTGAGAAAGGCAGCTTTGTCCAGAAGAATACATACTGATTAAAATACACACATGGAAAGAGATTCAATATCATTCATGTGTAATAAAGTTGCCAATTAAAATTACTGCAGGATATTACTACACAGCTATCAAAATAGCTAAAACAAAAACTATTGGTCTGGTGGTAATTGCTCTTGCTTGCTATCCCAGCTACTCAGGGAGCTGAGTTTTTGAAGGATTATGATTCAAAGCCAGACCAGAAAATAACTGTCCATCAGACTCTACCTCCAATTAACTAACAAAAAAATTGTCGCTGCCTGCTGCAACGATGCGTCACTTCGGAGGCCGACTGGGAATGATCACAGACTCAAATAGCTGTAATCAGAGGTTTATTTATCTCTCCTCTCTTCTCTCTCTTTTTCTCCTTCTTTCTCTCTCCCCCCCCCCCCCCGGAAATCCTCCACCATTTATCATACAGCAGCCAATCACAATGAAGTTCAACTGCGCACACAGCAGGCATACATGGAAAAATCTAGCGATTACGCTCTATCCTCAAGCATGGAAGAAACAAATCAACCAATGCAAAGAAACTTCCTGGTCAGCAAGTACTGACTCATCCTCTTTGGTGAGCTGCCAGGTGCCATCTTATAATCTTACTTCCTCAGGAGGCTGAAAGCAATGTCTCCAACATCTCCCCCTTTTTTATTTTAGAAAAGAAAAGAAAAGAAAGAAAGAAAGAAAAAGAAAGGAAGGAAGAAAAAGAAAGAAAGAAAAGAAAAAGAAAAAGAAAAGACCTAGGGTATGTGGGCTACCATCGTATCAGATCGAATGTGCCTGTCTTAGGTTTCTCCAAGCTCGTTTATCTTCTTACCTGTCATGGACACCAAGTACTCTTTACTTGGCTCCTGTCTTAGGTTGATAGGCTAACAGCTGGGACTTACCTATCTCTGACTACCAACTGTCCATTTAAGCAAGCCAGACCTGAGAGGATGCACCTGATTCCATGGCAGCCTGTCGTATTAGCATTGACTGCCTACATTGATTTTGTATTATTTTACACAAGCAATATAGACATATTACAATTATAACATATAAAACAAACCCAAGCCGATCAGTCCTGCCCACCTTTGACCAAATTCCAAAACAGTCTCAAACAAAGCAAAGCATTCGCTGTAGGAATCGCAGTGGCAAGGGCAATACTCTCGGCAGTAACGGCAGCCGCTGATGCAGCAACGGCCACCGCCATGGCCAGGGAAATACCCAAAGTCTCTTTTACTTCTTTTACTGATAAGCAAGAAAGCATTTTCCTCCACCTGTACAGGCACTGGTATATACTGAGGGACTCTGACTACAACAGCCAGAGAAAACAGGGAAGCATTCCAACATTAACTAAGAAAACAACATTCATGAGAACTTGAAAGACTAATAGAATTATTAGAACAATTAGAGACTAAAAACAAAAATGGGGAAATAAGGTCCATGCAAGTATATTACCCGCAAAGCAACCATACATCAAATGGATTGTGAACTGATGCCTGAGTTCGATTTTGATAAAAGACAATTGAGTCACAAAATTAGCGCTTGAGAATCCTTGACATCCAGTCCAGGAGGGTGGCCAAGATTGTTCAGGTTCCCAGCAGCATGGTCCTCAGCGACATTGATAGGGTTGTGCATCATTGCTGCATGGATTCATTCAGGGAACCGTACTTGTGCTAAGTAGAAGAGCCTTCATCTTGACCGACATGCTTCCAAGGATCTTCCACCGTCTGATGTATCAGTCTCTCCGGCACCCAAATGGGACTGTCAGCATCCTGTGGAAAAACACAAACACTTCCTCGCCCCCACATAATAACAGGGTCTGGTCCTTTCCAGTTTCTAGAGAGACTATCTTTCCACCATACTAAAGGTTTATGACTACTAGAAGGATTAAAATGTCTATCTCCTGCAGAATGTCCTTCAGCATCAAGAGTTAAAAAAATTAAAGTAAAAAGAGCTATAGCAAGTCTATCCTTGGGAGTCTTCCAAATCAAATATTGTCCTCCACTCAGCATTGCCTTACATAATCTTTTCCAATCATCAGGAACCAAATTTAAATTTGCCAATGACTCTAACATACTAATAGTGAATGGCGCTTGGGGTCCATAAGCCATAATGGATTCCTTTAGCTGTTTAACGGATTTAAAATCTATTGGTTGATGAAATCTCGCCTGATTTTGATCCTCAAACACTGGAAAACCCCACCCATCCCCCACTTCTAACACTTCTACTCTTTTAGCTAACTTGCAGATAGATCCGGTGAGGCTAGCTGTTGGCTTCTCCCACTGAGGCACAGACGGCTGAACGATTGGCAGTGGCCCCCTATCTTGCAATTACGCACCTGAGCACAGGCTTTCTAAATCACTACCACTTAATTCTTCCTCTTTCTGTTTACTTGATTCTCTCTCATATATTTCTCCAAGTGTCTCTGCGGTTCTTTCCACCTGTTCTTTAATTATTTGTTTGGACGAAAGCAAGCACTCCCGTATAAGTTGCCACATAGGAAATGTTCTTTGGGGGAGGTCTCCCTGTTTTAACGCTTTTTCTAATTTATGCAAATCCCACTGTGGTACATTAAGAAGTCCTTCATTTAAAAACCAGGGACTTAATTTCACTATTGTATCCACATAAGCCTTAGCTGTGGCTTCTTTTACTATAGTACCATTATCTTTAAGTGAATCTCTTATGACTCTAACCATCTGGTCCTTGGAAACTTCTGAACCCATTATACCCTCGCCCTTACCGCTCTGGCCAGAGACTTCCTCGAGGTTCCTCAGTATTTACCCACCTTGCCAAAGTGAAATGAAAAAAACGTTCCCCGTAAGGGAAGCACTTGTCGCTGCCTGCCACAACGACACGTCACTTCGGAGGCGGACTGGGATTGATCACAGACTCAAATAGCTGTAATTAGAGGTTTATTCAATTTCTCCTCCTCTCTTCTCTCTCTGTCTTTTTCTCCTTCTTTCTATCTCTCCCCCCCCCCCGAAATCCTCCACCATTTATTATACAGCAGCCAATCACAATAAAGGTCATCTGCTCATGCAGCAAGCATACATGGAAAAATCTAGTGATCACGCTCTATCCACGAGCATGGAAGAAACAAATCAACCAATACAAAGAAACTTCCTGGTCAGCAAGTACTAACTCATCCTCTTTGGTGAGCTGCCAGGCACCATCTTATACTCTTACTTCCTCAGGAGGCTGAAAGCAATGTCTCCAACAAAATATCTTGTCTGAGGGCTTGGCTCAAGTGGTAGAATGCAGCTATGGGGAAGAAAACTATGTAAGCACACAATCCTTAGTTCAAGCCCAGGTACCAGCAAACAACAACAGTAAGAAAAGCAACAACAATAAAATAATAAAGCACCAAATGCTGGTAAATATACTGAGAAACTGGATCAATGGTTTATTACTGAAAGTAATGTAAAATATGAGTGTACTTCACTAAGTAATTTATTATAGAAATCACTTATAAATGTCATACAAAAAGCTATATACTGTAACTTTCTTCATAATGACATAAATGGAACAACTCAGATAGTGCTCAGTAAAACAATGGCTTGATCAAATTGTAGTACATCAATGTGTAGCATACTACTCAAAATATTTATTCAATGAACAGTGTTTGAAGAGGCTGGGACTAACTTAGGACTCCCACTTGTTAGGCAGGAGATCTATTCTTTGAGCCTAGAGAAAGAAACTGATGATTGTACAACTTGCATAGATCTCTATGTGTTAAATGTGTTAAATTCAACGACAAAGTAATTCCAAAAGTCATATGGAGAATGATTGCATTGGTACAGCATTTGTGAAAGAAGAAAGAGTTAATTATGGAGGTTGTATTACTGATTGATCGGAAAGGGTAATGTGGACATGGGAAGAATTCTGGTACAGTTGTCAACAGTCATCAGAGATTTCTGAGGTTATGGAACTGTTTACTATCTTGCTATAGTGATAGAAACATGAATGAAAAGCCTACAGAGACAACTGAATACAAGGAAAAGCTAAGAATTCTGAACAAGGGTTTATCATTCAGCAGTAATAGAGTTCCCAATTAAACTATAGGATATCACTCTTGACTTATCAAAATGGCTAAAATAAAATCTAATGGTTGCGTGTTGATGGCTCATGCCCATAAATGCAGCTACTAATTTATCTGTAGACCCTGTTTCTAATAATGTAGTTTCTTTTGGCAAACTGCTGTCTTTCAGTGGCATTGAGAAAGTATTACATTGCATCATTTTGTATGATTCTTATAATCTGTGTAAATTTATAAATTTAGTTAAAATAAGCTGCTCATTAGATTAAAAATTAAAGCAGTACAGGGAAAACAGAATTAAATTTCTGAAGCCATTTTGTAATGCCCTGGCTGAGCTCTATAAATCTCTAGGTTTAAGAGTAAATAGACAGCTGAGAGGGTTTGAAAAGAACAGAAAGGTGAGAGGAATTTCCTCCCTCTCGTGATATCTTGAACATCTCTCCTCCCTCTTCTCTCTTCTACTCTCTCCTCTCCTTTCCTTTGCTCTCTTCTCCTTCTTTTCCTTCCCCTCCTCTTCCCTCCTCTCCCCTCCTCTTTTCCCTCCCTTCTTCTGTCTTCCTCTCTCCTCCCCTCCCATTTCTTAATGTCCTTGCTGAGCTCTATAAATCATTTCCCAAAGCTTCTAGATCCCCTAAGATTCAGGCTTCATGTAAATGCTACCATCATTCATCCTATTCTAAGCCAGACACTGTAATACTTTCTCTAACACCTCCTTCCTCATTACCTCCACATTCAAACACATGAACAAGATATATATTATGCATGCATTAATACAAAGAATTTCTATGCAATACACAGCAGAACTTCTTATAAATAATAAATCAACAGTAGCATGTCAATATAAGCAAAATACAGGATTAGAAATACAAAATATAGAATGTCTACATAACAAGCATGAATTGTTCATTCTAATCACTGAGGAAAAAATGATTCTACATGATGCAAGTTTACAGACCAACACACATGGCAATTTGAGCTTCTATTCTGAGAACTATTTGAAGCAATGGAAATAGCAAATAAAGCATAAGACTCATGGAAGCTTAGTAATTAAATTGTTATCCCTGCACAAAGAGTGTCTCTGAAATCTATACTCCTCCTTATATGGGCAAAGGAGTAATAAATTGTCCCCTACAAAAGGGCACGGAAACAAATCTTGAATATTAATGACCTTGATACTCAGTATAAGTAGAAAATAGATCAAAAGCTGAGAAATTAGGAAAGGATTTATGACTGAATAAATCAATTATTATTTCTGCCTCAATTTTCAATGTCCTCCTCTGTGATATAGCTTCCTACTCATATTAGCAAGACGAAGGATGATTATTAGAGGAGGAGCTACAGTTACTACCCTTGACCCGCAAATGTGCCTCTGTCTTCTTTGGTTGGTGTTGATTTGCATATTCCTATTCTTTGAAGGTAGATGTGGTCACATGATTCACTTGCACTGGTGAAATGTGAATGGAAATCACATGAGTCACTGCAGGATATGATGATTACAGTCTACTCTCATCTGCTACTGCAATGAACAATGTGCTAGTAGTGGATCTTCTGTCTGCCTACATCATCTGAAGAGGATAATGCAAAGAACAATGTCATACTATTTCCAAAAACCACTGATATAAAAAGCAGATAATCTTTTATAAGTTTTCCAAATGAATAATTCAGCCTATCCAGACTGAGACACTTCAATATTCAAAACAAAAAAAAAACAAAAAAGAGAAACAGTAATGTGAATTTCACAAATCTTCTCCTGTAACTCATTGGTGTAAATTACTGGAATTGACTCCCTGATTGTCAGAGGGCCCATTGCCTCAAGCAATCAGTCTAGTCCCTGGACCTTGGATGTTTCATGAAAATTCCTTTGGATAAGCAATGCATGTAGGTACATAAAAATACTGGGGAAAATAAAAGGATAACAGGATTTGTTTGATAAAAGGAAAGAAATATACATCCATGAGTAAATACGGAGATGTCTTTCTGCAAATACCTCAGGTAGACCTTTTGTGATTTTACCACCTTATTCGGGGATGAGACAGAAATAGCTACAGCTTACTTTTGATCTCATGGGCATAAACAAGAAAATAAGTTTCAGCCAGGCTCTGACGGCTTCCATCTAATAATCCTGGCTACTCTATGAGATCTGAGAATCACAGTTTGAAACAAGGTAGAGCAGAAAGTCTGTAAGACTCTTATCTCCAATAAACATGCCAAAAATTCTGAAGTTGAGCTGTGGCATAATATGCGGAACTAATAGCCTTGAAAAAAAGCTCAGAGACTGCACCCAGGCCAAGTTCAAGACTCAGGACAGAAAACAAAATAAAAAAATAAACAAAAATTGAAAATACATGCCCCCTACTGACTTTCCAGTAACTGACAGACTTCTACTACATGTATTGGATTCACTGGTATTACCATTAACAATGACTAATGATGTACCATAAAACATAATCCCTACAATCATCATTTATAAAATTTATATTACTATTTGTTTGTATGAAGACAAATAATGATATCAAGAACCCAAAGAACATACTGATACATACAAGATCAAAAACAAAAATAAAATTCTATATAATAAAATAGTTATATCTTGTCCTCTGAGCATTATGTGAGTTAAGTCTACAAGTTTTAACACCTGGAGTTAATTACATGGTGGTAGGGTGAGACAAAAACTATAGTTGATTCTAGAAGTTATATCCTAAAATCTACTCAAGGGGGCTCAGCATCTGTGTCTTAACTATTCTCACAGCAAAATAAGTTCATATTTCTTAGAATGTATGATTCTTTTTCAAATACAACAGACAGAGAGGAAACAACACAAACTCACTTTACCTTGGCTCCGATTTGTGGGAAGTAACATCTATACCTACACACTGTAGAACTGAAATGACAGAAAATTAACAGTATTAAAACAAGTTTTAAAATGAAGTTCTAAATACCATTCATAGTTCAGAGATTGCCAAGCCTTTGTCTCTTGCGTCTACCTTGTAGCTCATTGAAAATCTCCAAAACTGCCTGTTAGGTCAAATATGAGTCTAGAATACATTTGTTCATCTGTAAACTCATTTGTAGGTAGCAAAGAAGAGGAGAGAATACCACAGTTGTGAACCTACTTAATTAAATGAGCAAGCACATGTCCAAATGTGTATTAGGGAGCATTTGGCAATGCTGTGCCATGAATCATTAAGTCTTTGAGATAGGTTGCTCATTTCATTTCTCTCAAATGTATTCAAAATGGAGCAGTGAGTTTGAAAGATGTAATTACCTGTAACCATAAAAGTAATCCTTGAGCCTAGCATCAGAGTTCATAGCAACTGAGAATAGATAAATGATTCTTTTGTAGCTCATTTTCTTCCACGTAACATAGTAAGAAATATTCAACATCTAGAAACACTTACTTTGTATATCTGAAAGAAGGAGCAAGAATGATTTCAAAGGTTTAAATAGTGCAGCAATAATGAGTGGTATTAGAACCTTAGTTAAGGGAAGTTTAGATACAACCATGGAGGGCCTTTGAAATAAATTGAATATCAGAAAACTTTCAAGCAAGGTGCTGGTGGGTGGCTCATATCTGTAATCTCATCTACACAGGAAGATGAACTCTCAGAATCAAGATTTGAAGCCAGCCTGAATAGAAAATCAGGCAAAACATTTAACAGTGGTGGGGGGGGGCAGGAAGCAGAAATAGAGTGATGCCTTAAGTAGCAGAATGATAGCCTTAGGTTAAAAATCCAAGCAAGAATATAAATCTAAGTACTGGCTCATATACACAGAAGAAATAAAGAACAAAAGAGAGAGAGGGGAGAGTGGGAGGGAGGATGGAAGGAAGGAAAGAAGGAAGGTAAAAGAAGGAGAAGGAAATTTCTTAGACATCATTTTTCCTAATCATATGGTAATGTGATCATCTTTTCTTTTTAAATTTTTATTATTAAGTAGTTGCATAAAGAGGTTGTAATTCCATAAATCAGTTTATGTATACAATGCTTCTTGATTAATGTGACACTTTCTGTTTTTTTTCCTCCAACTTTCGTAATGTCTTCTATTGCACACATTTATCAGAGGTCAACTTTACTTGCTCTCTGATTCTGCTTGCTCAATTCTCATATATTTAAATCAATATATATTAAATTTGAGATGGTATTGTCTTTCATCTAACAATAATTTTTACTGTCAATTGACAAAACTAAGTTTCCTCTTTCTAAAATTAATGTCACTAAATTTAGATGCAGATGAAATGAGAAGGAAGAGCTGTCACTAAAAACCTAGAAGAACCAATTATTAAAATGATATAATTAATTTCCGTTGAATTATTTTGTAATTCATCCATATTTCAAGTCTTTCAGACGTCATATCCTTACCAGTATAGTTTCAACAGGAATATTAGGAACACACAAATAAAATAGTGCTATTTTTCTCTTTAAATCTCTCAAAGGGTTTTTAACTTCATTTAGGGATATGACTAAAGTGATCTTGTTTTGTAATGGCTTATATCCTCATGATAACAATGCAGTCCATACCAAGAAGAAAGTTAAGAGGACCTTATACTTTCCCTCTAGCTTTCACATTTTTCATGGTTGTCTAGAAATCAGGGCAGTTACTCATTCAAAACATATTTTAGTACTTGAAAATCAGATTCATATGCTGGTTCTCTCTCTCTCTCTCTCTCTCTCTCTCTCTCTCTCTCTCTCTCTCTCTCTCTCTCGCTCACTCGCTCTCACGCGTGCTCGCTCTCTCTCCCATGTCTTTTGATTGGCAGAACTAATTCTGTTCTTATCTATGCAAGAAGTATCTGATAACACGAATTTGCATTTGCTGCACCTCCTATGGCTTCTTATGGCATTCTGTAGTTTCCTTACTGTAACCTTGGCTGACTCTATTGTAGGCTAGAACTGTAAGTTATATCACAGAAGCTATATTTTAGTCATTCACTGCTTAGACTTTTGTTGTTTTGTTTTGTTTTAGAATGCCTGGATTGCAGCTATTGCTTGCTAAATATTCGTAGGATTTAGACATAAAATGCTTAAAAATGAATAATAAATGTTAAGCCATGGTAGACAGTCATAAAAGAACAATGTAATTATTCTCCATATACACTACCTATTAAAATGGAAACTTATTTTAGAATGTTTCCAACTATAAAAGATGAGAACAGGACCAAAAAGATTTCTAGCTAATTAAGCTGTGAAACTATGCTTAAAGACTACACCCTATTCAACATACGCAAATCAATTAATATAATTCGACACATCAACAGGAGCAAGGACAAAAATCACATGATTGTCTCAGTTGATGCAGAAAATGCATTTGACAAGATCCAACACCCCTTTATGTTAAAAGCTCTGGAGAAACTAGGAATCCATGGAACATTCCTCAGTATAATAAAGGCTGTGATTCACAAACCCACAGCTAGTATTATACTTAATGGCAAAAAGCTAAAGCCATTCCCTCTAAAATCAGGAATGAGACAAGGATGCCCACTCTCTCCACTCCTCTTTAACATAGTATTAGAATTATTAGCCAGTACAATAAGAGAAGAAGAAAGGATAAAGGGGATCCAAATACGGAAAGAGGAAGTAAAACTTTCCCTCGTTGCAGATGACATGATCCTGTATTTAAAGAATCCTATAGATTCCACTCCCAAGCTCCTTGAGCTGATTCAAACTTTGGAAGGGCAGCAGGGTATATAATTAACCCTCAAAAATCAACTGCCTTCTTCTATGCCAACAGTGAGAAGAAAGAGGAAACAATCAGGAAAGCAACTACTTTTGCAATAGCCTCAAAGAAAATAAAGTACCTAGGAATTATCTTAAGTAAGAATGTAAAAGATTTTTGGTGAAAACTTTAAAACTCTGAAAAAGTAAGTTAAAGCAGAACTGAGGAAATGGAAAAAAACCTCCCATGCTCCTGAATTGGAAGAATCAACATCGTGAAAATGACAATCTTGCCAAGGGCTATCTACAAATTCAACACAATACCCATCAATATCCCAATGTCATTCTTTAAAGAAATAGAAGAGGCAATCCAAAATTTCATATGGAATAATAAAAGACCCCGTATAGCAAAAACACTTCTTAGCAGAAAGAACAGCACAGGAGGAATTTCAATACCAAACTTTAGACTCTATTACAGAGCTATAATTATCAAAACAGCTTGGTACTGGCACAAGAACAGGCATGGAGACCAATGGAATAGAACTAAGGACCCAAATATTAAACCAAAGACCTATGGCCACCTAATCTTTGACAAGGGAGCCAAAAAAATAGAATGGAAGAAAGACAACCTCTTCAACAAGTGGTGCTGGCAGAACTGGTTAAGCACCTGCAGAAAACTAAAGTTGGATCCTTCTTTGTCACCCTGCACTAGAATTAACTCCAAATGGATCAAAGACCTGGAGTAATAGCTGACACACTGAAAACTTTACAAGAAGGAATAGGAGATACACTAGGCCTCTTTGGCACAGGTAGAAACTTTCTTAATAAGGACCAAGAATCACAACAAATCAGAGAAAGGCTGGATAAGTGGGACTGTATTAAACTACAGAGCTTTTGTATGGTAAAGGACATAGCTAGTAAATTAATTAGGTAGCCTACAGAGTGGGGGAAGATCTTCACCAACTGTACAACGTACAAAGGCCTCATATCTAAAATATATCAACAGCTCAAAAAATTGAATCACTCCAAAACTAATCTCCAAAATAACCATCCCATTAAAAGATGGACCAAAGACTTAAAGAGAGTATTCTCTGAAGAAGAAATGGAAATGGCCTATAAACACATGAAGAAATGCTCGATATCTCTGGTCATAAAAGAAATGCAAATCAAAACAACTCTAAGATTCCACCTCACTCCAGTTAGAATGGCCAGGATCAAGAAAACTAATAACAACAGACGCTGGAGGGGATGTGACCAGGAGGGATCACTACTACACTGTTGTCCAGAAACAAGGACATACTAAATCCACTAGCACAACAATGTTCATTGCAGCACTATTTACCATAGCAAAGATGTGGAACCAACCCAGATGTCCCTCAGTTGATGAATGGATCAACAAGATGTGGTATTTTACACAATGGAATTCTATGTGGCTGTCAGAAAGAATGACATTGCCCCATTTTTTAGGAAATGGAAAGACTTAGAAAAAATCATATTAAGTGAAGTAAGCCAGACTCAAAGGAACATAGGCTCGATGATTTCCCTCATTTGCCATAATGAGTAGAAACCTTGTGCTCTCATAGCAGAGATTTGCAATAGAGCAAAACCTAGATACATAAGGCCATACAGTATGATGCTAAATGAAAGGACCTCTAGGATATAGAAACAAAAGCCATATAATGATTGATTGTTGTTATTAAGGTACTATGTTATCTCTCATCTCTTTTGCTGTCCCTTGGTTATCTCATATTATTACAGTATCTCACTTTGTCACCTGATATATCGTATATATTTGTATTTGGTTATTTGAAATTGGATAGGGAAGGGGAGAAAACAAGATGAGGGGTGGGCGTGGGGGGGAGGGAAATGGGGACCAAGACATGAGAAAGGGTATCAATGTATGTGAATTAATCACCTTCTATCTGGTGAATATAAGGTAACCCTTCTATTAATAAAAATATATGAAAAAGAGTATACCCCATATTTAATTTTCATTTTATTTGGCATAGGGAATTCGACACATTACATTTCTGCCAGTGGATTTTAAACTTGTTATTGTTTATTTAAAGTTATATGTCTATAAAAAACAGTTTCATGACAATACTTACTAATAATCTTAAAAATATCTTCATAGAATCATTTACTGTCCCCACTACAAGAATGACAAGGCTATCTAATGATTGCTTTCCATTTTTGACAATGAAGGAATTGGATGGATGATGCAAAGAGCTGTTTTACAATTGCATGCTGAGCCACTACAAGTTATTTCTAATGGATGAGAACATAGAAAGAAATTAACAAAAGCATTACATATATCACCAAGAAGTGTATGATTTGCAATGTAAACCTTAAAGTTATATGTAGCTTTCCTTATTACCTGCTCAGTATAGATATAGAGGACACTAAGTCAGGAAAGAAGCCTGGACCTGCCTTGCCTTACTGCACAAAGACTGTTTCTAGCTTGAACATGACCTTTTGTTTTAATGTATTACCTTGTGGTCCCAAATCACTATGCAAAGACAGATTGAGATTGTTCCATGATCTCCTATTAATATTTTCCCTGGGCATAATATTCAATTTTATTTGTCTAAAACTTTCCAAATTGCTAAGTGTTTTTTAAAGTAATTCTTAAATTTCAAAAGTAGAATCTGGTATTCCACAACTAAATTGCACATTTCAAATACTTTTGAGATATGTAGCATGCATCAGAAGAGATAATAGCAATTGCCAATTCTTATCTGAAGGGGTTGGCATTGAAATCTAGGAAATAGGCTTCGAATGAATTTCTTTTTACTTCTTTCAATTGCCCTACTGTTCATATTTGGCAAGTTCATCCTGAAATAAGACAATAGAATGATCTTTTAGGGAATTTAGATCACTTAAAAATTACTCATTTCAGAGTTTCTAAAATGAGTAGCATATGTAAAAATCTCTAATAGCAATAGTTCTGGTTATTTCTTTGGTCTTTTTCAAGGATGCGCAGGTTTGGGTGATATCCACAGGGTAAGACAGAGTTACTGTAGAGAGGAAGCTCGATTCTCTTCCTTCCCATGCCAGCTAGCAAGACCTCCCTCATGCTGCTCTGTTCCACAGAACAATAACTAGCTGTGTATGAAAGCTGTGCTCTGGTAAAATTCATAGTTAGCAAACCAGAAGAGAATACATATACACACAATATTCCAAAATATCATCTTGGAAAAATGTGAGTAGGTCACATATTATACTTCAAAATGGCCTCACGTTAATTTATTCTGTATAGTCCTTTTGGCATAGTGTTGAAATTCCTGTTAATTTATGGTCTCCCTTCAAGTTTCTCCTCAGGAATGAGAGATTGGATTTTCCTGTGTTTTCAGACAAAAAGGCATAACAATTAAAACACAGAGGGCTATAAAAACACAGAGGAGGATAGGTATCAAGACATAGCCCAATAGAACTGAAAAGTTATCATGTTGTAGTGCACAGCAGGAGGATTCTAATTTATAATCATTATATAATTTATGAATAACTATAAGAAAGGAGCTCAAGGGCTATAAATACACAGTAAAGTGAAGGAAATTGAAATATCAGTTGCTAAGATATGTCAGTATCTACTCTATACATGTACTAGAATACTGCAATGTACCTCATAAATATGTATAATTAGAACATGCTAATCAAAAAATTTAACTGTTCATTGCATATTGTATATGTGTACCCAATTGGTACAATGTGTTCCATAAGTACAATAAATTAAATGATTATAATGAATGTTTATGACATGATATTCAGGATTTCTGTTTAGTGTATTAACTAGGGCTACAATATTTCAAATCTGTGTTACCACAATTTTCCACATTTGTAAGAAGGAGAAATTATGATATCTACTTATTATAGGGTAATGTGAGGATCAAATGTCATTCTTTACATAAAGTGTTTGCGAATTGTTTGGCTCTCAGTGTATTTTGTGTGTGTGTGTGTGTGTGTGTGTGTGTGTGTGTGTGTGTGTGTGTGTGTATTTTGCTTCAGTACTAGGACTTGAGCTCAGAGGCTCCATCTTTTACTTATTTTTGGTTTAGCAGATGAGCTACATGTCAACATCCCTAATAGAGATAAGAATTTCAGAAGACATTTTTTCTGTAAGCACTGATGTCAAAACACCATGTTCAGATTTTAGATTTCAGTCTCCTGAGTACTCAGGTAGGAGTCCAGATATGAACTTCCAGAGGTCAACAAATGGATTTTGAGATCAGAGCTTGAACTCAGAATCTGACACTTTTTCTCACAAGCTCTCTACCACCTGAGCCACACATCTTTCGTTCTTTGTTTCCAACAAGAATTATGGTAAAAATGAAGACCTACTTGGGTTCATAAACACATTGGCAGACACTGTGGGACATCTTTCCCTCACTCAAATAACAAAACTACCCAATCCAACTTATGTGTAGAATGAGCCTAAAAGATATTCACTATATCTAATAAGGGACAGAGCTTTTGTTGTAAAGCATTATCTACTTGAGTTCACAGTACACATTTCTGCTTGATGTGTTATTTTGACAGCATTGCCATATATACATTGGAGAAATGAGTGAATCTTTCATCATAATATGAAAAACACTTATCACACATATCTGGTCTAAATCCTAATGTTTTTGTTTGGAGTAAGTTTATTTGATTGCCAATTGCTGTGACCTACTGCATATTTTACTTCTGTTTTCTCCAGTGGAAAATGGGCATC
The DNA here is from genome assembly GCF_031878675.1 of Megascapheus bottae. NCBI lineage: Eukaryota > Metazoa > Chordata > Mammalia > Rodentia > Geomyidae > Megascapheus > Megascapheus bottae. The sequence continues at coordinate 8,969,818 of NC_143512.1, forward strand.
ATTATAACACTAATAACTATTCATAAGTTTCTTAAGAAAATTATATAAGTTAATAATCCAAAACCACTTAGATCTGTGCCATCTTATAATAGTAAACACCATGTACATTTATGTTTAAAATTATGTTAGTATAGCCATTATTATTTCTTAAATCATGCATGCATCTGAAAACAAAAAAAATGCTTATGTCATTATAGAGTCAAGTTGTTATGCAAAATGATTCAGTTTGGTTTTATGTACTAAGAAGTGTGGAAGTGGCAGTGTCTGGTCTTGTATCACTCAGTGATACCCTTGATAATTTCAATTTCCCTTCCTCCAACTCACTACACATGATGCTCTCTTATCCTCTTTTGGAATATTCATCAGAGGTGTCCACAATTGAATTCAAGCTGGGGAGATGTGAGATAGTTGTTAAAGAACAAACTTCCATCACTTGTTTCACAGAAAGAAAATATTCCTCAGAAGTGATATCTGTACTTCCATAAGACCTACACATTTGTTTCTTTGGCAAAACAGTGCCATACAGTCTCACTGCGGGATGAAAGAGGGATATACTTGATTTTTCTTCAGGTTTTCTGTATTGAAAATGAGCAAGAATAGAGTTGGGATGTGTCTTAGATCAGGATTTCAGACCCAATCACTTTATTCACAGAGAATTTTAAAAGTCCTCAAATGTTGTCAAAATTGACTCAAACACGTTGAATATTTTCAATATTTCATCTGTTATTTCAGAAATATTAAATAACAAATGGGGAAATTCTATTTCATTGAAACAGTGTTCTAATTCATAGTAGTAAATTCAAGTAAGTAATAAATATTAGATACTCCTGTGATCTGAAGAATTATCTGCTTGGGCCAGTTCTAAAGCCAATTTTATAGGTGTGATTGCAATACATGGAATCCTGAAAATACATAATACACTTGGTTTACCTTGACCCCATCTGTGGAAAACTTCCCCTGAAGCCCTGATTGATCATAAATAACAAACTGACCACAAAAATGGATCTCAAAAGGACAAAATTACTATAACTTCAGTCATCAATGAACTCCTAAAAAAGTATATATGGAAATTATCCAGGGAAAATAAACTTGAAGCTATTTATTACTATTTGCACCACAAATACTCTTTTAGATTTATGGATTTAAAAGTTCTATTGTTTTCATCAAAAAAATCTACCATTCAAAACAGTTATGTGTAATATATAGTTGTACATATTAGGATCCCATGATTGCCTTTCATGACAATAAGCTTTGAAACTAGCACTAATGTTTTGTTTCTCTTTTCCTTCATCTTTTCTTTTCATCTTTTCTACTTCTGACGGATTGCTACTTGAATTCTAAAGTTTTAGAGAAGATTTTCCAATTATCTGTAGAAGATTGCAAGTAGAGTATACCCTATTTGACACTCCCAATGAGAAAACATCCCAATAAACAATTTGTTCATCTCTTGTGAGATGTCACTCAGAGGATCTAGCCAAAACTTGCCTGGATTCCTTATCTCTGGAAACTGGTGATCACGAGTATCTGTTGATTTAGATTTCTTTTTTTAAAAAAATTGTTGTAATTAATAGAATGGTTACATTATATTCACCAGATAGAAGGTGCATTACTTCACAAACATTGATACCCCTTCTCATGGTTTTGTCCCCATTTCCCTCCCCCAATCTTGTTTTCCCTCCTTCCCTACCCTATTTCAAATAAACAAACTAATGTATATACAATATACCAGATAACAAGGTAAGATACTGTAACAATATGAGATAACTAAGGGACAATAAGAGGAGAGGGTTTGGGAGGGAGATGAGAGAAGAGGAGGGGAGAAAAAAAGACAGAGAGGAGGGAAAGGGGGAGGGGAGGGGAAGGAGGAAAATGGAGGGAGGGAAGGTGAGGGGAGGGGAGGAGAGAGAAGAGGAGAGGAGAGGAGAGGAAAGGCACAATGGAGACTATTCTTCTTCAAGAGACAGTGATTGCATCTTAGGCCTCCAATTTCCTTCACTAGCCCTCTTTCATGGTCACAGTACTGTACAGACTTATTTGAGATATTTTTTCAGTTGCCTGTGGTTTTATTATTTTTTATTGTCGGGGTAATGTATAGAGGGGTTACAGTTACGTTCGCCAGATAGTAGGCGCATTACTTCTCACACATTGATACCCTTTCTTTGGTTTTTGTCCCCATTTCCCTGTCCCCACCCCCTCCCAATCATTATTTGAGATTTTGACATTGTTCTCATACCCAATGCTTAGAGCCATGCAGTGACCCTCCGTCTACCATTCCACATGCGGTCTTCTATATTTTCATTCTCCCAGACTCTCAACATTTATCTGGACCCTAACTCCTACACTGAATCTCTTACCTTCTTAAGATTGTGATGGCTATTTTCCTTTTCAAGAAATGTTTTAGTGATGTCTAGACACATGCAATATGATGTCATATTAATATATTAACAAGCTATTATCATTTCCAAGTGTTATATCTGCAGTAAATATACTATGCCTTAAATTTGTCCTAAGAGCAACCAGGCTTCATTCAATAAAACAGCAAGCAAGTGTACTAAATAAAAGGGAGCTTTCATTTTCTATCAGAGGGCAAGTAATTAAGAAAAGCTATGATTTGGCGTCAGTACCCCTCTGCCAAAATGATTTGTTGGTCTTGAGTATAATGGAATGTCATCCACAGAGAGAGAAGACACTTTGAATGACAGATAAAGATTTTTCAAACTGAAGTTTCTGTTCTGTGATAAATGGCTTTGGAGCATGAGAAAAGTTTGCACTCATTTATTTTCTTCTAGTCAAGTTGGCTCAATAGAAAGACAGCCCATAGCTGGGAGCCTGACCAGGGGCCCTTGAAAAGTCCTTCTTCCACAGACAGGCCCAACCATCTTCACCATTATCACCCAGTGTTCCTCCACTAGCTTCGGATCCTTTGGTACTCCCAAGCCAGAACACTATAAGACAATCACCATTCAATGGACTCATGATGAATTTAAGTGAAAAATCAAAATAAACTCGAGTAAGGAGAGAAACTATGAAGTGTTTATACATTTTGCTTTATGTCATCTAAATTCTGTGCTTTGAAATAGTATTATTTCAAAAGTTGCCAAATTTACAAAATGTCATTGTATTAGGTTTATAAAAAAAAATAAAGGGCTCTTTATACCCAGAAAATCCTGCACAAATAATGAACATGGATGTTAGAAGTTCGTAAAAGATTGTTATTGTTCAGGCTTTGTAATGTAAAATGACAATGCTGACTTATTTTTTTGTGCTGGTAACAGGGCTTGAATTGGAAGTCTACATAACTCAGTTTTTTTTTTCTCAAACCAGTACATTTGACACTTGAGCCATACCTCCATACCACTATTATTTTGTGCTAGTTAATAGGTAATAGAATAACTTGTATTTTTCTGCCCGAGATGGTTTTGAGCCAGGATTTTCAAGTCTCAGTCTCCTGAGTAGACAGGATTACAGGCATGAGCCCTTGGCATCTAGCTCATTGTTCACATTTCTCAAGACAGTTTAAAGAAAACAATATAAGATAAAACTGTGCTTAATTTCTGCTTTTGTTTTCATGGTCGTGGGGCTTGAACTCTGGGTGCTGTCCCTGAGCTCTTCAGCTCAAGGATAGTGCTCTATCACATTGAGTCACAATGCAACTCTGTGTTAATTTCTGAATACTACTTATTGTGAAAACAAAATCTGTTCTTAAAATAATGTAATGCACATACCACAGTGCAATTATCATTAAGTGCACAAACTGATAAATTCTCTTAAAGCGAATTATTCATTCTACCATCCAGATTAAAAAAAAATAAAAATAAAGATAAGGCTAGAGGCACACATAAGGCTAAGGCAATGGAGCACATTTTTAGCAGGTATGAATCCGAGTTCAAAACTAAGCACTGCCAAAAAGGAAAAAGAATCCCAATCCCCACCTCCCAAAACAGTGCAAAATGCCCTTGCCACTTACTACTTCCACTTCTTGCTTAAAATTATCAGAGCTCAAAATAGATTTATTTAACCATAGGCAGAGCCATATAGGATATTCTCTTTGGTGTGTGACTTCTTGGCTTAATTATAGTGTAAGATCTACCAGTACTATTCCTCTTCAGAATGGTTCATTTTTAATGGTGCAAGTATACATCTATGCCTTATTATTACTTTTCAAGAATATATAGTTCAATAGATTTGGACATGTATATATATAATCATCTTGAGATCAGGAAGCATATGCATTATCTTCAAAGCATATGCATAATCTGTCACTCCATCCTGAACAACCATCTCCCTCATTATGCCTATCAATAAATAAATGTCATCATAAACACATAATGGAATGCTGCTTAGCAAAAATTATTGTACATGACTGCAGAAGTGGATTCCAACATGAGTTGAGTGAATACATAGATCCTGTTGAATAGATGTATATCATGCGATTTCACTAATACAAAACTTTAGAATATTGGTCCAGGAGTTTGGCCTAGTAGTAGAGTGTTTACCTAGTAGGCAGGAAGCCCTGTATTCAATTCCTCAGTACCACATACACAGAAAAAGCTGGAAGTGGTGTTGTGGCTCAAGTGGTAGAGCTCTAGCCTTGGGAAAGCCCAAGGATACTGAGTTCAAGCCCCAGGAGTGACAAAAAACTCTAGAAAAATTACATATTATTTATCTATTATAATATATGGTAGAAGCTAGAGTGGTTATAATTTGGGCTGTTGTAAATAGTGTTTCTGTCCTAATTATAAAAATTTAGTGTTACAAGAACCTAAAGGATGACACTGAGTGAAATGAACTCCAGGATATGGAAACAAGAGTTTGTTTTTGTGGTTGTTGTTTCTAATGTACTATACCAAATTATTTCTTTTTTTTCTTTCTTTTCTTTTCCCCATGTGGTGTATCCCCTATTGTTATTGTGTCTGACTTTAAGTACCTGGTGTATTGTATATACAGTTATTTGTTTGTTTGGATTAGGGAAGGGAAGGGGAATAACAAGATGATGAGATAAAACGATGATGCAACAATGCTATTTATAAGACAATATGTTGGAAATGAACTTTACAACTTGGAAGGGGATAGGGCGAAGAAAACTGGGAGAAAAACATGGGGAGGAGTAACAATATTTGGGAAGAAATGTACTCACTACCTCACACATGCAACCATAAACTCTCTATACATTACCCAGACAAACAAAATAAAACTAGTGCCAGAATGCTGAATGTGCCTGAAAGTATTTTACATCATATGAAGTCTTATATTGCAGGGCTGGGCTACTTGGAAAAATGCAGGGTCTTTCTCTTTACTAAGGAAGTGCCTCAGATGCCTCAGAAATAGCCACATTGCCTCCCATAAAGGAAATTGCATGTACTCATAGCTGTCTTACAGTCTATTTACTGCTGGTATTTGAGCAATGGATTATTATTTGATTCTAGGGGCTGGGAGTTTGGCCTAGTGGTTAAAGTGCTTGCCTAGCATGCACAAAAACCCGGGTTCAATTCCTTGGTACCACATACATACAAAAAAACCAGAAGTGGTGCTGAGGCTCAAGTGGTAGAGCTCTAGCCTTGAGAAAGTCCAAGGACAGTGCTCAGGCCCTGAGCTCAAGCCCAGGACTGGCAAAAAAATATATGTATGTATTATTTGATTCTAAAACAGAATGAGTTACCATGCCTTCAAAAGGCATGGGAAAAACCTAAATGAATAATGTAAAATGAAAGGCAACACATTTGCAAAGGCTACATACAAATGACTGCCTTTGTTACCAAAGCAGCAGACAGTCCCACGGTTCATATGTAATGTAAAAACCTGTCCTCATAGGAAAAGAACTATGGAAACCATACTTCTTCCCTAATCACTCATACAATCATTGATCAATACAAAGTCAACTAATACTTGTTCATTCATACCTTGTTATTTTAATTTTAATATAACAATCACCTATAAAGTTACTATCTAGCACAAAAGGGAAAATATTGACAATAGGTTACATCTACTGGTAAGTATCAGGTAAATGGGAACTTCGCTTTGATTATGTGAATTAATGACTATCCTCAATCTTGTATTTCTTCCTTTCTTTTTTTTTTTTTGGCCTGTCCTTGTATTTGAACTCAGGGCCTGGGTGCTATCCCTAAGCCATTTTATTCTCCACCACTCTACCACTACCAGTTGAATCACAGTGCCAATCCCAGCCTTTTCTGTTTAGTTTGTTGGAGAAAAGAGTCTCAGACTTTTCTGTCTGGGCTGGCTTCGAATCATGATCCTCAGATCTCAGCCTCCTGAGTAGCTAGGATTACAGGCATGGGCCACCAACACCCAGAAATCTTGTATTTCTTAATTGATTTTTATGTAATTCATATATTGGTGCCAAAGCAATATTTTGAATAGATTTTTAAATATTTGTAAAAATATTTAGGATATATTATGTTTCAAAACATAGAAAACATTATACTTTTGTACATCTGCTTTAGGTCATGATGGTATCTGCTAGTAGGCCACTCTTGCTGCTGAGAATATAAAAAACTAAAAAAAAACATGTCATCTAGATGCTGGTGGCTCATGTCTTTAATCCCAAATGAGATTTGAAGATCATGAGTTGTAAGCCAGCCTGGGCAAGATCAATTAGACTTGTAGCTCCAAATAAACTATCCAAAATTTATCAAAAGTAGAGCTGTGACTCAAGTAGTCTTGAGACAAAGAAGCTCAGTGGTAGTTCTCAGGCACTGGATTCAATCTGCATGATACACACACACACACACACACACACACACACACACACAAATCAAAGAAATTTTATTCATGCATAGGACTAATAGTCATTTCTGAATGTAAACATGCTTATAAGTTATGTTCTACTTTCCTCTTTTTGTGTCATCTCTCTTCCTAAGGACAGTCTTCTAAAAATCATAGAGAGAGGTAGAGCACAGACCAAGCATGAACGGGATACACCAAGCTAGGGATATGAACTGAGTTCAAGGTAGTGAAATTGGAGCAATTGGAGCAGAGGACCTGAGAGGAGAACAAAGAAAACTGGAAAGTCTAGGAGACAAAGGATTCGGGACAGTAATTTGATTGAGGTTTAGCTTCAATATATACAGTTCTAGCTGTTACCAAGAAGCGACTGCTACTGAATTAGATGCATTCGTGAATAAAACAGAAGCAAATAAAACGTACTGGAAAATTGCAAAGTTCCTGATGTTCCCACAATGAATAAAATGTTAACCTATTCTTCTACTTGTTAATCTCAGAAAAACACACATTAGGGCCAAAGACTATTTTAGATTTGTATTAACAACACTAATAAAATCAAGGTTAAGTAAACCAAGCATGGACCACAAATTTTGGAGCTGATTCTGTACATCCTTGATGCCTTGAGCCATTAGCAATGTTTATGAAATGCTTAAAGACAATCAGAGTAAAGAAAATGTAGGCTATCTTTTGCGTTCCTTATAGATACACTAACAAATTGTGAGATGCTTTTTATTGTCTATGTGCATTTTTCTAGAAGTCCTTGGAAATCCCTTTGAAGCAATTCAAAGGTTCAAACCAAGTTTGGGCAGGATTTGTTGTCCTGCTCTGGGTGAGTATTTGGCATAACACTTAAGTTATTTCCCCACAAGACTTGAAGCCCAAGTAAAATCAGTGAGCAATTGAGCTGAACCAGTGTCAATATTATTTCCCTAAAGCCATTGCCCATTTCTTTCTGTAGCATATGTGCCATAATTATTCCATCATTTTTAAAATTTTATGAGTCTATTTTCATAGTAAGTTTGCATTCATAAAAATTCCCTTTTCATGTTAGTATAAAATTCACCAACAAAAACAAAATCAGCATGTATTTTCTTTTTTTTAAGTTCATATAGTCCTGACCTCCTTTCTGTTGCTTACAACCAAAAAGCTCCTGGCTAATTAAAGGGAGTAATTGCAGAAGTCTTCAGAGTTCACTGCTAAGCATCTCACATTATGGATAGTTAGCACCACTTCTCAAGAACTAAGGGGACCTCCCTCCCCATCTGCCTCGGTTGTAAGATGGTGAGCTATTTGATATGAAATAGGATTTGGATCTAGTCCAGAGATGTATGAGAGAAAGCCTGCTTCAGATAATCTAGAAATCTCTTAGCAACCAATTCCATTCTCTTTCTCATTTGCCTTTAGATGAACTTGGTTTTGACTCCTTAGTCTGGCTGAGCCTGAGAAAGTAAATTTCACTATGTCAATGGGTATAGATATTGACTCCATATGCCTTCCCAGGTGGAGTAACAGGATTACTCCGTTACATGGGTATTCCTTGCTCACTGACAAACTGAAGGTTAAACACTATTTCTTGGTGTTCTCTAGGCTCTCGATTAGAAATTTGTTTCCTCGAGTACAATGTAAATATGAACAGAACAAAAAGGTAATATAATTATGCTTAGTTGTCTAATTAAATATAGGAATGTTCAATCATATGAATAATTTTGAGTCCAAGATAAGTCCAAGATAGTGTGGTACCTAGCACAAGGACCAACCAAATTCTTCATATGACTTATTGTGCTTTCTACAAGAATGTAATGTACTTACTTGTCTTACTCTCTTAAAGGCAAATTTTATTGGCCCTTAGCTTTTAATTATATTCACCTCCTTCTTTCAACATTGTTCAAGTGTAAGTAGATATATATATATTTTTCAAAGAAGTAAGTATAAGAAAGCAAAATTTTTCATCCAAGATGTTTTTCAACATTTCTATACAAAATAAATTCTTCTGAACCAGGCAGAAAGAAAATTGTCTAGGCTTTGGCTGAGGGGCAGAAATCTGCTATATATAGTTTCAGAACAATGGATATAATCTTTTACTACCATTTCTTCCTATAATGGAGCAAAAAATCACATGGAAGTCTCAGATTCTATTCTGGAGGTTTTCCTGTATGCCATCCAAACATCATAAATGCCTGTAGTGATTATGGGTTGTAGAAGGTCTCTTTCATATTCTTTTTTTTTCTAGTGATACAATACAAAAAGTGAACACAATCTATTGTGTGTCTCTGGTTTTATTAGCTTTACTTAAGGTTAAAATCCTAGAATAAGTATGACCTAGTTAAATACTTGGTATAGGTCAATCTGGTGGAACTACTTACAGTCTAGATAACAGGATTTCTGAAACGACCAAATTCATGTCAGTTCATTCAATACATTTTGCATAAAACAGGACAATGAAGGCAACAAGAAGGTAAACTACTAGAAGAAATAAATTTATTTGTATTTTGCTAAAAGATGAATTGATATTATTTGTCATTTACATTTATAAAACTTTCTGACAACTGTCAGAAAGACATATTTAAAGGAGATCTGTATATAAATGAATGATAGACCAAATATTGATTTTCAACCACTCAAAAATTCATTTAAGAGAGTGACAGAAGAGGGAAAATGGTTCAAAAATAATTATACTGATTGTATCTGATTCATGTAACTGTAGCCACTCTGTATATGAGCTACACAAAACAATATAATACCTCACAAATGCAACTGTAATCACTTTATATATCACTATGCTAATAAAACTACATTGAAAATTATCATGCCTCAAAGGTTTTGTGTACCTAATTTTTGTTTTGTAATGAATGAAACCAACAAATTATCAAACATGAACCCATTTCTAAATCTACACCTTTTTTAGCTAATTAACATCGTGTAATATCTTACTGAAGTGAAGGGCCAGTAGATTTATGTTCAGTATATTCATTGAGTCATGTTTCAGAAAAGTCAAGTTTATTCACACACCCAGTGCCATATGTCTAATGAATTCTTTCTCCTTCTCCTTCATTTTCTCCTTCTCCTTCTCCTCCTTCTCCTCCTCCTCCTCCTCCTCCTTCTTCTTCCTTCTTCTTGTTATTGTTATTATTATTATTATTGCTGCTGCTATTATTATTACTAGTGGTAGTACTGGGGTTTGATCTCAGGGCTCTATAATTACCTGGTAGGCCCTCTATCACTTAAGCTTTTTCTCTTATTTTATTTTTGACTTTAGGACTTTATTCCCAGACCAGCCTGGTCTGTTATCATCCTATCTTTAAATTCCTACCAAAGCTGTGATAACAGAAATACTTTCTTATACGCATCTTTTTTTCTGTTGGTATGAGCTGTGCAAAATAGTTTAAGTTTCTCTTGGGCTGTCTTCGAATCACAATCCCTGCAATTTCTGAGTCCCAAGTTCTAATCCATAATTTCTTGAGGGTCAACTAGTAAAAAAAATTGACTTTCTAAACAAAATTTTGTCATTGTAAAAGCTTCAAGTTACCATTACCTTAATGGTTTGCTATGGTAATGTTTTATTATTCACTTAAATAATATTTTGGGTGACAGGAAAATCTGAGGTCTACATTGATTACTTCATTTCTGATTATGTATTTTTGAACAACCTAAAATTTTGTATGTAATGGCCAAAGCTTTAAAATATGATAATTTTTATAATCTGAGTAGTTCTGATGCATAATTTATGATTTATCATAAGGTTAATATAACTAACAAATGAAATTGGATTAATCCAATTACCTACAAAACCACCTCATTAGAAACAAGGAGTGTGGCAAAGCGGCAGAATGCTAATTATTAGGGGAGATCAGTGTTTATAGAAATAATATCTAATGTTTTGAGGATACATGCTACTTGTCATTCACTATTCTAAGTGCCTTTAAACTAATATTATTCTAAAGCAATTAAAAATATATATGTTTACCTGAATTTTATAGATTAAAAGAAAAGAAACAAAGGAATTTTGCTCAAAGTTGCACCATAGGTAAACTGTAGCAGCTAGGTTCTGAACTTTACAATCAGGTTTGCATCCTGCTCATACTTTATCATACCACATGAATGGGATGCACTGTAAAGTGCAGTCTTGCTTTGCTCTTAGATAGGTCGACTGACGAAAGTGGAAGGAGAACTTTACTGGGATCCCTTACCACAAAACGAGCAGCAATAAGGCTTTTGCTTTACTGTAAACAGGATTTTATATAGAATGGGGATTTTTTTTTAGTTTTTTTTTCCTTTAAATGTAAAGAAGTCTGAATCAAAATGTAGAAGAGGTATTTTCTCTTTCCTATGAGTGAGAGTTGAGGATCAGTGGCTTCTAGAATGTTGTCTATATATAAGAAATTAGTATGTACCTGTTGGCGGGAGTGCAAACTCATCCAACCATTATGGAAAGCAGTATGGCAGTTCCTCAAAAGACTAAACATAGAGCTCCCCTATTGAAAGCAATAACAACTTTCTATCTACACATCCATTTTTCAATAACCATCTATCAGTATCTCTCTGTCTGCCTAACTAGCTTTAACTATCTCTTTGAAAGTGTTGTGATTTGCCCTAACTCATTGGGATAATCACATGCTACCACTTAGAAAATGTCTTCAGCTTATTCCTTTATACAAAAATTGACTTAAAAATAAATATATTCAAGTTTTCTCTGCAATGATAACAAACCCATGAGGTTATGAGATCTCTAAATGCAAAGCTAGCCACTATCTAGGAAATTTTTCCAAACTTTCCAAATATCAACAGTCCATATACTAGCAATTTCTTTATTTAATAGGCATTCTTTGGTAATTGGTGGAAGAATTTGTACATTAGGCCAGTAGTGAAACTCACTGGCCCTGCTGATGAAACAATGATGATGTTGCAAATACCATGAGAAGACATAGTACAGATGGTAATTCAATGAAACTCATTCAGATTCAGATTTATTTGGGCTTAAATTGCATCTCCCATCTCTTCTTGTCTGTGTCTCTAGGCAAGTTAGTCTCTTTGACCCTCAGTTTTCTCATCTATGAAAGAGAAATAGAAACAGTACTTACTTCATGGGGATTTAGTAGGGATCTGGAAACGTGATTGTTGTGTAATATTTATCATATTCTTGGCACAGGATGCTAATTAATATCCTGCTAACCACTTCTTGCTGTTAACAAATTACCCATTTACATTAATCAAATGGATAATTCAATACCTTAATAGTTCTGCATTCATTTATTTATTTAAACAATGCTTTCTATTAGATCATCACACTGAAACACTTTAGAAATGCTGAAAATTAAAACAAGTCACATTAAAAATAGCAATAATCATAATAACAAAAAACTTGACCTCTTTCTTTTTATTGGTGAATTTCAATCTCTTCATTTTTCTTACAAAAAATTTATCTCTGCTACCTAGATAACAACCTGCTTCTCTTTATTGGTCCTAAATACCTTTATAGTTTCCTCATCTGAATTTAACCTAAGAATATATGTTTTACCTGGTTATGATGACAACTAGTTCTCCAACCAAGTAAAATCTTTGTATTTAAATGATACTGGCTTACTTATTAGATTTCTATCCCTTTATTCCTTACCATCTCTCCCATTATTCATTCTCCTTTTATTCATTATCTCCCTTTATAGAACAAATCTGGGTTAGTAGGTCTAGCATTATAAATTTAGGTGATAAGAGAGGTAAGGTAGCTTCACTATCACCAGTGACCATTCTCAATTCATCTGGTTTTCCACATCTCAGCTCTACCATTTCTTGCCAGGTAACTTTGGATATACTACTTTCCTAGGCATCTATGCTTCTATCTGTCCAAAAGGAATGATCATAACAGGAACCTCAGAGGCCATTATGAGTTTTTAGAGAATTAATGCCTATACACTCATTGGTCCACAATTTAGTATTTACCAATTGAAAGCTAACTGTTTTTTATAATGACCATGCTCTGATACACTGAAACTTTATGGCAATAGCCTTCCTATTGCTTCTTTCAAGCAATTTATCTTCTTCAAGCCACTCCTTATAAAAAATAGTGGCTATTCTCATTGAGACTGGCATTAATCAAAAATAAAATAAAATAATTCTCACCAGCCAGAATTTTCCCAAATTTTCTGTCTCAGCAATACTTAACTGATTTACATGTGACAATTAGATAAATACACCATCCATGCATCACCAGTACTGGTTCCAGCTGTTCCTTTTGCCTCTATTTCATCATCAGCCAATTCTTTTGCATGTTTTCATCCATCCTGTTACAAATCAACAGAAAACTTAGCATCATGTTACTCTTGCATTCTTCAATATTCCTGATTTCCTGCAAGTCAAAGGCCCAGCTTCTTATGTCCTGTAATATCAAGCCTGACCTGAATACCCAATTTCCATACTTCTATGCTATCAACTGAGGTCTCCTCACAATCCTGTGGACACTCCATCTCATTAACCTATCTGGTAGCCCGCTTTGTCTGATGTATACCTATCTATTTCTCCCTGACCCTCATTTCTGTGTCTGAAATGCCAACTCAGAAGAACTTGATTTTCTCTTTAGATAAAAAAGATAATCAATAACCTGTTCTTTTTTTCCACATTTGGTACTTCTACTTTCCCTTTGCTTCATTTTTTTCCTACAATAGAGTGATATATGAACTGTAATATAGGATATGAGTGAAGACAGAAACTAGGCTTTGCTTCTTGGTCTTTGTTTCCTGCCCACACATCAGAGTGTGAAACCGTTTCTGTAAAGTTCTCTCTAGTAACTATTCTACTTGCTATTTTAGAGCAAAAGCTGTCACAACAATATGCAAATCATTGCATGTGAATGTCTTCCAGTAGAATATTATTTACGAAAATAGGTGGTAGTGTGTCTGGGCTTGTTAGTGTTGTTTATGATCCTGATCTACATGCTGGAAGGATGAGGATGGTGGTAACTTGTGAAGCAGTAAGCTAAAACTGCTTTTGTTTTTAGTGGTATATTGTCGGTATTAGATTGGATAGTATTTGGCATGATGTTACGATGGTATAAGATAAAGCAGGTTATAATTTTATAGAGAGAAAAACTGAATCTCAGAAAAGCATTTTCCCTCAAATTGCTGCATATGAAATATGTCTGATTTTTAAAAAATGTTTTTTACTTAGTTGTGGAATGGGTTTTAATTTTCACACATGGAACTTCATCAGACTCATGCTTACACCTTCTCAATACAAGCTTGGCAAGTTTCCTTGTTCCATTTTCACACATGTAGGAGAAAGTACTCATAGCATATTCATCTTCCTGATTTCTCACATCCCAGAAACCTTCGTAATCTTTTGCCACTACTTGCCCACTAGCGAACTCTCTAAAATTCCTTAGATCTCCCACAGAAGAGTGGATTTACAGCTCATAATCTCTTCCTACATGTGGACAAGTACTCATTATGTATGAGAGCTATCAGTGTCTTTATAAACATAAACAATCGCACATTGGTGGGGACTCTTTCTCCAGTTCCAGAATCTTTACCTTATTTTCACGATGACATCATCAGATGCTAAGTTCTTTTATGATTTCTAAATCAAAATGGACCAATTCATATGTTTAATTCCATAGGGAAAAATGCTGAGTCTATCAGGAGATAGGACCTAGTATATTTTTGCCCAGCTTATGGGGTCTATATGACTAGAGAAGTATTTTTGAAAATTACTCTGAGCAGGATATGACAAATGTGAACAAGGTACAAAATCTCCTTGAATTTTTTTTTCTGGTAAGAATAGTATAAAGAAGTATTTAGCAATAGTAACACCACTTCAAAATGACTGATTAAGAAGCAGTGTCTGACTTGAATTTTTCTTCAGTTAATGTCAAGAGAGAATTAAGGTAATGATTTTCATTGCTCAGGGCTCACTCAGAGTGATAAATCCAGACAACTGAAGCAGTGGTCAAGGCTAGTGAATCCACATAATGCTACAGCTCAAGAAAAGTGAATAGAAGAAATCATGTAACCAGAATATGAGGACACAGAGATAATTAAATATGTTCTTAAACTAAATACTCAGATTCTCTAAAATATGACAATTTAGCCCCTCACAGAAAGGGTAATGAAGATTGTATTTCTTAATCCCTTTCATTCATTTTATTAAAACAGTGAAAATTTTCCTCTTCAGGTGCCACTGTTTTCATCCTTTGACAATGCCACATACTCTGCAATACCTTGAACTGTAATCTGGACATACTGCTTCTATTTTTATTATAATTTATCTGTTACACTCTCTGAAAATCTAGACTATATCCTCCAAAGCAAGATAGATTCACAATGTATGTAGCAACACATGGGTGCATTGGTTTCTCACTACATCTAGCAAGGAGAAAGTGTTCTCTGACCAAATGTCAGCACAGACCAAAGACACAAATCATCAAGGCCTGACAAGAGGAGCACATCACTGCAGAGGACAGAAATGGGAGATTTTCCTGCCTTTGACTGTCAAATAGCCATGCCCAAGGGAAGCAGAGAAAAGAGATTTAAAAGAAGTTGTCATTAGAAAGAACAAGGTCTCCTGGCAAAGAAGAGAGAATAGGAGATCTCAAGCAAAAAGATATTTCTGTGTTCCAGAGAATGCAACTCTGTGATCTACTCCACAGAGAAAAATTCCCATTGGATATACGAGGCTCGGGAGAATTTATATGCTTCCTAAGTAGACCTCATCTACCTCTCATAGACAGAACATGACTCTTCATTGATTGTAGACAGGAATACCTGGAGATTCCTAGTGGGCCACACACACTGCATTGTGGTGCTCACTCAACTTCTTGTGTAGCTTAGAATGGCATAAACACAGAAAAAAAATGCTGCTGAAACTAAAGGAAGCGTTTAAAAGATTGCAACAGACATTGGAGCTAAATAGCTTGGACTAAATAACACCACATACACTCAATTCTGCCACATGAATTCCCTGATAATAGATTAGATTAGATATATTAGAGAAATTAAATGCAGTCTCTGAGTCCAGAATGGATTGCCAACCCAACCAAAGAAAAGTTGTTGAACTCTGCATGACTTGTATTTCTTGTCAACGACAGATAATTGTAATATTTATCTCCCATGTTTATTCTGGGGAGCTAAGATTTACTTCATAATAATGATAGTATGATCATTTAAAAAATCTATTATGTAAAAGGGAAAGATCCAACTGATTTCAAGAAGATTTTACTACAGCTTCAGAATGGAGACTAAAAACAGAAAATAGGGCTGGAAGTTTGGCCTAGTGGTAGAGTGCTTACCTAGCATGCATGAAGACCTGGGTTTGATTCCTCAGTACCACATACATAGAAAAAGCAAGAAGTGGTGCTGAGGCTCAAGTGGTAGAGCTCTAGCCTTGAGAAAACTCAAGGACAGTTCTCAGGTCCTGATCCCAAGCCCAGGACTGGCAGAAAAAAACAGACAGAAAATAAATGAGTTGAGGAAATGTATTTTTCTTGTATACTTTGTTTACTAACATTCATAATTGAGCCACCAGCTTGTAAAGAAAGGGTATAATATCAAGGATGCTTTCTAAAAAGAGAGGATATTTAAATTTGGTGATTTAATGAAAAAGAAATATATTTCATTAAAACTGAGTATATATTAGGAAGGATATTGTGAAACACTTCAAAAATAGAGAACATATGGTGTATGTCTATAACATGCAACACATTCTGGTATGCCTGGAGTGAGGTGTATAAAATCCACGGGATAGATCAGAATGAGAAAATGGAAACATTTCTTCAATCCACAATCCTCTAGACTTTTCAGGGTAAAGATAGGGACCCTCTCATCTGCCAAGAGCCTCTTGGGTATTTATAACATTATCTAAGAACATACAAAATTGCTAATAGAGGCAGATGGCAGAGGGAAGCCAGTGAGAAACCAACGAGATGCCTACAAGAACATACACGTCTGTGCTATCCTGCCATGTACCAAATGCTTTCATGGGCTTTATACAGAGAGATAAAATTGTCAGACATACAAACTGTGCATTTATGTATTTTCAGAACTGATCAAGGTTTACAAATGACTAAAGTAAATTCTTTCAGACCTAAGAAGATGGTTAAATGAAAATATTTCTCTACTTTGTCTTCTATGTATGGATATCAGTTTTCTGAGGTCTGTTGAAGTGTCAAAGATGGTACATCGGGTTTCTCAAGGATTCTACATGGCAACTCAGCACCCACAGCGTCCTGGACTATATGATTTTTAGTATTAAAGACATATATCAACCCTTCATTATGCTTTGAAGTGTTCATAGTCCCAAAAGCAGCAAGAGCTTAGGTAATCACTCTGCTAACTTTTGAGACAAAGTGAAGCAATTTGAGTTTTACCAAAGAGGAGGAATGATGACTTTTTCTTTCATTATTGTGTTATTGATTAGGAATAACTTTGGACTATAGAAACCCAAGAAAGAGGAAAGATAAGTCTTTTCCAAAGCATTTTTAAAAAATTGCCCGAGCTGCAAGCAGTAAAGACTGAAAAATATCAGGTACACTTCAGTGTGTGGTAGACTGTCAATCTATAAATGAAAAAAGAAACCTCAAATAAATCCATATGTCATAAGCTATATGTGGAGTAACTGCAAGGATGTTCAGATGACTTATTGCCACTTACTGGCTAGAGACATCAGAGATAGTATCAGTCTGCACTTAACATGTATTATTTATATCTCTTCTTTGAGCAGCAGACACTATCTTTTAGCAGAAGGAGTTGAAGTTTTCTTAATGCTCATTGTTCAAATAATAAAAACATGAGTAATTAAGGAAGATATTGAGGTTAGATTCTGGTCACTTGAGATACTATAGGAATTTGTAAGATGATATAGGTGCAAAGAGAAGAGGGAAAATATTAACTAATAGACTATATTTTAGTGTTAATTACTTTTATGCCAGTGTTTATTGTCTTGAATTAAATGTTGATATTCAGTCTCTGACTGAATATCTGCCTTTTTAAGATACTCCGAATCAATAAATCAATTTATAGTATGAATTAAGCATTTATTTAAAAATAATATCGCATTAGGTTATTTGAAAGGAAATATATCTGGAAATGTTAAGTAAGTAAGGCTGAGAGAGAGAGTGTGCATTTTCTCTCATGGATATATGTAATATCTGAATTTTAAAGATATATGAAAACATATGCTGGGTAATATGTAGACATACCAAATATGATAATTAAATATGGTATCATCAGGGGAAGCTTATGATGATGTAACTCCCTTTGAACAATGAAGTTATGGTTTTAGAATGAATGCCAACTTTCTTAATAAGGACCAAGAATCACAACAAATCAGAGAAAGGCTGGATGAGTGGCACTGCATTAAACTGCAGAGCTTTTGTATGGCAAAGGACATAGCTAGTAAATTAATCAGGAAGCCTACAGAGTGGGAGAAGATTTTCACCAACCATACAGCAGACAAAGGCCTCATATCTAAAATATATCAACAGCTCAAAAAATTGAATCACTCCAAAACTAACCTCCAAAGTAACAACCATCCCATTAAAAAATGGGCCAAAGACTTAAAGAGAGTCTTCTCTGAAGAAGAAACAAAAATGGCCTATAGATACATGAAGAAATGCTCAACATCTCTGGTCATAAAATAAATGCAAATCAAAACAACTCTAAGATTCCACCTCACTCCAGTTAGAATGGCCAGGATCAGGAAAACTAATAACAACAGATTCTGGAGGGGATGTGGCCAGGAGGGATCACTACTACACTGTTGGTGGGAGTGCAAACTCATTCAACCACTATGGAAAGCAGTATGGCAGTTCCTCAAAAGGCTAACCATAGAGCTCCCCTATGACCCAGCAATTCCACTACTTGGCATTTGCCCAATTATCCAGAAACAAGGGCATACTAAATCCACTAGCACAACAATGTTCATTGCAGCACTATTCACCATAGCAAAGATATGGAACCAGCCTGGATGTCCCTCAGTTGATGAGTGGATCAACAAGTAGTGGTATTTGTACACAATGGAATTCTATGCTACTGTCAGAAAGAATGGCATCAACCCATTTGTTAGGAAATGGAAAGACTTAGAAAAAAATCATATTAAGTGAAGTAAGCCAGACTCAAAGGAACTTAGGCTCAATGGTTTCCCTCATTTGTCATAATCAGTAGAAACCTCGGGCTCGACTAGCAGAGATTTACAATAGAGCAAAACCTTGATACATAAGGCCATATAGTATGAAGCTAATTGAATGGACCTCCAGGATATTGAAACAAAAGCCATAAAATGAATGATTGTTGTCCTTAATGTACTATGTTATCTCTCATCTCTTTTGCTGTCCCTTGGTTATCTCATATTGTTACAGTATCTCACTTTGTTATCTGATGTATTGGATATATTTGTATTTGGTTATTTGAAATTGGATAGGGAAGGGGGGAAAACCAAGATGGGGGGGGATGGGGGCGAGGGTAATGGGTACCAAGACATGTGAAAGGGTATCAATGTATGTGAATTAATGCACCTTCTATCTGGCAAATATCATGTAACCCTTTTATTAATTACAAAAAAATATATTAAAAAAACAAACAAACACAAAAACACAAAACAAAAAAAGAATAAATGCCAGCAAGCTGAAACATGTGATGCCAGGAGTTAGGGAGATCAAGGAATGAAGAGTAGATGAATAAAAAGAGGAAGGGTGGGTTTTATAGAGTCATCAATAATCCCTGTGTAAAGGGAGAGATGAAGAAGAGTAATGGAAGGGATGTTGGAGAACAATGGAGAAACATTGACCTCACACACTGACATGTTCAACTGAAATCCTTTAAGACAACTATTTAAAGATGATTTCAAAACTTAAAATAATATATTATTCTGCTAACTTGAAACTAACCTAAAATTACCAAGGGCTGTAAGTAGTGTTAGAAACAGAAAGGTTCAAAAAGCAGAAAAATAAAATCAGACTTCTCATGGAGAAGACTGTGAGGCCAATGAAAAGCTTACCGATTACTAGCTGTACCTAATTATTGATTACTAGATTGTTCCTGATTAGTGTAAGGAAGATGAAAAATTATCTAGGAAGCCACCCTAAAAAGGAAATAAAGTTAAAAGTATTTTCAGAACTAGTACTTTATCAATACTTGAATCTTATTAGCAGTAATTGAGAGTAGAACTCATGGAGGAATGCTATAGTAAAATAGAAAATGTATGAAATATTTATATAAATGTCCCTTAGAAAGAAATATCGATTGTCAAAAGTTTAAATACAGGGATATCTATTAGAACTAAAGCTAGCCAGGCATTAATGGCTCAAGTTGTTAATCATAGCAATTCAGGAGGCTAAGGTCTAAGGATCCTAGTTCCAAAGCAGCCTGCTAAAAACTGTGAAACACTTATCTCTACCTAATCAGCAAAAAAGCCTGAAATGGACCAGTGATTCAAGTGGTAGAGTGTCAGCCTTGAATGAAAAGGTAAGCAAAAGTGCAAGGCTCTGAGTTCAAGTCACAAGGTTGGCACAAAATAAATAAATAAATAAAGCCAGTAAATACAGGCTAAAAATTATACAGCTATAATCTGCTACTAAATCACATTCCATTATTTGATAACATTAAAATGTACAATAAGGGCTGAGAGTTTAGCCTAGGGATAGAGTGCTTGCCTAGCATGCATGAAGACCCGGATTCAATTCCTCGGTACCACAGACATAGAAAAAAGCAAGAAATGGTGCTGTGGTTCAAGTGGTAGAGCTCTAGTCTTGAGAAAGCCCAAGGATAGTGCCCAGGACCTGAGTTCAAGGCCCATGTAGTTAAAAAAAAATGGAGTACTGTATACTTTAACACATCCCCCTTCTTTGTATTGGAGAGTATAACAATGTAAATCCTAAAAGCACCACTATTTTAGCATAATAAAAGAAAACCCAAAGAGCTCCTATATAGACTACTCAGATAAATTTGCTTCTTTGATACTTGTAGCTTTTTGTATTTTTTTTAATTGAAGGTCATAATCCTTGTACAAAATAAGCGCTTTGAGTAACACAGCTACATAGGGTTCTTTTGCTTGTTTTTTTGCCAGTCCTGGGGCTTGAACTCAGGACCTGAGCACTGTGCTTGGGCTTTCTCAAGGATAGTGCTCTACCACTTGAGCCACAGCACCCCTTTCAGCTCCTTCTATGTATGTGGTACCAAGGAATCGAACCCGGGTCTTCATGATTGCTAGGCAAGCACTCTTACCACTAGGCCAAACTCCTGGCCTGTGGAGACACTGACCTTGTCTTTAAAAGTCAATAGTCTTTTCAGTATAATGTCTTATGTTAAAGATGTTGCCTTTAATACTGTTAGGAAGGGAATTTCCAGATATTTCAAATCTTATAATGTGGTTTTCTTTTTTTTTGTTTGTTTACATAAGGAAGGATGTTTATAGTTGTGTGTACAGTGGGGGTCTACAATAAGAAGTGTTTATTTTCAAACAATTTTTTTTAAGATTTAACAATTTTTGTAAATCATTTTCAGGCTTCTGCAGCTGTAGATTCTCACTGTGAATCCCTTGTTTGCTCATGCATAAGTTTATTTACAATACCAAATATCCAGGTTTACTATTTTTTCCTGTTGGTGATTGTTTCCCGTGTGTAATGTTTTGGTTGAGATGTTAAATGTTTGGATGAGTACTGTGGATATGAATGTGGGAAGTAATTTTAATCATGTATAATTGGTCACAGGCCTAATTTGCAGTAACTATTGCTGTTTTATTTAACAATGCCTTGTTGTTTTGTATGCATTAACGTTTGGGTATAAAGATTGTATGTCTATCTAACAGGGAGCCACAGTATTTAAATTGACCAACCTAATGTTACAACTACTTTGAGGTGGCCAAATGTAAACTAAAAAGCCTTAATTAAAGTGGCACATTTTTGTATAACTTAGCATCAGTAGTTCAATAAATTTGGATTGCCATGCAAGGGCTTGCATTATAATTACTTGCCACTTGAATGTGTTTTGTGTAATGTTTTAACAGTGCTAGTAAATTAATATGGGTTTACCTTTATTACCAACTAAATTAAACATATTTTGAAGAAATAGTATATTATGCTCCTTTGGAAATGACATTTAGATAAGAGAATGTCAGTCATAATACGAGAAATTTTCATTATGATATTTCCACACATGCACATTATGTATTTTCAAAAAATTTAATTCCTTTACTATATTCCTACTCCTTTCCTCCCTTCTCCCCTTTCTCAAAACATTTGTGGACATTTTACTTTTCTTTATTTCTTTTTCTCTTTTCTTATATGATAATCACAGACACTGGCCTAAATATAGCTATACTAGACACTTTCTCTGTGAAATATCCTCTTCCTTATTATATATTATTTTCTAACCTGTAGCCAATGTTATTAGGTTATTTCTCAATAATTCAATTTTATTGTTCAACCGAACAATTTAAATATGAGAAAAAGATGGAGGAAAATGTAATGAAGTCTTAACTAGCCAGTCCACTGTCTTTACAGCTTTGGAAGAAAACAAATCCCACAGCCTATGCTAGTCAGGAAAGCAGGACTTTGTCAAGTATACAGATATATACATGTAGTTATTACAGCATTGCTAAATGCAGGTAGACATTTGAGACAGCATGTACAGATAATGGCAGAATCTCTTCTCTGGAGTTGAAATCTACTTTATATAGTCACAGAAGAAACACCTCTCACTGGTGAACAACTTTCCCTTTGATTTCTCCAAAACATGAAACTGGTGCTTTAATAGCAGGTATACTCTTAAGTCTTGAGTCACCTGAAGGACTAAAATATACATTCAGAGCTAGAAAGTACTTGTAATCATAGATATTCACAAGGCTGAGACCTAGAGAATTGAAATTAAAAGCCAGCCAAGAAGAAAAGCCTACGAGACCATCGTCGGCTACCTGGATCATGTGGACTCAGAGAATTGAAATAAGAATAAATACTATTCTTATAAGAGCATGCTTATGTATATTATAATTTATAACAATAATAAACAGTTTATATAATATATTATTTATCTGTATCATAAATCAAAGGGCTCACATTATTCTTCCTTTTTTACTTTACATTCTCGGGTCCAATATGTGCCCCTAATCTGTGATTTAACTCAAGTATCTCTCTTGCTGCCTCCTTCTAGCAGGGACACCAGTCATCCTTCTACAAATTACCATTCTGTTCAGTACTACTCAACTAGCCATTTAACAATTCCAACTTGTCCAACTCATAAGTATTTACTACTAAAGAAGCAATCTCAACCATGTATTTTCTAAGACAGAGAAAAGAGATCTCTGATTTCTCGAAGGCAGAATGAGCTAATAGAATTTGTCTTCCTCCCTTAAAAAGCAAATGGTAGACAGTAATTCAAGTAAACAGGAATTAATCAGCATCACACTGTCGAGAATGGGACTGAATATCAGGAAAGCTTAACAAAGACTCACTTGAGAAGCAGAAAGGAGACTTAAAAAATAATAATGCATTATATGGCTTTTGTTTCCTTATCCTGGAGGTCCTTACATTTAGTGTCATACTTTTTGGCCTAATGTCTCTAGATTTTGCTCTATTGTAAATCTCTACTAGGAGAGCCCAAGGTTTCTACTGATTATGACAAATGAGGGAGACTATTGGGCCTATGTTCCTTTGAGTCTGGCTCACTTCACTTAATGAGTGACTGTTGTCCTTAATGTACTATGTTACCGCTCATCTCTTTTGCCATCCCTTGGTTATCTCATATTGTTACAATATTTCACCTTGTTATCTGATATATTTTATATGTGCTTAATTGGTTATTTGAAATTGGATAGGGAAGGGGGAAAATCAAGATAAGCGGGGGGAGGGTGGGAGGAAAATGGGGGCCATGTCATGAGAAAGAGTATCAATGTTTGTGAAGTAATGTACCTTCTATCTGGTGAATATAATGTAACCCTTATATTAATCACAATAAAAATTATTTTAAAAAATAATAATGCAAAAATAAGACTTTTAACAAAGTAAAATCTATGTCACAGGTACAACTATATTTGTATCTGGTTTTTTTTAACAGAATAATTGATTCATTGCAGCACACTTCTGATTTCAGTCAGATTTTATGTAATCGTTCAACAAAGCATTATAATCAGACATTGACAGTAAAATAACATTAAGATATGGGTTGAAATCTGTTTGCCATCATTACTTTGAGAATGATTTTCAACCATCACTATAGTTTAGACACTAGAATACCTTAACAATTTATCTCAGCAAAAAAGAAGTAATGATTGGTTTCCCTTTTCCTTTTTTTGCGGGGGAGGGGGACTGGCACTGGCATTTGAACTCAATAGGCTCATGCTTCCTTAGCTTTTTTGCTCACAGGTCCTCCAGATCTCAGCCTTCTGAATAGTGAGGATTATATGCATAAGCCATGTTCACCAGCTCTTTTACTTTTAATGTATTTTAATTTATTGTTATTATTTTAAGTATCAGTATTATGGCTTGATTTCAGGAGGGGAAAAACTTGCAGAAAATGTGGGAGGGGTTGATAATGATTAAAATGTAAAGCACTCATTCTTGACTCATTACCTCATTACTCTCTGTACATCACATTTACAGTCATTTTAAAAAAATCAAGTTATTCAGTCTCACTCACTTTGCTTGCTGAAAACTATTACTCATGCCTCCAGGCACTGTTTTTAATAAATAAATAATTTGAGCATCAGTTTTTCTCCAAATGCTTATCCATTCTAATTTCTCCTAAAATTTTAACAGTTATCGAATTTTAGTCACAATATTTCCATCATTTTTCCTATATTCTTTCTTCATTGCATATAGCATTATTTGTATTGAAGTGATGCATTCCTCCAACTTACAATTCTAGGCTACTTTTATTTCTAAACTTAGTGAAAATAAGGCAGCTAGACTCCATTCTCCCTTACCTTACTTTATCTTTTCATACTTTGACCTCTCTCCCCTTCAGCCCACCCTACTCTTTTGAAGTACAAATTTTCTGTTTTTTTTTTCCTTCTGAACTTTCACTATTTGAGCTTTCTCTTGAACTTGCCATATTTTAGTTAGTACATTTGCATATACTTGCATATCATCCAACATATTTACTTATGTTTTTATTAAATAATTCAAACTTCCACATATGACGGAAAGTATTTATCTTTTATCTTTCTGGGCCTGCCTTACTTAACATAACATAATTATTTTCCAGGTCTTCTCATTTTGTTACAAATGATATAGTATTCTTTCTAATGAGAGCCACAGGCTTTCAAAAACACCTTCTAAATAGTAGTCCATAAACCATTTACACTGGAATTCCATGGAAAGATCCCATCACTGATCTAGCAGACAAAATTTGTATAAAACTGTAGAAATACATATGTACATATGTATGCACACAACACATATGCATACATGTAGGCAAACCTATGTGGGAACATGCATATACGCATGTGCAAGGAGGGAATTGTGTTGTTTATAAAACTGCCCATGTGAATTCAACATGCGATACAGTTTTCCTATGAAGATTTTCATGGTTGCTTTCTTCTTGTTTTTTTTCCTTAGAAGTAATGAAATCTGAGGGAAATAATCAGTAAGTATACTTTTAAATTTCAATTTCTTGGTTACCAACAAACCACACTACTTAGTCTCACTCTGACAAGACTCTTTCACCTCTGTCTCTTACCTTTTCAGATCACATAATCTACATGGTATAGAACCTTGTGCTTAGGACACAGCAAGCTACTCAGGAGATAGAAGTTTCTTATTAACTTAAACCGAATATTAAAAGCAAACAAAAAAAATTTTAAAAAGTGTTATCCTGTTTTCTCCATGTTGAAGCAAATGCTTTAGTTTCAAATATAATCTTAGCTAGGTAATTTTTAATTTAGTTACTGTTTATAGTAAAATCATATGAATAATTTTTTTCCAGCGGTCTCAGGATATGAACTCAGGTCTTGCACACTTTCCAGGGGATTAACTGGAGACATAAGTCTCATAGACTTTTCAGACCAAGCTGTCTTTGAAACTTGATCCTCAGATCTCATCCTCCTGCATATAGCATTATAGGCATGAGTCACTGGACTTGAGAATTTTTTCCCATTATTGTTGTTTAAAGACATACTGAATTTCCTATTATTTTTAATAAACAGTGTTTACCAGAGAATTGCTAACTTTACCCCATAACGTTTATTTGGTTCATTTTATATAGTTGAAATCATCCACTGAATAATATAAGCTTTCTAATCCCACTGGATTGACATTTTTGGTTCAAAGGGGGAAGAAAAAGTTTCTTCACAATAATGATACTAAACTATATTTTCAGTGTTGACTCTTCCAATGTAATTATTACCATGTAATAACAAATATCTGGATAAATATTTTAACACACTTGGCACTGGTAATGCCTGTACTAAATCCTTGTTATTATAATCAGGTTTAAAAATATATTCTTAAAAATGAATGAAAGAAAAGTAAAAATCTCAAGTGCTGGGAAGTGTTACATAATCACTTTTAATAAGAGCCTAGGTTAATTTTAGATTGGATGATTTCTAGCATAATAAGACCTGTCAAATGCAAATCATCTCTATCTCCACAATGGGAAGAGACATTCATATTACCCAGGATATTGCACATAGATATTACCATTATGGAGGAAAGAAAAAAGGTGACAGGGATTTCCCGTTTTGCTGAGTTCTGGTCACATTTCATTTCAGTGTGATTAAGAGCCATTTGACACTTTGACCAGGGTGATATCTCACATGCCTGAAACATTTAGTCTGGGACAAGAAAGGGAGCACTGGCATTTATTTCTTCCTAGGCTCATGGATCACTGTTGCTCTCCACTAGAAATTTCAACAGGTGCATGCAAAGATGATAGATACAAAATTTTCATGAGCAATTCTTGGACAAAAGCCAGATGACAAATATAGCCAATCCTTTATAAATGTACCTCTTGATGATTAAGCTAATCTTGCCTTAATTTCATGCTGTTAACTCAGGGTTGCCGCATCAGACTGAAGCAAATTCTCTAACTGAAACCCAGGTGGTACATGTTATTTGAAGATGCTAATCCTTTTAGTCTCCTACTGAGGTCAGTTTCTGGACAGTTTTAGTTGATAAAGTAGGCACTAGGCTAATATTTAATTATAAGATTATATTTCATCATTATTACTGTCCTTAAAGATAAATATTATTATTCTCATTTCACAAATAAAGACATTGAGACTCAAAGATATTGAACTGCTTACTTGAAAGTATAGCTAGCAATGAAACTTTGCATCAGAAAATAAGTAGCTTGACTGACTCCCTATCTGTAAGCATAGAACAAATTATCTGTGCTCGTTTGCCAAAACATCCTATTTACATATTTAATTCTCCATCCATTTATGTGCTTTGCAGAGACTGACACACTATATCCTCATATTGCATTGCATTATTCTCATTGATCTGTAAATATGCTTATTATTATTCTGATTTACCCAACTTTTTTATACTGAATTTCTTTTGTCAGTTTCTAGTCCATTTTCTTATCGTCTTCTAAAATTTCTCCTGGAAATATGTATATACTCATCATCACTGATTACCCTCTTCTCATTCTTTCTTAAAACTACCCCAAATAAGCTTTATAATGAACTTGCTTATATCGAGGTCACCTCTGGCTTATGGGTTGCAATTTAACCGTGTATTCTCAGCCCTCTTAATAACCTCGTTTTACAAGCTGCTTATTCTCTCCACTTGATAAAAGTGCTTTCATCAGTAAATTCAAGAACAACACACTCATTTGATTTTCCTCTGCCACTTGTCCTCTTTCCAATGCAGGTTTCTCCCTTACATTAACTTTATAACCTTGAAGTGTCCTTGGATTCAATCACTGATCCTCTTCATCTGCACCTTTATTCTCCATGACCTGATGTGATCTAATCCTGTAATATGTTGGTGACTCAAAGATGGGTATTTTTCTGACCATTCCTCTTTTACAAATTCTAGACCAGCCTATGCACCTGGCTCACTCAACATCTGAATTTGAATAAACATTGCAATTTGAAATAAATAAAATCACATCTCTAGCCATCATCAGTTATGATCTATCTTTCCATTACTGTCACAAATATTTAAGATAGAGTAATTAGATGGCATTCAACAAAAATTTGTTGTCAAAATGAATTAATATCCAAGTGCTTACTGCCTACCAGAACAACATTTGGAATTTGATGAATAATTTTTAGTGAAATAAATGAGTGAGTAAAGGAAATAAAGTTAAGAGATGATTCGCATCCTAGTTCATTCCTCCTTCAGACCTAATTAAAATAAGAATTATTATACAATAATTATTCAGGTTTCTCCTATTTAGAAGGAGGTTCCTTTCTAAATTAGTCAACACTCAGCTGCTCTCTATTATAACAGTTTAATTTCCTTATAAAAATCTTTGCTATTTCTAATCATCTTACTCAATTATCCACTTGCTTCATATCCTCCCACATCAGGGAAAGGATATTGTCTTCACGACTGCGTAGATGAGTGCCTCACCCACAGGACAAGCTCCATGTGCTGTATTTATTTATTTGTAGTTTAATTTTATTGTCAGAGTGATAGAGAGAGGAGTTGCAGTTACATACATAAGGTAGTAAGTACATTTCTGGTTGAACATTGTTACCAACTCCCATGTCTTTCCCTCATTTTTCCTGCTCCCTAAGCCCCACAACACAAGTTGTAAAGTTCCTTTCCAATATATTATCTTCTGAGTATTGCTGTTGCATTGTCTTGCCCTCTGTCTTTTGTCTCATCAATTGGTTGTTCCTCTTCTCTTCCCTAATTCAGATAAATGTATATACAATGTACTTGGTACCAAAATCAAGTTACAGCAGAAGGTAAACCAACCATGAGGGAGGAATAAAAAGAAAAAAGAAAGAACTTCACATAGCACATACAACAGAGCAACCATGAAGAAAAACCCCTTATTTCCATATCTTGGAGTTCATTTTGCTTAGTATTATCTTATATGTTCATATGTACATAGCTACTGAGCAATTGTGATGTTCACTAGCCATATAACAGATAAGGACCTCATATCTTAAGTACGCTTAGGACTCAGAAAATCAAGTACCCCAAAAACAAATCCTCAAGGAAATTACTACCCCCCTTCAAGAGAGACTTCTTTTGAAGAGGAAATAAGATTGGCCAATAGACACATGAAGAAATGCTCAACTCTCTGACTATAAAAGAAATGCAAATCAAAACAACATTGAGATTTCACCTCACTCCAGTTAGAATGGCCATTATCAAGAAATCTAATAACAAAAGATGCTGGCAGGGATGTGGCCAGAAGGGGGATTCTACTACACTGTTCACTGTTGGTGGAAGTGTAAACTAGTTCAACTGCTCTGGAAAACAGTGTGGAAGTTAAAAAAGACTAAACATAGAGCTCTCCCTCTGACCCAGAAATCCCTTTTGTGGGCATTTATCCACATATGCTCTCAAATGAGACCATACTAAAGTTACCAGCACTACCATACTCGTTTTCATCATTATTTACCATAACTGAAATGAAAAACCAACCCAGATACCCCTCATTAGATGACTGGATCAAGAAAATGTGGTATATGTACACAGTGGAATTCTATGGCTGCCATCGGAAAGAATGACATCACCCCATTCATAAGGAAATGGAAAGACTTGAAAAAGCTCATATTAAGTCAAATAGGTCAGAACCAAAGAAGCATAGACTTCATGGTAAACGAATTTATGAAATAGTTGAGTGAATGCTGGGAGTTTGGCCTAGTGGTAGAGTGCTTGCCTAGCATGCACGAAGACCCAGGTTCGATTCCTTGGTACCACATACATAGAAAAAAGCCAGAAGTGGTGCTAAGGCTCAAGTGGTAGAGCTCCAGCCTTGAGAAAGTCCAAGGACAGTGCTCAGGCCCTGAGCTCAAGCCCAGGACTGGCAAAAAAAAAAAGGAACTATCTCTAAGAGGTAAACTGGATCATATGGACTATAAGGCCACGAAGAGGAAAAGAAAACCAAGAACTGGGTTGACCAGGTAATATCTTTATGGTACCCCAGTCACAGGAGAACCAACATCTAATGACAAAATATATTCGCCACAGCAGCAGAGAGAACATCCTTATTCATTAACCAAGCTCTCTTCTACCCAGTATTCATCCTTTCTTTGATCAATCCTGGTTTTTGAAAAAAGGAGTTATTAATATTTAAATGCTGAGTGTATCCAACCAGTAAAAAGACAAGACAGAATAAATGGCATGGTTATTGAGAACAGCAGAAACAGATAGAATCTACCTTTATTTACTTCACTGTTCTCTTTCATATCATGTATAAAATATGACCAAGGATACCAGTCTCATGGGGCAATTTAAGAGGTAAGAATGTAAAATGCTTGTTTTAGTAAAGGGTGCACTGCAAACCTTTCTGAGGAATAATGACTTATTCCCAGGTTCCTTTACAGAAGTCACATTGCCCAAACTCTTTTGAGGCCCCTGGAGATAAGTGCTGTCTTTCCCCTTTGGAGTTGTGTTGTTCTGTCTGTTGTGATATGAGCACATGAATCTAGCAGAAGCAGTTCATTCATTCTTGCTCATTGGCCTTTAGGGAACAAAGTCATTTCCCCTAAAACACATGGTCCCAGACCTAAATAAGTGATAAAAAATCCCCTAGTCAAACGCCATCATTTTATAGATAAAGGAGTCTCTTAAGTACACAGGACTTTTCAATAGGAATACTTTTTCCCCAAAGCTCTTAATAAAAATCTTGCCAATCTACAGAAGAAAAGAGGATGCCGTGGAAGCAAGAGCTTTGAGTTTTAAAAAATTACCTTTAAAGCCATGATTTTTGTATCCTTAATACAACATTGCAAAGTATAAAGGAGGAGTTGGTCAGTCAGCCCAAGTTACCGTAAAGGTTATTGTAGGATGTATTCACAAATCAAACAATGCAACTGGAGAATGTTACATGCAACTTGAAGTGACAGAATGCTGAGGTCACATTGCAACCTGAAAAATAACAAACATACACATAACGCACTTCTCATTTATGGAAGATAAACTTGGAGAAAACAGAATATGTCAAAGGAACATCTAGTGACATTTATCTTCTTGAATGTGATATTTTCTTTACATTTTTTCTATCATGTAAGGACCATTTCATTAGCTGACCTATAGCTGTATCCCTGAAATCTTTGACCAATGGAAGCTTTGTCCAAGGTGTTGTAAGTGTGTTACTGGGCAGGAAATTCTTAATGAACTACGTAAAGTAAATTGATAGTCAGCTCATTAGGAACAGCGAGAAGTTGCTTTTTTTATTTTTTCATATATTTTTATTGTAATTAATAGAATGGTTACATGATATTTGCCAGATAGAAGGTGCATTAATTTACATACATTGATACCCTTTCACATGTCTTGATCCCCATTTCCCTCCCCCCATCCCCACCACTCGTCTTGTTTTTCCCCCCTTCCCTATCCAATTTCAAATAACCAAATACAAATATATCCGATATATCAGGTAACAAAGTGGGATACTGTAACAATATGAGATAACCAAGGGACAGCAAAAGAGATGAGAGATAACATAGTACATTAAGGACAACAATCATTCATTATATGGCTTTTGTTTCTATATCCTAGAGCTCCTTTCATTCAGCGTCATACTATATGGACTTATGTATCAAGGTTTTGCTCTATTGCAAATCTCTGCTAGGAGAGCCCAAGGCTTTGTCTATGGCCGTACCACCCTGAACACGCCCGATCTCGTCTGATCTCAGAAGCTAAGCAGGGTCAGGCCTGGTTAGTACTTGGATGGGAGAAGTTGCTTTTAAAGTTGAAATCAAACTTGAAAATTCCACACTGGCCCATGCTAGAAGGGGAATCTCAAAGACTAGCAAGCTGCCACGGACAGTGAAAGTCATTTTCTCAACACTGCATAATAAAGCCAATAGGATTCTGTAGCAATAAGGAAGAGAGAGTAATATTTTTCTTGCATGTCCTCATAGTTTACAAAGGGATAGATGTTGTTAGTATTGCTTTCTACTAGGAGATTGGCAGTCACTCAACAAATCAAAAAATATGCATTCAGATCCTACATCAGAAAGGACTTACTTTCCACACCTGGGTCCCTGGTTAGCTGAGCATTCAGCTGTTACCACCTTTGGATCCACCTTAGTTTTTCAGCCATAGGTGGCTAAAACCAGTAATCGCACAAAGAACTGGTTATGGGCTGAGCCATTTATGCCAACACAGGGTTCTTTTAACCAGCAATCTCTGCTCAAACGCACACAGCATTTTAAAAACCATTGTGTGGTTTGATTGGTCTCGCAAATTTTATTTTCCATCTTTCCTTTCACAGGCCTTTCTTCACATTAAGTGCAATGTTCAGACTGTCTCAGACACAATTTTGTGTTCCAGGAGTGTTAACTGATATTTCTGGAAAAAGTTCCAATCTGGAAGGGAAAGATCGGCTGACTAAATCAAAATCCTTAAAGGATTTATTTCAATATCAAATATACCAAATAAACACTAAAATAAGGCAAAATGCACACTTTTTCTTTCCTACAAGTCCTGTTGGAGTTTATAGGGTTTACAAAATACTGAAAACAAATAGTAAGTGCAAAGAATACAGTAGATTGTAGTAAACAAAGTGTCTTCTTCAATCCTTACAGGCGGAATAGAGCACTCAGTGTCTTTTATTAGCCAGTTCTAAAGTGCATGCTAAGGTTTCCATCAGCTTGATAATACAATGAAATGGCACATTTGATGTCTTCTGATAAGGTATTTCAGCTTTCAATAGCAGGAATAAACAAGGAGGGTGGACAGAAAGCCTTATGCATCATGGAAAGATGGTTTTTCCAAGCATTATGTTAATTGGTGTACATTTGAAATATGCTAATGCACACAATGTCATGCTGATCTAATATTAGATGGTATTTTCATTTTAGGGTGAAATGTGTGTTATACTGTTCTATCCTCATTGGAATCTTTTAGGAACCAGATGGGTTGTCAAAGGGCTTGATATGAAAATCCAAATGTATGTAATTTGGACTATAAGGCACCTGAAAAATCTTTTAAAAACTCATGAACTACAAATGTTTCAACTGTGGCTATTGCAGCAAGTGAATTTTCCAAGATACCCCAGTAAGAGTTTCTATGCATTGGCAAACTGTATGATGAATCTCACCTAAACATAATACTCTAATTTTTGGAAATGGTCTGAAAATTGAAAATTCTTCAAGGATCCCAGGATCCTCAAACTATCTTCCCCTTTATCAACTGATTAACACTTATACACCCTATTGCAAAGTATTTTTTATAAAACCAAAAGGAGACAAATCTTTTTTTTTTTTTTTTTGCCAGTCCTGGGCTGTTTTCTCAAGGCTAGAGCTCTACCACTTGAGCCATAGCACCACTTCTGGCCTTTTATTTCTATGTATGTGGGATGCAGGAGTCCAAACTAGGTCTTCGTGCATGTTAGGCAAACACTCTACCACTAGGCTAAACTCCCAGCCCTGAGACAAGTCTTTTGTATCCACATTTCATCTTTAATTTTGAAGAAGAAAAATCCTTCACATTACTATTTTTAAGTGGGTCATTTGGCAAGAGATCACTGTATTCCAAGCACTGTGATAGATGCATGTATGAAGTATCCAATCTTCCTAGCACTGGGATAAAACAACGTGTATTATCTCCATTCTGATGGCAAGAAGAAATCTTACAGAAAAATCATACAGCAAATTCATAAAGATATGAACCTAAGAATGCTAGATTTCAAAGAACCATTCCATCAATCCTTATAGCTGAGTACTTACAACTAAGCAGTATAAGTTGTGAGCTGAGGGGAAAAATATAGAATATGATGTTCTGGATGGAGCTCCTGACCTCATTTTCATTTAAAAACATTTCTAACACTGAACACAATATTTGGCACAAACTGTTTTCTCAGATGTTTGTTCAGTATTCATTCTGGAATGGATGTTCAGACACTGATACATGTTTAAAGTTAAATTAAAATTTTTGGTTGCTGCTTATTTGATTCTCATGTAACAGCATTTTAGGTTTTGTGTATTGTTTTTGGTTTTGTTTTTCTTTTGCCAGTCCTAGGGCTTGAACTCAGGGCCTGGCATTGTCATTTAGCTTTATCAAAGTGAGAGCTCTACCAGTAGACCACTGCACCACTTCTAGATTTTTCTGTGTATGTGATACCAAGGAATTGAACCCATGGCTTTGTGCATGCTAGGCAAGCACTATTCCACTAGGCCACGCTCCAGGCTCCTAATATTTCTTTTAAAAAATAATTCAAAATGACATTTTGACTCTTAACAAGAAAGTTAAAAGCATGAACATGTTCTCAGGATGGTGATGACTTCATCACATCCAGGTTGAATTTGTCATCAAGCAAACAAACAATAAGTAGATCCAGCAAGGATGTAGGGAACAGTGTAGGAAAGCGTTTATAGTGGTGATAAGAATGGAAGTTAATCAATTCAAAGGGAAATCGGTATGGAGGTTTTACCAAAAATATTAAAATATGATTTCTGTATGATCCAGGTATACCACTTCTGGATATACACATCTCCAAGTAAATTAAAGTGAGCTTAAGATGGAGATCCCTACATAAAAGTGTATATTTTTGTACTATTCACACTTGTCATGTTATAGAATCAGCAGGTTACTCTTCAAGGATAAACAAATACAGAATATGTGACGTATATCCACAATGGGAATTTTATTCAGTCGTAAAGATTAATGTAATTGCATTGCTTGCAAGGGAATAGATGAAACCCAAGATGATCCTGTTAAGTAAATCAGACTAACAAAACCAAGTTTCTTGTGTTTTCTATCATGAATAAAATTTTGAGACTGGGAAGGATAGGGAAGTAACAGGGATGATGAATGGAAGGGGAAAATAGAAAGAAAGGGCAATGTAGAAGCTTAATTGTAATCAATGTATATAATATACATGTATAGAAATATAATAAAACTCTTCACACAACTAAAAAAATTAATGTGTAGTAAGCTTGTGAATCTCTAGTCATATTCTGGCTGTGCTCAGCAAGTCAATCTCTGAAGGCACTAATACTTTTTTTTTTGCACTAATACTTTTTTAAAAATAGATTTTTTTTAATGTTCTCACTGGATCATTATGAAGATAGTACTCTTAAAGAATTTAAAATACTGCCTCATTTAGACTAAGATCAAGACACGCTGTACTCACAAACTGATAAGTGGAATTGAAACTCCTTTGTACAACTGCTTATAGATAATTTTTAAGCCTCAATAATTATAATATTTTCCTTCCTGATTTTAGCCATGAGTCTCTGCAGCAATGTATCAATAATATCCATACTGAATGTATTGCTTCAATTATAGTTCCATTAATTTCATCATTGAATTCAAGGACCCCAATGGGTATGTTACGACATAAGTCATAATAGCATTTTCAAAGTATGTATGGAAATTTATGAATCATAGAGGTTTTTCTCCTCCTTCCTCCAGAAGCAAAATGAATGAAAGCAATGGTGCAGGCATGTCAATAAATTTGTACTCTACTTTCTTAGTGCAATCCCTCACTGTTACTGTTTTCTACAATGTACCTTCTTTTGTCCATTACCGACTGGGATATCTCCTTTAAGTATTAATTTGTAAACACTATTTATATATTAAAATCATTTGCAGCACTAATTCTTCATTCAGCATGTGACTGTATATATTTTTCTGGTTGGCTTATTTTTCTCCGCTATATCATTAACTATTTTTCTCCAAGAATTTTAAATTTTTGTAAGATAAAATTGATCTTTGTTTTAACTTGGTGAAATATATAGAAAATTCTTTATCTCGAATGAAGAAAGCCTTCTTCAAATATGTCTTTAATACAGCTAGAAAAACTCAAAACAGTTTGACATCCCATCAATACATAAATAATAAATATATTTGAGTGGTAAAATTACTTTTTCACTTTCTTACTCAGACTTTATTTTTCAGATGCTTTCATTTAACCACATGAGGATTCTTCTTAACCTCTTATGTTTATCTAAACTGTATCCATCATAAAAAGGAGTTTATTGACTCATGGATCTGATTACTACAGGAATAAGAGAAAATAATGTTGAGTTCCCTGAAAGCAGAACAAGTCCTCATGATCTAACTTTGTTTCTTTTCATCTCATGTTTTCTTTCTGCTGCTCTATTCAGAGATACACTCTCATTTTCATGGTTAAAAGATGTACAGTCATCCCTGGTTTGGGGGGGCGGGGTAGAGTTCTCTCTATGAAGTGGGCTTTCTTTTCCCAGAAACTTCAGTTATTTCTTTTCTCTTTGAATATTTCATTATCTTTAAGTAACATAACAAAGATGTTTAAATTCAGTCTTCCATTGATCTCCTCCATCTCTCCCAAACCCATCCATTACCTGTTCCATTTTCACATATTTACATTCAATATAAATTGTATTCACTCATTCTTCCTCTCTCCATTTGTCTACCTCTAACCCAAGAGCTCTTGCCTCTCCTGACAAAACATGTTTCAGCTTCCTTGTATTCATTTTGTCAAACGGCAAGTTAGTTGTTCAATGAGTATGTCATCGAAATCCTCCTTTGTCTTCTTGACTTGCTGACACAGATTAGGCCATGTGTCCATTCCTAATATTATCATAATGGACCTGGGATACTTGGATTGTTTTGAAGTTTACAGTGAGAGCCATCTCATCCAAACTACATTTTAAAATAAAGAAACAAAGTCCTACTAGTCAGGAAAATTTAGCGTTGGATGCAAATTAAGGTAACCTCCCGTCTCCCTCAAATAAAACAACCCTGTTCTCTAACCATTGTTTTCATTTATTTTTCTTTTAGGGTAGGAAAAGGAAAATGTTGAAACAAAACCAACAGGGAATATATTCCCCTGCCCCCCTTCTCTTTCTATCAGTGTCGTCTCAGAAATCAAGAGTAGAAGTATCAATTCCCTATCATCATATCCAGCATGTCAACCTTCTCTGTAGTCTGTGGGTGTTGACTGTGTGGTCCTAGAAAAGTGTCATTCATCTGCTTAATTAGCCCTGAAGGAAGCACTTGTTTCACATTAAGAGCAACAACACTTCTGAAAAGGACATAATCGCACTAATAGTGGCAGCTTGTTTAAGTAATAGGGCCTTTAAAGCTGGTTTTTAATGAGACTGACTGAACAAGAACTGCTTTCACACACTGGGTTTTCAGATTCCTTAGGTGTCCAGATCTTGTTCACCTCATAGACATCCACCATTCTCCTCACCCAAGAGAACATTTATTATGAAGGAATAGGTTGGTCTCTGCCACAACAGAGTTGTGATACATTGAAATCTGCAGAAGCATTGGAATAAAATCTCAGATCTTGAGCTATAATAGTTTGGACTTCTGGTGAAGCCAAATATAGCCAGTATTCACAGAAGGAACCAGAGCTGATCGAAAGAAATAGAAAATAAGCAAGACCATATTTTCTAGACTCCTAGATTCAGAAGGGGCTAAAGACAATCATACTTCTATGTACTCTGAATGCAAGAACTAATTTCTACCTCTCCTCTTTCTCTGGTTTCTTTTCCTCTCCTTTTTTTTCTCTTTTATTTCTTTATTTTGGCTTAATGCATCAAGTTTTAAATTTCTGTTGCCACAAATAGAAAAATCCAAATTCTTCTATGAAAATATTATATCTTAGTGTTTCAAATACATCACACTAAATTGACATTTAATCACTACTTTCTAGATTTAATTTAATAGTTCTAAATTAGAGTGAATAC
Organism: Megascapheus bottae; assembly: GCF_031878675.1. NCBI lineage: Eukaryota > Metazoa > Chordata > Mammalia > Rodentia > Geomyidae > Megascapheus > Megascapheus bottae. The sequence goes on from NC_143512.1 coordinate 9,007,294, forward strand.
ACTAAATACCATGTGGAGTTAGACATCTGTTAGGACTTGGAGTTAGACATCTGTTAGGACTAGGGTGATGGAATTAGTGATTGTGTCAGGATGTGACACAATTTTTTTTAAATTTATTTTATTGCCAGGATAATGTACAGAGGGGTTACAGTTACATAGGTAAGGTAATTAGTACATTTCCTGTCAAACATTGTTACTCCTTCCTGCATTTTTCTTTCACTTTACCTCTCTAATCTCCCCCACATCCAGTTGTAAAGTTTATTTCCAAATATTGTCCTGTGAGTATCACTGTTACACCGGTTCACTCTTTGTCTTTTGTCTCACCATTTTGTTGTTCTTTTTTCCTTCCCTAATTCAAATAAATGGATTAAGAATGAATCTCCCACTGCTAGCACATGCCTGATATCATAGATAGTAAGGAGACTAAGATCTGAGGACTGTGGTTCAAAACTAGTCCGGGCAGGAAAGCATGGGGGAATCTTATCTCCAACTATACACAGAGAAAGAGAAAGGGAGACAGAGAGAAAGGGAGACACAGAGAGAGTTGGAGAGAGGTGGGGAGGGGATGGAAGTGGAGCTTGGGTAAAAGGGTAGTATGCTATTCTTGAGCAGAAAAGTTAAGAAAGAGCTTTCATGCTCTGAGTTCAAGTCAGAATATCACACACACATGTAGTTTTTAATGCATGTTCATTATTGTAAAGATGATATACAGGGGCTTTATGGCTATATAAATCAGGTACAGAGTACATTGTATAGTTTCAACATAATACAGTGTCATTGCTGCATTTGTTCACCCTTTGTGAGAATGAAAAACCCATAAGCAATGTTAGAGAGGCCTGTCTTCAAAGCGCAGAGCATTTCTTCAATATTCAGCCATAATTTTTATGATGATAATATAATTTCTAAGGTAAATGTAGTTGGATTCATATATGTAAAGCATTGTTAACAGTGTAAAGAGATTTCATTTTAATATACTCATTTAGAGACCTAGTATATCTAGAGTTAGTTGCTTGTTATGTGGATTAATGATTGAAAAATCAATCTTCTTGATCGTTAAAGGCATTATCCATTCTCCTGAAAATTGTTACTACAGAATACTTACTGACTCTTCTCAGAAAGAGATTCAAATTAGTAGAACTGAATATCAATCTTTTCTATCTTATCACGGTAATATAGATACAATATTTTATATCAAATTTTATGCCACAATGTGCTTCAAACAATAGTTTACTAGTTCAAACCTACAAAATATACCAATGAAGCGTGATTTGAAATACTGCCCCGATGTTATAAACGCAGTTTTAAATTTCTCCTGCATTCCCTTCTGTTTCTATATGCAGGTAACATAGCCTGTCAATGCTGGACTCAAAACTTGTATAATGGAGTAAGAATAACACCACACTTACTCAAAAAGCTGTTGTGAAAATTAAATGAATAAATGCTAGGTAGCTCTTCCTCCAGCAATTCTAAGCTCTTCCGGAGGGCAGAAATAATAAGTAAACACATGTGTGCATGGGTTTTTGAATAGTACTAAATATTAGCATTCTCAGGGGGTAGTTAAAACTATATGCTACACATTTATCCAAGGAAAAATGTGCTCAGCGTGAAAAATGAATCTGGTCTGACACAGTTTAACCTGATGACGATAGAAGCAGAGTTGGGTTCGATGCCTCCAAATTTGAAGAATGATTCCTCCAATTAACTTCTAGTTCTTCCCTCAAGAGCAGGTGAACCTAAACAAAACATACTGTAATTACTAATGGTAGTTGTAATTATTAGTGAATGCTAGCTGGAAAGGCACACACTCATACAAACCCACACTTTAAATCTATTCAACTAGCCATCTTAAGACTAATTCAATTTCTGCTTTGTCAATCACTGATTTCTCATTTTCTAGATTTCTGTTTAGTATTCTGCCTGTTCCACATCTTTTCCTCCTTCACCTTGCTTCCCCCTGTAACTGTGTGTGCATGTTGATTCATTGGCTTCTTGTGGTTTATCATACCATATTATATCATATCACAGCAGCATCATAACTATCTTAAAAGATAGAGTTAGAGCTTGGTGGTCTCACTTTACAAGCATGATTCAGGTGGCCTCACGAAAGCTTTGTTGAGGTTCTTATTAATCCAATTCTCTATCCACCCTTCCCCTAGTACTCATAAATTATGATGCCTGAATTTACCAGCATGTACCAGAAGTCATGTGAAATGCTAAAAATACGGATCCTAGGCAGATGCTTTCACAATTTAAGCACCATTATCCAACTGTAGGAGGAAGGAAGAGCTTCAGTAGGGATTTAGTTCGCTTCACAAATTTGATGCTCACTTAAATGAGATTTGCTTTTCTGCTGGTAAATTTTCCCCCCTTAAACTGAATACTTTATCTCAGTCTGTAAAATAGTCTTTTCAATTCCATCCAAATGTTCTGTAATGATGAGGCAACATCTTTTTTTTTCTTTCCAAAGCTTTTTTCCAATTGGCTTTGATTCACTTTTCGTTTTTTATATTATTCTTAAAAGGCCCAAGCTACTGAATCAATAATACAAGACTGAATTTTCTGTTCTAAACAATTATTTACAGAGGCTGGGAACACTTGTAATTTAACATGCCATTTAAGCAGCACAGGAATTGGTTTGTTTGCCTTTTAACTCAGTAGAATGGGAATAAAAGGAGCCATTTATGGATGAGAAAAAAAATCAGCTACAAAATACCAGAATTCTAAATACATCTTATGAATCAGAAGTTCCAGGACATAGAATTTGGAGAGAAATTATAAATCTTACAAGGTCAGGTATATTGAGGAAGAGAATACCAGCTATACAGGCACTGAACCATGTAAAAATGTATTGATACAAATGAACCGAACATTGTGGTAAAGTTGCTGGCTATCTTAACAGATTTATGGAACAGATGATTGGATATAGGGGTATGTAAGCCAGGGGATGCTATGTAAGGAAGTTAACTTTATATTTCTTTATGTCCAAGGCTATAATCTACAGTCAACAAAAAATCTTATTGCCCAAAATGGATGTGGCAAGCATATCCTGGAAGGGATTTTGGAAATATGATAGAAATTAAAAGGTTTGATAAAAAGATAGGTGCCGAGGGTGGGGGGAGGGAAATGGGGACCAAGACATGAGACAGGGTATCAATGTTTGTGAAGTAATGCACCTTTTATCTGGTGAATATAATGTAACCCTTCTATTAATTACAATAACATATATGGGAAAAGAGGTGCCAGTATGTGATGCAGAATCTCAGAACATACTGAACAGCAGATCTGTGCTTGGGAACATGAGGTTATGAAGTGGGAAGGAGGGGTGGTGGTACTTCCGTCATAGTTCCAATTCTTGTTTGAAATAGTGTTAACCAGCACTGAATAATTCCTCAACAATTATAGTGAATATGTAAATAAATGACTTATTCCTGAAATGACTTATTTCTTTATCCCCCCCCTTTGAATCCTTTACTTATTTCAAGGTGGAGAATGAACAGAACATTGCAGCCTTATTGTGTGTTTCTAACACAATCGGTCTCCATTTCTGTGACTGCCTGTAAGACACTTTTATAATACTCAAGTATTTGATCAAAGATCATCTTTCATTGTGGCCTGATTTCTGTATTTTCAATTGTACATAAACCAGCATTTAACTGTCTTTCTCATATACTGCATAAAAAATCTCTTCATTAGAATATTGATTGTTAGCAATCGCCTCAGCTGGAATCTAAGCTACACTAGAGTAATAGTCTTTATTTTTACCACAAAGACCTTGTGTGTACTCAAAACATATTGATTAAATAACTTTTTTCATATATTTTTATTTTAATTAATAGAAAGGTTACGGTATATTCACCAGATAGAAGGTGTATTACTTCACAAACGTTGATAGCCTTTCTCATGTTTTGGTCCCCATTTTCCTCCTCCCACCCCTGTTCCTCATCTTGTTCCCCCCCCTTCCCTATCCTATTTCAAATAACCAGATAAGCACATATACAATATATCAGATAACAAGGTGAAATACTGTAACAATATGAGATAACCAAGGTGGTTAAATCACTTTTTACAAGTAACACCTGCAAATAACTTTACTCATATCATATCATGAGGTGAACAACTGTGCTCTCTTTCTTTTTCATTTTCTTGGGCAAAGCATCAGAAACTGGTAACTTATTGGATAATGCTAAAATATAATGCATGAATCAGAAAATTACTTGAGTTAACTTTGATAAACCATCTATCATGTTGACCCTTGCTAAGGCAGGAAGGCAAATATTTTACATTACTCTAGTGTTATGTAGATACTTGGCCCAACTCTTTACATTCATTTCACAAGCATTCTATGAGACAGACATGGTCACGAATCTCACTCCACAAATGAAAAAAAGGGAAGTTTAAGGAACTAGACTTTTTCCAAATCGCATAGTTAGGAGCTGACAGCCCTTGGCTTTCATAGAAGCCCAGTATTTTACTGGTAAAGCATGAATTTGTGAGCAAATACAAAACTACTGACCAGCTTGGAAGAAACTTTGTTATTCTAGCTCTCTGTTGGAGGCCTAATGATATGTCAGCTCTTGCCTCATTTTTTTTTCCTTCCTGACATTTTGAGATCATTTACCCAGGCCAAGAAAATTGAATAACAGCAACAAAAATCACCTGTGGATATCCAAAAAAGAAAAATCCTTTTAACATACCTGAAGGATGTATAGGATAATGATAGTTGGGGCTAGCAACAACTTATACTCGGAAGACTATATAGCAGTCAGAAAACAGCTTTCAGAAAGTAACAAACCAGGGCTGGGAGTTTGGCCTAGTGGTAAGAGTGCTTGCCTATCGTGCACAAAGACCGAGGTTCTATTCCTCAGCACTCCACATACATAGAAAAAGCCAGAGTGGTGCTGTGGCTCAAGTGGTAGAGTGCTAGCCTTGAGAAAGCCCAAGGACAACGCTCAGGCCCTGAGCTGAAGCCACAGTACTGGCGGAAAAAAAAAAAGTAACAAACCAAAGCTTAGTGGGAAATTCTCCACTGCAAGGGAAGAGTCAGCACAAGAGAGGGTTTAAGAGCTTGTGAGATGTCAGTCTTGGGACAAAGGGAAGGATTCTACACAAATCCTACTTAGTCAAACAGGCTGCAAAGTCATAAAAGCCATTCACATTCTGTAACTGGTTCTTCTAGGGCTGTGCTATTGAATTAGCAATAATAATAATCATAATAATATACTCCAAAAATATCCTCTGTCTTTATTAATGAAAGATAATAAAATAACAAACATCCATGTCTAAAGGAGGAAAATCAATCAGTACAGCTATAAATCGAAGATATGTTCATTTTCTTATCATCCAGAAGCATTTGAGCAAAACTTGCATTTAAAATATTCACTAAAATACAGAGGTTATCAACCTCAGTTTCTTAATCACCTCTAAAAACACTTTATAATACTCTAACAAACTTGCTTAATTTCTTATAGCACTATATTGTTTTTCTATAATTCTTCTGTAATATTTTGGTAAGTTAATATTAGCTGGCAGACAGGGGCTTTTATTCTCGGGATGGTAAATTTATGTGAATGAAATACAACTTTTCTTCATTTTTAATCACTTTTTGATGCGGTGATGATTATAGTGTATTTTAGCCCATCCTAGGGCTTGCACTCAGGACATGGGCACTGTCCCTGAGCCTTTTTGTGCTCAAGGCTAGTGCTCTATTAATTGAGCCACAGACCCACTTCTGGCTTTTTTTTTTTGAGTAATTTATTGGAGATAAGAGTCTCATGACAACTACTCTGCCAGGGCTGGTTTTGAACCTCTATTCTCATATCTCAGCTCCCTGAGTAGCTACGATTATAGGTGTGAATCACCTGGCATGGCTAGCATTTTAGTATTTAGTAGCTCTGTGTATGCTGATGTGTCAACTTATCTCAAAAGAATCACTTGAAATGAACTCATCTTGCTCAAGATATTCAATGAGATAAGCTTGCTATTAATTTTTGACTGCTAATGGATTCTGAGCTTAATATAAACAACTGCCACAAATGTGAACACTGGTTATAAGAAAAATCCATTTTATTTCTTTCTCAACTTGACTGTATAACGTCCCTCTCTCCGTCATAGGTCTCATTAGTCTGTCTTGCTATCTACATGCTTTCATGGTTAGCTATTTTAAAAGTTTCAAAATGAACCATTGAATCTTTGAGCAAGATAACACAAATTATAGTGAGATGGCTAGATCTGTGGAAAGTGTTGGTAAATAAACAGTATTCACCCACTATGGGTCAGGCAGTGAGCTTGAGGCTGAGAGTGGGCAAAAATTGGTTTGGTCCATAGAGCACTGAATGTTTTCTGAAAGAACAGAGTAAGGAAATTCTAGGCAAACTACCAAACTAGAATGTTTGTCACTATAGTTAGTACTGAGGTCAGGACTAGAGATCATAAATAATAGGAGAGCCTCATGGAACCTATGGCCTTTCTGAGAAAATAGCATAACAAAAGAAATTATAATTGAAATGGCTATTAGGATGGGTTGTATAATATTGAGTAATCTAGGAACATACTAAGAAAATGTTATTTTTTTAACTGTAGGAAATTTGGTAAATCTCCTATGAAGTGAAATATTAGTGCTGATATATTAGTTAGCAAATATAGCTTAACTAATAAATGTCTGAACACTCCCCCCTACACACACACACACACACACACACACACACACACACACACAACCTTTACTTATCAATTAGCGAAGCGAAGTAATACACATACACACATGAAAAAAATGATGAAGAAAGAAAAAATAGAAGAAGAAGAAGAAGAAGAAGAAGAAGAAGAAGAAGAAGAAGAAGAAGAAGAAGAGGAAGAGGAAGAAGAAGAAGGAGGAGGAGGAGGAGGAAGAGGAGAAGGAGGAGAAAGAGGAGGAGGAGGGGAAGAGGAGGAGAAGAAGGAGGAGGAGGGGAGGAGGAGGAGGAGGGGAGGAGGAGGAGAAGAAGGAGGAAGAGGAGGAGGAGGAGGAGGGGAGGAGGAGAAGGAAGAGGAGGAGGAGGAGGAGGAGAGGAGGAGGAGTTCATCTAAGTAAATTCATTGATGGTGAAGTGGTTATTTGGATTTGTCTTCAAACTAGAAGGATATATGGTGCCAGCTATGTTAAGATTTCTACAAAATAAAAGATCTGGCAATTGTGAAGCTAAAATAGATACAACACACACAGGCACCATTTACCATTTTCCCATAGATTTCTACATTCCAGTTAAATTTTCCCCAAATATGAAAAACACTTGCTTGTCTGAGGTGTGTGTTTAGATTGTTCTCCGTTGGTCGATTGTTGTAGAGATAATTTCTTTACCTCCCTCACATATGCTATTGAAATGCCACCTCCACAAGCAGACCTGCCAAGCAAGAAAAAGGCCACCCACACTCTGAAGACCTGTCAACCCAACCTGAACCACAAGGCAGGAATTTCAATTTACATTTAAATTAAAGGCAAATAAGACTTAATCTAACCCTCCGAAAACACTGGGCACATTTCAAATTCTTAGTAGCCACATGTGAATACCATGTCAACATCCTACTAATGGCACAAAGAATATTTTATTGACTACCCAAAAGTTTGTGGACACTGCTATTTTACCTTGCTTTATCTCCCATTGATCACGAGACATGCCAGGCATTCATTACTCACTCATTTATTCCCTTCCTTTCAAATCTTGGAAGGCACAGCATTTTATGTACTCTGTCATTTCAAAGCATATTATGTATCCTAAGCACTTAGAGGAGCATTCAATACTACTTAAGCACTAATTTAGATAGGCAATGAAAGCCTTGGGTAATTAGAATACAATGAGCTAGTAAATTGACCATTCCTCTTGTCTAGGACTTAGTCATTAGAATTTTTAGTTTTGAAAAAAAAAATTTAAGTTAGATTAAAAATTCAAAAACAAACACTTCATCGATTCAAATGAAAGCTTTATAAAAATGTATGTTATTTAAATCCCACTGGCGCCCGCTGAATTCTCAGATGTGTTCTGGTTATATATTTAATAGTATGTTCTTCCTTAGCTAAAGGTCATAGCAGATGGAAACATGGATTTTACCCTGTATAATAAAGTCTATGAATTTGATTCATTGCAGTACAAAGCTATTGAAGGCTTTAACATAGGTAGAGATTTGCATGATTTTAAAGATGTGTTGTAATAAACGTAGGCAAAATCAGGAAGCTTACTGGAAAGAATAACTTTACCCATCATCCCAGCTACAATATGTGTAGCCCCCCAGACAAGAGGGGGAATAGATTGCAGTAATATAAAAGAAAGTGGCAGGACATAGAGCTAATCTACACATCGAGATGGGTCACAGGGTCCTGGCTGGAACAGAACCTTTGTGGACCAGCAAGAGGGGAAGACAGTAAAGAGTTATATGACCTACATTGGATACAGGGAGAACAGATAGTATCATTACCTACTTCTAGGTGGTGAGACACAGGAGTGAGCAGCTTAATTAGATACTTAGGAGTAAAAATTAATTACTCTGAGTGACTAATTACCAACTGCCCATCATCTCATCACACATTTTTCTTGGATGGCAGTCTAGATGTTGCTATTATTTACTCAAAGCAAGAGCCTCATGAGTAGTCATTAGATAGAGACCACCAGTTCATTTTCAGTCAAATTTTAATTTAGGCACCTGAAGCACACCTATCCAAATGAGAGCTGGATTAAAAGATTTAAGGAAGAAAAAGAAAAGATTTGAGATAATTGCTGTCTAATTGTTGAAGAATGGAAATTTCTAGTTAGAGAAATAGAAGGAGGAGAAGATGAAGCAGAGCAGAGGAGAGATGAGTTTGGGTTGGGTGGGGGGTTAGTGGCAGGGCTAGGCAAGAGGAGGGGGACAAAGGGGAGGGGAGGGGAGACAAGGGGAAAAGGAACAGGGCAGCAAGCCTTTCTTAAACCACATATCTATTTAGGTTCCAGCAATAGTATTTCATTACATTAAGCTTTCTTTGAGTGCAAATAAAAACCCTCTGATTCCTAAAAGATCATATTATACATATTATACCTATGGATAGGTACAGGACTACTGTGTGAATATGATAAATGTTAATCTTTAAAATTAGTTATTGTTGTAATATGAATTTCTTAGTGAAACATTAGTATAGATTGAAAATGTGATACTAGCAAGGCTTTACTTTTAGCAATCAATATCTCATTAACTCCTTATTGCTGTATCTTTAGATACTACTAGATTGATCTTTTAGTCTAAAAAGAGCAACATTTCAGTAGCAGAAATAAAACAGGTTTAACTGAGAAGATGCAGTTATTTTTAATTTACCTGAAAGGAATACATTTTGTTTTTATAGGATATAAAATTACTCTGGTTCTGTCTCTCCCTTAGGCTCTAATAAGCCTGAGACATGAATCATTTCATTGTTAATCTTCGTGATAATGGGAATATTTAAATCATTTATTACATATAATTTAGTATCACACATTCACTAAACGGATAAATCACAAACTGAGGTTCCAAAATAGACATCAGGAACCCAGCTCATTTGCACCCATTCACGAATAAGTGAATATACTAGTGTGTTCTTAAGTATAGAAGTCAGAACTAGTGTTAGAAACTTTTAAAAATGAAATCAGAAAAGAGTTTTAGAAATCTCCTGTGTCTCTTAGATCACTACAGTCGAAATGCACCGAGTTGCCTGTTTCTTGAGAGTGACCTTCTTACCATTCTCTCTTCCTGGCATGCCCTGCTACAGATCTGTCCTTGGTAGAACACATTTGTCATCTTGACATTAGGCTGCCACCCTATCAAATCTAGGTCTTCTCTACTCCCGTTTTTACCGACTAAATAATCTGTTTATTTTTAGTTTTACTAGATTGTGAAACTGCATTACTTGTGTATTAGTCGACTCATTCTTAATGGGAGTGAGACCTTGGCTACATGTCCACAGCTCTTTGTACACTGAGCTTCCCTGTGCTTGCAGCAGGGCAGGGTTATGCAAATAAGAAGGTATGGCCAGGTGGGAGAGGGGAGGCAAGTACCTCCAACTATGCCAGTAACCTGTGTTGCTAACAGGTGCTGGTGGAGACTTAAACCTGACAGAAAAGGAGAGGGAGTGTGTAAGTGCAGATTCCCACAGGTAATGACATAGGTGCCTTCCTGGGTGGATTTTGCGGACAACAGGGAAGTGTTAGCCTTGAGGCCCCAAGGATAAAGAGATTAATAAAATTCACAAGGTTATTTTTCACACGTATTCCTCACCCCCAAAGAAAATCAATCCAGATCTTGCATTCACCAAATTGATTTTTTTCCTGTGTGTTAATGTCAGAAATTACAGATTTCCTTTTTTTTAAAATTAAAATACTGAGTTTATTTCACATGTACTTTTTGTATCCCCACCATCTGCACATCCGACCATCACTTCTACTCCGGCCCATCATAACATTCCATGCATATTTAAATCCAAGCTCAGGGTGGAGTTCTTTTTAAGGTCTTCAAATGTCTCTAATGTTATGATGAATCACATACTTAAAGATTATTTAAGGGCTGGGAGTTTGGCCTAGTGGTAGAGTGCTTGGCTAGCATGCACAAAGGCCTGGGTTCGATTCCTAAGTACCACATATGTAGAAAAAAAAAAGCCAGAAGTGGTGCTGAGGCTCAAGTGGTAGAGATCTAGCCTTGAAAAAACCAAGGACAGTGTTCAGGCCCTGAGCTCAAGCCCAGGATTGGCAAAAAAAAAAAAAAGATTATTATTATTTACTTTAGAGAGAAAAGGGTTTCTCGTTAAGTTCTCATTTGAACAATAAATGTACTGGCTATTTTTAAGTTTGGACAATTGTTGAGGCTATAGAACTATTTTCACTTTCAAAAACTGAAGTGAAAGAGTAAAATCATTGAGTCATGTCATTTGGAATTAGTATTAAACAGAAACAAGCACTACTAAAAGTATTAGCACTGACATTGGTTTAATACTTTGTTGAGATCTTAACAATATATAAATCAAATTAGGTACATTGCTATTCAAATGTTTTATACATTTGCTTCTTTTTTCCAGAAAGCTTGCCAAAAGGCTTAATATATATATACATATATTAAATATTTTCAAAAAGCTTTGACAGCACCTTTAAACTTAATGAATGTAGTAGTTCCTCCATAAGAATGGATTCTTATCTCTCAGAAATAAATATTTGCATTTAATTATAAGTAGATAGGACAGTTGTGTGGCAGACATACAAAGGCAGATATAGATTCTCTGGGTGAGTTTCTAAGAAATGCATATGTTTATAGTGCCTCATTTCTCCCATGTATAAAAACTACAAAGGTTGAAAAGATGCACTTGAGAAGGGGGAAAACCAAGACAGGTGGGGCGTGGGGGGGGGAGGGTAATGGGTACCAAACATGTGAAAGGGTATCAATGTATGTGAATTAATGCACCTTCTATCTGGCAAATATCATGTAACTCTTTTACTAATTACAATAAAAAAAAAAGAAAAAATGCACTTGGAGTTTTATCCTCCAGTGGACATAACATTTGTTCTTAGGACTGACTTTTCTCATTCAATGCAATGTCCTTGATAGAATTCAAAAGGTCACAAAAATACTAAAATATATTTCAAATACATGTGTTCGTGCATTGCTGCAATCTTTTTCTAGGTTAAAGGGCAACGATTTTATATGGCTAGTTTCTCAAGTGCGTTTATTACACCCTTCCTACTCCAGTTTTAAGAGTTACTATCCAATTTTACCTACAAGAGGCTATAACTTACAGTGGTTAATAAAATAGATTCTGGAATCAACCTCTTTGATGTCACTAGTATGCTTCCAAATATTTATGTTCTGACCCTGCACAGGTTATGCAATTTCACTATAGAAGAGTTGTCTTATCAATAAAAACAAGTGGAATACCTATATTAGTTTTTTTTTTTTTTTTTGTGGACTAGGGAACCCATCAGCCAGTATGCCATTGAAGGCTCAGTAAATGATTTGTTACATGTCAGGAGAGACACAAGTGATTATCATTAGCTGTCTTTCACCATCTATCCATAGTGATACTTCCCTGTGGTTCATAAATTGTGTTATAAATTTCTACCCCCGATAGGTTAAAAAAGATTCCTCACCCCTGAAATACTTAAGAGAGGTTTATATGAATGCTTGGCATATCATGAATCTTTGATTTATGCTACTTTTATTCATGTTTCTGGATAAAATGTCCATACAATCAGATTACATGTTTATCTTACTATCACATAGGTAGAAAATAATAGAGCTTCTAAATATTTGTGTGCTGTCTTAGCCATCATCAGAATCACAAAGTGCTGCCTTGTCTCAAAGTTCCTTGGAAAGTGATGTTAGGGTGGGGGAAATTATTAATGGAAATATGTGGCCCTTTCATCCTTACGTTATTTTCTTTGGTATCCATGCAAACAAATACCTGGATAGACTTATAATTGTTTTTATCTATTTGCTCTCAAAAGTATATTTTACCTCAAATCCTCTACCCTCATATACTATGTAGGTAATTATTTTAAAATGGTTTCATTTAACCTCTCTCAGTTTTGTTTTCTTCATTTCCACATTCCGAATGCCTGCTCTAGGTTCTTTCAGAGATTTATTTATACCTGAAAAGAGTGAAGATAGAAAAAAAAGTGTTTGCATGTCTTTTTTTTTCTGGGAAATGATTTTCAGTACTTGTTACTCTTTCAGCTCTTTGTGGTACACATTTCGCAGGCCACTCTTAACTCTCAAGTATAAGGCAGACTTGTTCTCCAGCAGCTGGAGATCTGCAAGAATATTTCTGAACTAAATTCGCCTTTGAAGTACATTTTATACTCAAACATTTGAAAGCATTCCTCAAACTTCTTAATTATTCTAGACCTGAGACATGACTTGAAACATTAGAAAGAGCCAGATGCAAGGTGGCCCTCATTCTATGTATTACGCCGATAATTAGTGGTGAGATTTCTGAGCAACTCAGACCTTGCCCTTTTTGTGCATAATATGAAGGCTGGAGGAATTAAATAGATGACACGTTGCTGGTCAAATAATAACGTGACCTTCAGCTCTGAAAAGGAAGTCAAACACAAATGCATTTAAGGAAAAGAAAGAGAAGCTAGTAGTAGAGTCTACAAATGATAAATGTCAGGAATATAAAACAAGTCCTGTCTGGTATCTGAGTCCTTGCAGGAAGGGGGAAGAGCTTTGAGGAAGGTGAAGGTGGATGAAAGTCAGAATAAAGGAGGTTGAATATGGTCAAAATACTTGATGTCCATATGTGAAAGTGGAACAATAAAGTTCAGATTAATCTAGGAAGGAGGCAGATAAGACTGATGGAGTATGAACTACACACATTGTACGTCCACATAGAGGGAGTTGTCAAAATTAAGCTTCCTTGTACAACTAATTGTCACTAATAAAATTTGGGGGAAAATAAAAAAGTAAAACTTTTTGGGGTGTTTCTATGGTATAGACCTGGAGATTGAACATCACTTTTTATTCTCTTTCAAGATAAGCTTGAATTAAATAACAAAGTCAGACATGTCACTCTGATGTACTCAGTGGACTAGTGTGTAGCTTCATAAATAACAATTGGTTTTAAGTAAGAAGAAAAACTGGAATTTTGCCTTATACTGCAAGCAAAAAATCAAAATAAAACTAAAGACAAATATAGGATACCCGAAAGTATAAAACCCCTAGAAGAGAACATAAAGGAAAAGTATGTACCACAAACTGTGAAAACTACTATCATTTTTTTCATATATTTTTATTGTAATTCACCAAATAGAAGGTATATTATTTCACAAATATTGATACCCTTTCACATGTCATGGTCCCCATTTTACTTCCCCCCTCCCCCCGCTCATCTTGATTTCCCCCTTCCTTATCCTATTTCAAATAACCAAATAAGCATATATCCAATATATCAGGTAAGAAGGTGAAATGTAACAATATGAGATAACCAAGGGACAGCAAAAGAGATGAGAGATAACATAGTACCTTAAGGACAACAATCACTCATTATATGGCTTTTGTTTCTATATCCTGGGGGTCCTTACATTTAGCCTCATACTGTATGGCTTTATGTTTCTAGATTTTGTTCTATTGTGAATCTCTGCTAGGAGAGCCCAACCACTATGGGAAGAAGTATGGCAGTTTCTCAAAAGACTAAACATAGAACTCTCCTATAACCCAGCAATTCCACTACTTGGCATCTACCCAATCATCCAGAAACAAGGACATAATAAATCCTCTAGCACAACAATGTTCACTGCAGCACTATTTATCATAGCAAAGATATGAAACCAACCCAGATGTCCCTCAGTTAATGAGTAGATCAACAAGATGTGGTATTTATACACAATGGAATTCTATGCTGCTGTCAGAAAAAAATGATATTGCCCCATTTGTAAGGAAATGGAAAGACTTAGAAAAAATCATATTAAGTGAAGTAAGTCAGACTCAAAGGGACATAAGCTCAATGGTTTCCCTCATTTGTCATAATCAGTAGAAACCTTGGGCTCTCCTACTAACCCCAGATGTGAATCTCTGGTTAAATAATCTTTTCTTAGGTTAGATCTTGTTTTCAAGAACAGGCTGTTCTGATATATTTCAAATGTCTACTTTCTCATTCCCTTGCTGGAAGTATAAATGGATTTGTTTTTCTGGTGCTTACTATAAGACCTTGGTGAAACTCTTAGAAGTAAAACTCTCAAGTACGCTCCTGCGTGGTCTGGCACCTGGAGTCCTGTGAAGTTTCTTGCCTCTAGTCCTGTTCACTCTATGGCATAAGCAGTTACAGCTCAGGTTCCTTAACTTTGCATTTAGATTCCTGCCCTAGTAATTTGTGGTCCGCTGTATTCACAGGTTGGTCTCTACAACCTGGTGAACAGTGATTCCTTCTCCTCCAGGTAAAAGAAGAGTTATTGATGTTTTATTTCATGAGCCTTTGTTCCTTATTAGGATAACATCCAAGCTATTTAACCAAAACCCCCAAACACCAGGTATCCAATATTAGAAACTGAATAAGCTATAACTCCTCCCTGCCAATCAAACAAGTTAGTTATCCCATTTCATAGGATATAGCAAGATGAAATAAGATATAAGTGAAATATGATATAATTGTCACCCAGAGAAGAAAGTGAAAAGGTATATTTGTAGGTAATTCTAAAGGTTTTAAAATTCATAAGAATGGGAACTTCTGCATATTGTGTATAAAATCAGAAGTTCCATGAAAGTAATCATAGTTACCTTTGGAGGCCTATTTATAACTATTTTTATTTTTTCTTCATTGTGATTGTGAATTTTTCTTATTCTTTCTCATGTATATAAGCTGTTCTTAGGCTTGCATGGGTGTGGGTAAGACAGCATAATCATAACATGTAAATGGTTGTAATCTCAAGAATGAAGTGATAACAACAGAAAAACCATTGGAGCAGGAGGCATTATGTTACTTTTGAGAAGACAATGTCCTCTTGAAAATCTATCTTACATCTTCATTTTCATTTTTTATTTCCCTTTTCTTTTTCCCCAACGCAGCCCCTCCAAATCAAGTTAATCCAAGTCAAGTTTTCCCAACAGAGCCCTCCAGCTCAAGTCTCTGGTCCTAAACTTCTGAGTCCTTGAAATAGCCATTTTATCCATATTATAAGCTTCCACAAGCCAGCTTATATGATTCTTTACCTCATCCTGCACTCTGAGATTTTTATTATATGAATAAAATTATTATTATATGAATGATTAATATATAATATAATAATATTATATAATATATAATGTCAATTATAATATATTATTTATTATGTGTAATATATAATACAATAAAATTTACTACTTACTAAGAGTCAGATTCTAGGGATTCTAGGCACTATGTTAATCCATAGTATTCTTGTAGAAACACGATGAAGTTGGCATAATTGTGTCCATTTTTAAGTGAGGAAACTGAAGCTTAGAGTCCATAAGTATCAATCAGGATCAGAGTGTGTACCTTGCAAAAAAGTGCAATCTTCTAAACCTTCCTCACATCGCTTTAAACACTAGAAAGAATTTAGCAAATAATATTTACCACTGTCTTTGACGAGTGTCTTCTGACTTGTGGATAGTAAAGAGAAATTTTGGTTGACATTTTTGAGTCCCCTACTAGGGGAGCAAAGCAACTCAGTGCTAGTTACCTACAATCTAAATACTTCCCAAATACACAATGTTTTTCACACAAACATCAGAATCCTAAGGTATGCATGGGGTTTTGACCTTTGCTAAACCTGGAGCCATGGAGTCCCAGAAGAACCAACTCATTAGAAATTTTTCACATTGCTTAGTCCATCTATATGAAGTCCATTGCTCTAATTCATATCCAATTATTCTTCAGTCTTTAAACAGTTATTGTATTACTCAGTTTCTGACTACATTCATACTACGTGTTCATTTTAGAAACCTACCTCTACTTTCCTTACCTTGTTGAAAGATTTTTAAGTAAGATCAAATGTATTTTCTGTGACACTCCTGAAACTCCAGCCTTGCAACCTTTACTTCTGCTCCTAAAGTTCTGTGCCACCTTAGTCACTAGGCATTGCGGTTATACTTAGAGTGCATGTGATTTCTCTGACTGACAGCTCATGACAGTGTGGTATTAGGTCACTTCAATGGTACACATCCAGTAAGTGCTCAGAAATATGTACTGTGTTAAATGGGAGCAGCAAGGTCCTAAGTCTGGAAGATATAAGCTAGCCATGCTGTGAGCTAGTTATTGTTTCTCAGTAATGTGATGCTCTGGATTGCTTGCAATGATTTTAACAGATGGAAGAGTTGTGAACTGGGAAATGCTAAGGGAAAACATCCTAGTTTTCCAATTCTCTCTATATGCTAAGTTTTAGTCTGCACTTTTCTTAAAAAGTTCCATATCAAGATTTACAACAGTTTCAAAAAATTTTTTTTCATGGAAAAAGTCCATTCCCTTGAATTTACCACTCCTTTCCATTAGTAGAAATAATTGAAAACTGAAGTCAACTGAAGTGACACTTAAAGTGCGCCCAGATGATTTCGAGGCACAGGAATCTGTGAACTGTACCGCCAGTGGGTATCCTAATGACTATTATTCCAGCAAGATGTATTTATTAAATGTCTATGAATTGCTAACTCCTGTCAAAAGCCTTCTGGAAAGAAGCAATGTGTGGTCACCTCCCTTCTGGGAGGGGCTGTGGCCTAGTAATACTGCTCATGTCATTAGCGTGTGATGAGAAGATGCTGTGGACCCTCTTTGAGAGGTTATAAGAAAGTTGCTCTCCCACTGACAGAGCCTTCATTC
Organism: Megascapheus bottae; assembly: GCF_031878675.1. Lineage (NCBI taxonomy): Eukaryota > Metazoa > Chordata > Mammalia > Rodentia > Geomyidae > Megascapheus > Megascapheus bottae. The sequence goes on from NC_143512.1 coordinate 9,024,581, forward strand.
TCATTACTGGAAATGGCAGGCAGGGAAGGAAGTAGGTCAGGGCACAGCTCACTCTCCCTGAGATTACACCATGAGCATTTTCTGGCCTCTGCCATTCAGACTGTTTAACTTCCCTCCACTTGTCTGATGTTGAGCCATATGTTATAGGTCCACAAGTGACACGTTTACAAAGTAGAGAGCTCTCTCTACTCCATTCCCATTAATGTGCTGTTAAAAGGTAATGATTTTTTAGAATCTCCTGTATGTTGATTGACCCTATCTTCTAACTGAAAGGGAATCAGAGCAGCGAGTGTTTGGGCTATTTTGTCTGCTTGATTTTTACCTCTGGAAAAAATGAACCAAATGTCATCCAATTCTAGTAATAATCGAAAAAAAAACTGATTCTGAAAGACTACATCCTTCTATGATACTTAATTCTTTAAAATACAAGAAAGACATGTCCTCTACTAAATTCTCCTAAAGAATTCATGTTAGAAGTAAAATATTTCTCCCAGAGACTTTTCTGAAATAAATTGTTTATCAAGCCATAAAATAATAATCTTGAGAGTTACAGCATCTCAAGATTTTAGGGCTGGAGGGCAATTTAGAGAGAACCTTAACTAACTATTTAGTTATTTCAAAGATAGAGAGAGGCCAGAGAAGAGTGGCCTTAAGGCCATCCTGAGGTACATAGCAAGAATATATATATATATATATATATATATATATATATATATGCACACATATCACACAAATATGGCCGGTTAACCAATTTTCTGTAACATATTTAGGGACAAGATCCTACCTAGTACTCAATTTGATCACGGAGCATGTATTTTTTAATTAATTTTGTGCCAGAGGGATGGGATGAAACTTGCTTTTTCAAGTTATTGAGGTAGGATCATAATATGCATCTGATTTTAATGTCTCAATACTAATGGAATGATTACACAAAATCATCAAGGAGTAAATCCTCTAATGCCAGAATAGGCATTTTGGCCTGACAGGCAATGTCAATTCCAATTACTGAAATGGTATGCATATTTTGAACAAATAAATCATTCATCAGATTTGAGCCAAGCTTAGTCATCTACATAAAGCCCCTCCCCCCAAATAAAACACTCAGTTCAGTAAAATGAACAAATCAGTGAGGTACCAGTTCCAAATTAATCTCATCAATAAAGTTGACTGCTGGGCCAGGAGTTTGGCCTAGTGGTAGTGTGCTTGTTTAGCATGCACAAAGACCTCGGTTCAATTCTTTGGTACCACACACATAGAAAAAAGCTAGAAGTGGTGCTCTGGCTCAAGGGATAGAGTTCTGGCTTCAGAAAAAATTCCACGGACAGTGCTCAAGCCATGAGTTCAAGCTCCACAACTGGCAAAAAAAAAGTTGACTGCAATGTCTAAATAGATAGGAAAAGAGCAAAAAACAAAATTGAAATATAATACTGGATTCTTGCCCTGGGGTACCATAGACATACTAGAAAAAAATAAGGTTGACTTTCAATCATCACAGACAGTATGAATTCAGACAGATGAAGTCAACTACCCCTTTAAAATGAGAAACTTCCCTTCTTTCTTCCTTCTTGTCCTGAGTAGTTATGAAGAGTGATGAAATTGCTATGGGAAACAAACTTGACTGGGAGTTCTACAGAGTGCACTTTAAAAAGGTCAGAAGGTCAAATCAAGTGTGATGGCTTGTTTTCCCTAGGAAGAAAGGGCCTAACCTTGTAACAGTCTGTAAGAGCATTTCTAGAAATTATACTGACCAAAATGGAGTCCAGTTCCTAAATCTGATACATAATTTGGAGTTTAGACATGTGCTTGCTCCTTCTCTCAGTCTTTCCATTCATATTCCATATCACTCCGTTCCCACAAGTAAAAAAACACCCACCCACTCATCCATCCACCCATTTACATAGACCTTTTCCCCAAAGAGAAGCAATTCATTGTTCTCTCAGAGTGCTCTGAGCTCTAAACTCACTTGATCCAAAGCAGATTTTATTTTCTTTTCCTGGATCATGAAGTAATGTTTTTTTTGTATTATTTTTTAAATTTTGTCATTGTTATTATAAAGATGATGTAAGTGGCTTACAATTTCATAAATCAGGTAAAGAGCTCATTTCCTTTCAGACAATGTCAGCCCTTCCCCTTCCCTCTCTCAGTTTTCCCTCCTGTTTTCCCTCATAACTTGTATAGCTTATTTTCAACCTAGTGTCTGCATTTGTTCATAAAGCAGGTTTATGATTATTTGATTGTTTGTTTTTTTGAGAGAAAAAAAGTACAAAATAATGTGGTCCCACGCGACATGGTAAGAGCAAGAGAAACAATAGAATTTCCACAATAGAAGTATCACAAAAATGAATACTAAATGCACATTGATTACAATTCAATCTGAAAAGGTGATGACCTAGGGTTGCTATCGTCAGTCAGAGTAATAAAGATACCCTTTGTGCACTGAATTAGCAACAGGCAAGAAGACTTTGGGCTTTAATGTGGTGATTGTTTGGGGACAATGTCTATTAAGAAAAAGAAGGTAGCTGAGGTAAAGAAGTCCCAAATGAGTACAGAAATTGAAACCGTGTTTGTCATAAGGTGACCCAAAGACTGCCTGCACCAGAATTAATGGTGAAGCTTATATAAATGGAAAGGCTCATCTTCTGACATAGATAAGCTTCTCTGGGAATGTGTTCAAGTATTCAAAGGAAATAGTAACATTCTCCAGCTAAAAACTCTAACCAGATTGAGAATAAAATATAAACATCTACCAAGAACTTCCATGACCCATGAGATATGACAATGGATTGCTTCTACTGTGTCACCAAGTCCTCTGGTCCTCTACTTTTACCTTAGTCTGTAGTTAAATTAGTATTTTTTCTAGAGCCAAATGTTCCCAATATTGTCCTCTGATATAATTCATATTTCTTCAATGGACCATTTTTCTATCATTGCTGGAACTAATGGGACTACCTCTCTCACGCTACCATAATATCACTAACCTATACTATTTTCATTACCATATTTTATCAGTGTGATTATGACTATGACATGTTATCATAGCTCCAACAGATGGTCTTTATAGTTCTTAGGTCAGAAATCCAGGTCTCTTATTGGGATGGTTTTCAATATGAACCCATTCTCTTCCCTTTTCTTGTTGCCATAATAAGCCATAATCATTAAAACCACTAAGATTCTTAATCATTTCCAATGGCTAACATTGTCCCTACACTAAGGGAATAGCTAGTCTACTTGTAATATATTCTAAAATTGCCAGGCCTGTCCTGGAAAATGACTGTAATGGAGAAATGCTTTATATGTAATACAAATCCTTTTATTTCCTGAGAAGCTTCTTTCCTCTGTCATAGTTGAAATACAGAGAACATATTGTTCTTTTAATGGCATCCAGGAGATGTGAATTGAATTGGTTTCTGCGCTGCAATTGAGTTAGGAATGAGTGAAGCTAGAAGGCCAAGAGGCAGTAGAGAGTGGTGAATATTGTCACGCAAAAAGTCTTATGTAGTTGAACATAGAAAGGATTCAAGCTGTGATAGAGTAGTGTAGTTCTCAGACAGAAACTAAAAAATCTAAACACACACACACATCCTCCACACACACATACGTATCTATTTAAGGACATTTTAATATGTGTAGCTAGCCAGGTGACAAATGGCACACATCTGAAATCCTAGACACTAAGGAGGCTGAGATCTGAGAAGGATCACAGTTTAAAATTATACCTGGGCAGGAAAGTCCAAGGGATTCTGATCTTTCACCACCCAGAAAAGCCCAAGCTCAAGGGATATCACCCTCGAGTGGAAAAAGCTAAAAGACTGTGCCCAAGACGCTGAGTTCAAGTCCTAGCACTGGAACTAAAACAAACTAAACAAAAAACAAACCAATACTTGTATGGTGAGAATTTGTGAACCCAACATTTCAGGAAAGGGACACTCATTCAGGTGAAAGAAACACACAGAATACTACTCTGTTACTCCTCTGCTAGGTAAAGCTATCAACTTTTGACAAACTGGGAGAGCTTAGGGAGCCAAGTCAACTGTGAAGATAAAAAGGTGGAGAATTGGCATTATGAAGCTTTGGAAACTTCACAGGATTGTAGAGACAAGCTTGAAATTTGTAGCTGCCAAGTTTGTTAGGATATCAGAGTTCAGGATTTCTAAGAGAAAGGAACACGTACATTTAACCCTAAAATTCCATAGGATTCTTGTAAGAGCATTCGCCATATCCATAAAGTGAGGCAGTACATCCCATACAAATCCCTCTGTTGAATCTGAAGAACAGAGATGATCCAACTGTTTGCTTGCCTGGGCTTCAGATAGAAATAAAGTGATTACAGTCTGGGGCCATGTGGATGATGAAAAGGAAGAAAATCTGTTGGCTTTCTGAGTGTCAAGGTCAACAGTGAGCTTGAAGGCACATACTGGGTCAAAAGGTGAGAAAATAGGAGCCACAGTACCACACATTGTTTACCTGGTAAGAATAAAGTTTTGATCTTCAAAAGAAGGAAGACTTTTCACCATTTATATGTACAGGGTAAAATGAAAAAAAAAGTTTTTTTTAAATCATCTACTAAGGAAAAGAGATCTTAATAAGCACTTCAGGCTTTTCAAGTAGCATTTAGAGAGGCCTCAACTGGAATTGACTTTGTTTTGCACCATAAGCATGCTAAAATGCTTTCCTTTTTCCGATACTGGGGTTTGATCTCATGGCCTAAATTATGCTCAGTTTCTTTGTTTGACTGGTGCTCCACAGGCATGCCTTCCTAAGCCATGCCTCCAGACAGGCTTTTTGATATTTACTTTAGAGATGGGATCTCACAGACTTTCCTGCCCAGGTTGGGCTTAAACTTTGATTCTTGGATCTCAAACTCTGAAACATCTAGAATTGCATGCTTAAGAAATTGGTGCCCAACAAACAAGTTATCATTACTTTAAGTTCCTTGAGTTGATACTATTACCTTATTTTTTAAATTTCTCCTGTCCCTGAATTAATTCCTGTTCATTGGTGGAATGGTTGCCTTGTTCAAGTTTTGGTTTGAGGAAATTCTCTCCTCCTCCTCCTCCTCCTCCTCCTCCTCCTCCTCCTCCTCCTCCTCCTCCTCCTCCTCCTTCTCTTCTTCTTCTTCTACTTGTGACAAAATTTTTAAAGAAAAATAAAGCTCTTCCTATATTCATGTCTCTGTACCATTACTGCTATAATCATCATCATCATCATCATCATCATCATCATCATCGTCATCATCATTATCATCATCATCAACATCGTTGTTGTTGTTGTCGTCGTCATCATCATCATCTTAGTTCTACACTCCACAAATTAATGAGAACATCTGATTTTTGATTCTTTGACCTTGTCTTGCCTCAATCAACATGTCCCTCTCCAATTCCAAGCTTTTTCTTTTATAGTGGTTTTGGAAAGGAAAGACTCGCTTATAGGTGAGGCATAGGGCAGGTTCCTATTGTAGGGAGGGTACACCGCCTCTGGTTGTAAGTAGATGCAATTGTATGACCTACTTTTAGCTTTTTTATTTATCATCATCAACAGCCATAACTACTGGTGTCATTGCTCTAAACTGCAGAAGGTTGTGACACATTTATTTGTTAGGGTTCTTATCCACAAGAGACTACACATTCTTCTTCAAGCTAAGCAGGTGTCAGGAACTGAGTTTAAACTGATGCTTTATTGTAAAAAATATGAAGATACATCAGAAAATTAAAAATTAAATTGCCATGCAACCCAGCAATTTATTACAGAGTAGGGAATGAAATCTGTATGCCAAAGGGGCTTCTATATTTGCATGTTCCTTATGGTATTATTCATTAGTAACCAAGAAATAGACAGTCTTCCTGTGGATAAACTGATGAATGGATAAAGCAAATGCAGTACATTTAACTAATGGAGACTAAATCCAACCCTGAAAGGGTTAAAATTGTGTCACTTGTTTGAGAATAGATAAAAAGTAGAAATTATACGAGAAGTAATGAAAACAGATTTCAAACTTAATGAAATGAACGAGGCACATATCTACCAGGCACAATAATTGAGACAAGTATCACATGATGTCACTTATCTGGGGTCTTATTAGAATTCCGATTTCAGGGAGGATGGGGAAAATAGAGAAAAAGGAAGGGTATGAGAAGTTATATCAATAGTTACTAGTTAAAATTAGATAGGATAAAGTAATGGTGGCATGCTATCGCCAGCATCATGACTATAGAAATGAAAATGTATTTGACATCTAACAAAAAGTACAAGAAAGTGCTGAATATTTTCACCATAAAGGGATAATAAATACTTGAGGCAACAGTTAGGTGTAATTTGTTTTAAGCTATATATAACATGCACATGTATTGAAATATGTATGTCTATGTCTTTTCCTTTGCTGTGTACTACTTTCATGATTTTTTTGTGTTACCTTACAATACCTTTAATTTAAAATTTAAAAAATGAATCTAATAGATCTTTGGAGTAGATGAACTCCATGAATGAAATAAAAATTCAATTGAACATTTTGACAGAAGACATCAAACAGATGAACAAATCTATGAATTTCAATACAGGTCTTTTGAAGTAACTAGGTCAGAAGGAAGAAAGAGAAAAAGAAGAAGTAAAGAAAGTTTATGAAACTTATGTGACACTACTAAGTGAACAAATGCCCACATGAAAGGGTGTCCAGGAGAAGACATGAAGAGAATTACAGAATGCTTATTAAAACACTGATAAAAATTTATCCAAGTATTTGGGTGAGGTATAGAAATTCATGTCCCTGAAACACAAAAGCACTCAATACATTTGAAGATAAACTGACATACTATATAAAAAAAACAGTAAAAGTTAAAAATGTTAAAGCAGCAAGAGAAAAGCACCAAGTGAAATTTCATCAAGCTATTAGCAGAACTTCAGAAGAAATCTTAAAGGGCAGGAAGTATGAGATAAAATTATTCAAGGTACAGAAAGAATATTTTATGGGACAAAATTGTCCTTCAAAAACAAAGGAGAAATAAAGTCTTTCCCAGAGAAGAAAAGAGAAAAGAATTTACAACCACTGTATCTTCACCACAAGAAATCCTTAAGGCAGTTCTTTTACCTGAAATGAAAGAATACTAATTCTGCTCGTGAAAATCTATGTAAGTATAAAACTCATGGATAAAGTTAAGTACATTCTCAAAGCTAGGAAAATATATTACATTAATAGAAATGTGTACTTCTTTCATATCTTTACTATGAAAATTAAAATTCAAAGTGGTAAAAATAATTATAGCTACAATAAGTTATTGAGAAATGTTCAGTTTAATAAAATATGAATTGTGACCACTAAGTGATATATAATTGGAAATTATATAAAAGAAATCCCTGAGCATTTTATTTGGCAGAAGTTATTAACTTAAAATGATTTACTATAACTCTAAGACTTTCATATCATCCCATCAGAACTACAATGGAAAAATGACAATAGATACACATGAAATGGACATGGATAGAAAGTTAGGCCTACATAAATCACCACATCAAATTGATAGTGAGGAAGGAATAAAGGATTTGGAGTTAACAAAATATCAGAATCGAGTTCTTAGCTGTCAACAATAAACTTGAATTTTTAATGGATTAAATTGTTCAATGAAAAGTTGTAGAGTATCAGAACAGATTCCAAAATGACATGATTCAATGACTTCTTTCCACATGACACTTGTTGAACTTCCAGATTCACATATGTGTTGAAAGTGATGGAAAGAGGTATTTCATGCAAATAGTAATAAAAAGACATCAGGGTTTTTAATATATCAATATAGAAGATCTGAGGTCAAAAATTATTAGACTCATAATAAAACTTGGCCTAATAGTAAGATAAAGAAATGGAAATAAAAGTTAATCAACTGAGAAAACAAGAGGAAACAAAAAAGAAACAATATATCTTCTTATTTAAAGAGGTCATTTTTTTCAAAGGAAAACAAAATTAACATAGGAACTCAACACTGAAGTTCTGCAATATTTGGTATCAATATTAATGGGGATAAAAGAAGAAACAAGGAAGACTACATTATTTGGGACATCAATATACAGCTTGTACTAATGGAGAGACTAACAAGAAAGAAGATTAATAAGAACATTCTGCACTTTAAAACAAATTGGTAATTATAACCACTCTACATCACCTATACAATTAAATTTAAAGAATCATAAATAAATTTTAAAAAACGTTCTAACGAATATTTATGGAGCTTTCTATCCAATAGAAGAAGAAAATACATTACACTACTACACAAGTGGGCCCTCATAAATTCAAGACTTTTGGGATTTTTATTTAGTAATATTGTTTTTACTTTACTTTTTACCACAACATAAAACCTAATAGCAGAAAGAATCTTGAAAATTACACAGCTTTGAAGGTATTAAACAAAATCTCTCAGCACAACCAAAAAGTCAAGAATTTTTTAAAAATTACAAAACAAACGAGAATGGAATAAAGAGTATATCAAATCTTACCAGCTGTATCTTAACCTATATTAATTTTGTAACTCTAAGAAGAAATTTTATGTAACAAATGCCTACCTAAAGAATTAAGATCCCAAGTAAACAGTCTAACCATACACCGCCAAGTAGTAGAACGAGAACAAACTAAGCACAAAGCTAGCAAAAGGAAGAAGATGATTAATTTCAGAGCATAAATAAATCAAATGAAGACCAGAAAAGCTACTGAAAAAAATCCATAAGTCCAAGGACTGTTCTTTGAAACAAATTGACAAATTCTTATCTAAAGTAACTGAGAATAAAGACAAAGAGTGAGTAATGAGTAATGCCAGAAATTGAAATGTAGACATTAGAATAGTTGTGTCAAAAAAGATGATTGTATTTGACCAAATTTTTTAAAAATATTTTTATTGTGATTAATAGAAGGGTTACATACATTATATTCACCGGACAGAAGGTGCATAACTTCACAGACATTGACACCCTTTCTCCAGATATGGTCCCCATTTCCCTCCCACCCTCCCCCTGCTTATCTTGATTTCCCCCCTTTCCTATCCAATTTCAAATAACCAATTAAGCACACATAAACTATATCAGATGACAAGGTGAAAAATTGTAACAATATGAGATAACCAAGGGATGGCAAGAGATGAGTGATAACATAGTACATTAAGGACAACAGTCACTTATTATATGGCTTATCCTGGAGGTCCTTACACCGAGTGTTGTACTATTTGGCCTAATTTGACCAAATTTTATAATAGTAAAAATGAAGAATAGTAGACAAATATAATCTACTAAGACTGAAAAAGAAAGGAATAGGAAGCTTAAACAGAACAATAACAATGAGCTTGAAATTAAAATTAAAATCCTTCTACCAAAAAACACCCCAGACAAAATGGCTACATTAGCTCCAAATTTCAAAGAGATGTTATTTTTACCAACTTTTTCACAGTGCTAGGGCCACATGCATGCCTAGAAGATACATTACCAGTTGATCCACATTTCCAACTCTAGTTGCCTTTCAGGAAGAATATTTCTTTCCCAGAGGCTTCATTCTGAACATTATCATTTTATGGCCTCCCTTATAGTTTGTACAACAGACATGAACCATCATATCTGACCCACAGAAAAATTGTTACTAATACTTTTTAAATCTCTTAAAAATAGAGGTGGAACAACAACAAAACCTTTTCAAATGTATTTTATGAGGCCAGGTTCAACGAGTATTGCAAGGGAAGAAATCCATAAATTAGTATTTTTGCTGAACATTGATACAAAAAGATTTAACCAAATAGTAATATTTGGTTAAATGTTACTAAACGATGATCAACAACCCATAAAAAATGATACACTGTGCAGTGTGTGGGTGGCTCACACCTGTAATCCTAGCTACTCAGGAGGTTGAGATCTGAGGATCGTGGTTGCAAATCAGTCCAGGCATGAAAGCTGTGAGACTCATCTCCAATTAACCACCACAAAATTGGAAGTGGGGCCATGGCTCAAGTTGTATTCTTGAGCTTTGAAGAGCTCAGAGACAGCATCCAGTCCCACAGTTCAAGCTTCATTACCTACAACAACAAAAAAAGATCCACTAAAATCTTATTACTGCTGGTTCGATCAAACTTATAATTCTAGCTACACAGGAGGCTGAGATCTAAGGATTACTGTTTGAAGCTCAGTTTGGGCTGAGATTCCAATTAACCAGCAAAAACTAGATGTATGGGGCTGTGGCTCAAGTTGTAGATCATCTCAATCAATAAAAAATATTTGTTGAGGATTAGCATTTTTTCCTTGATTTGAAACTTTTAATGCTCTAGTTATTGATAGACTGTTCCTTGATTAATCATAATCATAATCATAATCCATTTTAACAAACTCTTCACACAAGTAACATCAATTGGGAACAGGAAAAGGTTTTCCCACCAATATCTAATACATAACAGGTAATGCTTATTCTTAGAATTTCTGTTCAGCTTAGAATGACTAGCAAGAACAAGACTAATAATGACTAACAAGAAACATAAATAAAGTGTCCAAATCAGAAAGGATGAACTAATATTACCTTCATTGAAATGTCATGCTGCCATATGTATAAAAGCTAAAATTTTTATTCTGTCTCTTAGACACACACACACATACACACACACATACACACACAATTGTGGATTCTGTGTACTTGTAGGATGCAAAATCAACATATATGCATGAAGGGAATAAATAGCAACTTTACTACTTTCTTCAATAAATATGCGTAAAAGGGCAAGAGTTTTGTGAAAAAAAAACCTCTCAAATAAAAAAAAGATATTGAATTCCTTGTCAAAATGATTTAGGCTCTGAATTGAATAAAGAAAATCAAAGTCAGGTTATACCAGTTTCACAAAATTCTTAAGACACAGAGTCATTGTCTTCTTTACTTAAAAAATTATTATAAAGGTGATGTACAGAGAGATTTCAGTTACATGTGTCAGGCAATGAGCACATTCCTTCTTTCTGTCAATGTTTCCCACCCAATTCCACCTGTAATTCTTGACTTAAAATATAGCTTAATATTCCATTACCTATATTAAATCAATTGGCTGAATTTTTCTCTTATGAATATTTAACCAAATTAGAGTTAAACTAACCTTTTTTGAAAATGCAAGAAAGCATATGCAAACTTAGTGATCACTCTGCCACATAAAAGAGAATTATCCCTGTACGTATGGCCAAGAGATACCACATTAAGAACTGGCTGCAGAACAAAGTGATCCAGTCAATCTGACAAAAAGCAAGGTGATGTCTGTTTCTCAACTTAGAGGAGTTGCTGCTAAAATGTATTTTATCTGTACCTAGATCTCAGGTCTTTCTGAAATCTCCCTTAACAAGGCTGAAACATTGCAGCCAGGAGCAACAAAGCTGTCTAAGCAATCTATGAATGTGTCTAGCCCATGCTGCTTTGTCAGTAATGGTAAAATAAGAATAAGCCTGGGTTTTGTAAAAAGAGAAACATCATTCCTCTATTAGGAATTGATTAAAACTATAGTCTAGAAGGAACACGGTTCTTTCTGTTTTATGTCATGAAATGTTTTTCAATTATAGAATTGAACATAAACCCAATTAAAATCATTTAAAACATATTATTGTGCAAGATAAATACTAGAGAAGCAGGTAATCATGTATCACTGTTGGGGTTATTTGGTATGACTCTGAATTAAAATAGTACAAAATTTTATTTTCACAAGGGCAAAATCTGCACTAATGTTCATTTCCAAAAACAGCTCCACTCTCATTTTAACTATTTTTAAGGAGCATCCATTTCTAGTGTGAGATCCAAGATGAAAGAGGACTGAAATAAGATAAATCTCCATTTAGAGTCTTGGAGTAGAAAGGGCTGCAGATATTAACTGACTTAGTGTGCATTTCAATCATGGGATATGAGATTATGGAGTCTTCAAGGTTGTTTCTTTATCATTGGGATTTCCATTTGAAAAGCCTCGATATTTTTTTTATTTCTTGGATCTCAGCTGTTTGGGTAGCCTCTTTATGGGACATTCTATGAATAAAAGCTGTTTTTCTCTTCAGTCATCCTGTATGGCCAAATTTCTGGGAAGATCTTGATCCAAACAGGATCCATTTCTTTCTATCTTTCTCTCTCTCTTTCTCTCTCTCTCTTTCTCTCTGTCTGTCTGTCTGTCTGTCTGTCTGTCTGTCTGCCTTTCTTCCTTCCTTCCTTTCTTTCTTTTTTTTTTGTGGATTGTGGGGCTTGAACTCTGGGCCTGGGCGTTGTCCTTGATCTTTTCAGCTCAAGGGTACCACTACCCTACCCCTTGAGCCACAACGCCATTTCCCATTTTCTAGTGGTTAATTGGAGATAAGAGTCTCATGTTCTTTAGTGCCCAGGCTGGCTTTCAGCCTTGATCCTCAGATCTCAGCCTCCTGAGTAGCTAGGATTACAGGCATAAGTCACCTTGCCCGGCACAGGATCCATTTCTTTGACAAGTTACTGTCCTTTTCCTCATTTCCAGAATCCTCGTGCTAGAATACAGATCAGTAAAACTGGAAATGAATAAAAAGTGAACTAGCCTTGGGACTTCTACTTGATGTGAACTGTGCTGGTGTGTTCTTTCATGTTTTCTCTCTCTCTCTCTCTCTCTGTGTGTGTGTGTGTGTGTGTGTGTGTGTGTGTGTGTGTGTGTGTACATATGTGCACATGACAGTCCTAGGGTTTGATGGCATGGATGATGTTCCTGAGCTTTTGTGCTCAAAGCTAGGGATCTACCACTTGGATTCACAGTTTCATTTCTGGCTTTTTGTTAGATAATGGGAGATGAGATTATCATGGACTTTCCTACTTAGAATGACCTTGAACCCAAATCATCAGATCTAGCTGGAATTACAGATATGAGCTCTTACATTACCTTTTTACATTGTAGGTTCAGTTGGATTTCTTATGTCACTTAAAAGTGCTTTGTCTCTTAGATGGTAACTTTCTTGTGGGGTATATAGCCATCATCTTCAGCCCAACTTGTGGCTTAAAAACATAGAATAATCTTCTGGTCTATTTTGTGATCAGATAAATTAATAAATGGATAACTTAAACTCTCATCGCTGAGACTTTATACACAATGGCTGGTAAGTTGCTTGGTAAAACAACGACCATATCTGAAAAATCACTAGCATTTTGATACACAAATAACAAACATAAAGACAAAATACATAAAACAATCAGCACCGAAACAAACATATACTTAGAAATCAATTTAACCGGGCCGGGAGTTTGGCCTAGTGGTTAAAGTGCTTGCCTAGCATGCATGAAGACCCGGGTTCGATTCCTCGGTACCACATACATAGAAAAAAAAAAAAAAGCTGGAAGTGGTGGTGAGGCTCAAGTGGTAGAGCTCTAACCTTGAGAAAGTCCAAGGACAGTGCTCAGGCCCTGAGCTCAAGCCCAGGACTGACAAAAAAAAAAAAAAGAAATCAATTTAACCATGACACTGAATGATCTATATACTGAATCCTATTTAAAAATACTTGATGAGGGGGCGGGGTGGAAAGGCCCCGCGAGTGGGGTCGCCCACCTCCCACGGGGGCCATAACCGCAGCCCAGCGTGGATGTCCTCCCACCACGTGGTGACCCCCTGGCAGCAATGAGCAGACCCCTAACCATGCCTTCTCCCGGAGAAGAGCTGAAGACCACCCCAATGCTTCAGGCTACTGAAACCTTGTCTCCAGAAGCAGAAGAAGCCAGCACAACGCTCACTGCAGTTGTGATCACCGTGGTCTTCCCCACCCTGCTCTCAGTCGTGATCTTGATCTTCTTTTACCTGTACAAGAACAAAGGCAGCTACGTGACCTATGAACCTGCAGAAGGCGAGCCCAACGCCGTCCTCCCTATGGAGACTGACTCAGCCAAGAGCAGAGGAAATGAAGAATATTTCATCTAACAATTCCCAGACCCCAAGAGCTAATTCCTGGCTCCAGCACTCACACTATTTAATGTATTAGATGAACATTGCATTAGAAGTCAGTCAATGTGGGTAAATCCAAGGTCCTTGTAGGACAAAGGCCAAATGTCAGTATCACCAACTCCAGGGACCTGGGATGTGAAGAAAGCTACTTATGGTGCCATTAACCAGGCCTTTATAATAGTATTGGTATTTATGACTAGCCAGCAAAGGAATAGTTGAATATGTGCCTTCTACAGGTTAGAGGAGGAGGGAAAAGAGTGAGCTTGCAGCTTAATTTACTGTCCCTCCTGGTCACCTACCCATAGTCTTCTACATGGATAGTTTTTCTTAGGGGTTGGATGTTACACTAAAAGGCCAAGCCAGCAAGGAGAGGAAACTGGGGAACTTACCTCCTGATAAATGTGCTACATTTCTTATTCTGAGCCCCTTTTCCATATTCCGCAACAACCTCATCCTCTTTTTTTTTTAATCTGAATTAAACTTTTTCATTGTTGCAGAAATAAGATTTTTCAGGTGCAAAAAGGAGCTATGTTTACATTTGAACTTACCATTGCTTACACACTGACGCTTTAGCTTACTGAACTCTTTTTGCATATATGTTGCCCAAGCAACAAGAACTCTGAAGTGCTGCAAGTTCCCAGAATTATGTGAGTGTAAGAGAAAGTATAATACTTTGGTCCAAGTTCAGGCCCACCCAAGATAAGGGCCAAAGACTCAAGAGTTAATCTGGCAAGCCGAATTCTAGGAGTTCCAGTATTTTTCAGAAAACCCTGGAGACATACAAGTGTTACACTAAGGCATTCTCAAGCGAAATTTGAGAGCAGATGAGGAGAACCAGTTGCCGCCTCTTCTGACTTTAGGTTCTGAATCTCAGAATCTGGAAGAGTTTGTGTGGTAAAAAGATGTTATACCATTAAAAGAGAAATTCATGGAAATAGTCAAATCTTAGCCTTGTACTCCTGAATTTATTTCAAAGCCTGTATTAAAGAAAACTAATAGCACCTTGCTGAGTACCTAAGTGGGACATTAAGATACATGAAGAAATAAATGAGCTAAATAAAAAGAAAAATACTTGATGAAAGCAACTGAAAAAGATAAAACTAATTAGGTAATTCTCCCACATTCGAATAAGAAGAGTTAATCATTTTAAATACCCCTACTACCTGTATAGTTGAACATCTTCATTGTTAAAAGTGAAGCTTAATTATGAGTAATTAAAAGGATGGACATGATTAGGTGTAGATGAGGTGATTTGGGTGGAACCTCAGAAGTGAGCATGTGTAGCTTGCTTAGAGACAGAGCCCAGATACAAGGAAGTATCCAAGGATAGGTCTGGTGCTATGTATGTCCTTTTGGAACTCTGCCGGCATGACAGCCAGAATCAAATTCATACCCTCAAATGTATTTTTGTAGGGTCATGAGCCCTACAAAATCAAAAGTGTCAGCACCTTACCAATGTGGGGTTGAGACTATGTTCATTGTGGAGAAGGTAGTTAACTACAGAGACATTCTTTATAATCCACCAAGCCTGTCCTATGAACAATAGAAAATAAAGAAATATATTACCCAAAGTGAATTACATACTTAACACAATCCCTATAAAAAGAATTCCAATGTTCCTGTTCCCCCCACAGAAACAGAAGAAACAGACTTAAATTTCATCTAAAACCACCAAACTCTGAAAACCCAAAGCAATACCAAGAAAGAAAAATCAAATTAGGAAACATCACAAATCCTGATTTTAAACTGCAATGCAGAGTTATAGTAATCAGAATAGTAAATCTGGTACTGACATGAAAACAAAGACCAATGGAACAGAACGGAGAGCTCAGAAGTAAAGCCAAACACACAAGTTTAGCTAACTTTTAGCAAGAGTGTTCACAGGACAAAATGAGGAAACAGCTAATGTCTTCAATAAATAATACTGGGAAAACTGACTTTCCACAGACAAAAATAAGTGAAGTTGGACTTATTTTAAGCTATATACAAACAAAAATAATCATCTCAAAATGGATAAAATATTTAAAGCTAAGACAGAAAAATATAAAATCTTCAACTTTTAGAAGAGATCATAGTAGAAACTTTTCAGCTTTAATCTTCACACTAGATATGGTGCCCAACACTCATGGTTCAAAGAAACAGGAAATGCATGTTATTGCATCAGAATTAAAACCTCCTGCACAAAGAAATAATACAATAAAAATATAAAAAGGTCACTGACAGATTGGGAAAATGTTTGGAACCCACACAATGATAATGTGTTGATATCTTTAAAAAAAATCACGAAATCTAACCATCCAATAGAAGAACAATAAATTATTCTAATAGTCCACACAACAAAGAAGACAAATATATCACAAAATACATAAAATGGTGCCTAACATCACTAATTATCAGGGAAATGCAAATTAACATCACTATCCCATATCACTGCATTTCATTGCATTTCCTGTTAGGAGTTTAAGGATAAATCCTTAAGAAATAAATTAATTGATAAGTTACTTATTAAAAAGCTCGGAGATTGATATTGGCTAGGGTCTGTACTCTGGCTATTGCAAATAATGCTGTGATAACTGCATGGAAACCACTCTGTCAATACACTGACTTACATTCTCATGAATAAAACCCAGAAGCAGTGTGGATGATCATATACAAGTTTCCTTCTTAGGTTTCTGAGGGATTCTATACTCACTGGAGCAGGAATTGGACTAATTGACAGGTCCCTCTAAATTCTTACTAACATGGCTTGGTACTTGTTTTTCATGTGTCTAATTTTCATTGCAAGAAAATGACTTCAATGACTTCCCATTTTTTATATCAAACTGGCTGTGATGTGTTTACTATTAAATCTTGATACTGGCAGCAGGCACGCTTCATCTTCTTCACACAAACCTTTTGAAATACATGGAAAGGACCACATATTGTAACCCGTTAGAGTTTGGATTCATTAGTGGATTGTTTCTTACCATAGTATCATAGTATTATAGAAAGAGAATGGATCTTCTAAAGGGTAGAGCCTTCAGAAGGAGCTATAGTCACTAGAAGTAACAGTGGGCCCTGACCCCTTCTTCCTTTTGTCTTTTGTATCCCAGTCTAAAGTGAGTGTTTCTGTTCTCCCTGAGCTCTGTCAAGATTAGCAGCCATAGGCCCAAAGCAATGAAGCCAATGGGTTATGTGCCAAAACCTCTGAAACTGAGTCAAAACAAGTTCTTTTTACAAGTTTCTCTTTTTACAAGAGCAAACAAATGACCTAGTTTTGAAAAGCACTAAATCACTTCGGCATTTTTGAAAAAAAATCTTGCTCTAACTACCCTCTCTTTGGAATTGCCTTGTGAATTTTCTGTAAATGTAAATTTATGTAATAGTGCAATGTGA
The DNA here is from genome assembly GCF_031878675.1 of Megascapheus bottae. Taxonomy (NCBI): domain Eukaryota; kingdom Metazoa; phylum Chordata; class Mammalia; order Rodentia; family Geomyidae; genus Megascapheus; species Megascapheus bottae. The sequence continues at coordinate 9,041,869 of NC_143512.1, forward strand.
AAGAGAACATTTTTTTTCTATCAGATCTTTAAACCATTTAAAAAGTAATTATATGAACTCACAGTGTTATTAGTTATGTTCATTGAATTGGCATTTTCATTATGAATCCATTTTTAATTACATTGGACACATTTCATCAATATTTCTTCTGAAAGGAGCAGAATGTATAATGAAACTTGCAAAAACACATGCACTAGATTAAGTGGACATGTCTATATTGGGTTAGTGATGCTACACATGAGCTGAAAAGAACTCTGAGAGACCTCACCAGCTTGAGAATGATCCAAAGTGATGAAATGATCCATTATCTTAAGTTAAATATTCAAACATCCATCTGTATATTTATATAAAAGGATTGGCTGTGTTTCACCATTTTCTTTATTACTTCTGTGAAGTGAGATTCCCAGTTGCATTCCTGAAGTCATTATTTGAATAATAACAGAGTAGGAGCACGTTGTCTTCATTACAAAAGGGAAGCTTGATTCAATCCAGACCTTTTCATTACATGTGCCAAAACCACAACTCAAATGGCTTGGAAACTCCAAATGAGAAGCTTTCAGTTGAAGGCAAAGGGTCTATCATGCTTCATCTCAAGACTCAAATAAAATGCATCTTGACTTTTACTAATCCCCTAGTCTAGAATTGATCAAAGTGGATCAAATAAGAAATGCTTGGAGGACCTCATGAAGTTTGTGAAATTTCTTCAGTCTCCAACTCTCAACTTGGTTTTAGAAATATTGTCTGTATAAAACTAGTGCCTTTGAGCTTCTCACTAACCCTAAGTGGGCACTTTACTAGGGTTAAAAGTATGAGTCACCAGCACTTAAAATGGAATTTTGTTTCCATAACCCTTCCTTGGGTTGCATTCATAGAGAGCGTTCAAAATTTCTGTTAATGTTCCCAATGATGTTTCTATTATCATTTTCCCCAGTATAGATCAAATTCATAATAATGCACTGGGTTTAGTTGGCATGAGCTTTTCTTTCCCCATAAAAGAACAGTCTTTTAGCTATTGCCTTTGTTTGCCTTCGTCTTTTACAAAGGTACATGTTATTGGCCTGTTACCCTGGCTCGAGCCTGTAATCCCAGCCACTCGAGACTTGGATCTGAGGACCACAGTTCAAAGCTAGCCCTGGACAAGAAAGCTCATGAAGCTCCTATCTCTCATTAATGACCAAAAAAGAAAGAAAAACAGAAGCCACAAAAATGGAGCTGTTGCTCAACTGGCAAAGTGCTAACCTTGAGCTTAAAAGGTCAGCCCTGAGTTCAAGCCCTAAGACCAACAAAACAAAAAAAAAATGATACTTTTTTGTAGAATATGGATCAGTCTGAATGTGCTTAATGTTTTCCTCAGATTGAGATAAAAGTTAAGAACTTCATCTGGAAGCAGCAATTAGCAGCTCTTGCCCTCTCAGTGCCTCATACAGTATGGGTGGTATCATGTGTTGCTCTGATTGCTGCCTCAAAGGTCACATGGCTCATTTCTTCATAGTATCTAGCATGTCTCTCTTTGTAATTGGAAATCTGTAGAAGATAGTTCAAAGCTGCATAAAAACATCCTGTTATCTATGAAACTGAAGTTTGAGCTCCCATTGATGATTTTTTAACTTTCTTATTTAAATTTTGATCCTAAATTTTCTCTTTCTCTCCTTTCTCTTTTACTAACATTACTTTCCTTTTTCTTCTTACTACTGCCATTCTATTCCTTTCTCAAGATACACAGTGGATACATCATGAAGTCATTTGATGACACATTTGAATTATTTTAACAAAAATCTGAGTAGATCTAGCAGTTACCATCTAATATCCAGGGGCCATATTATATTAGCAGGTCCACAAAGTACATTGTAGGGCAAGAGTCAAAAATTTACATTCTGGAAAGGGAAGAGGCCTCATGGTTCATAATATATACATGGGTGTATAAGGAGCTTTATTTATTTGTGTTTTAAGCCCATATAACCTCAGGAAAATTTTCAGCATAATAATCAAGCTAAAAATTAAAGATTTTTTTTAAAATAATCATTGTTTTAAAGTAGAACCAAGTTCTGCAGATTACTTGAGAAACTTTGACACTGACTCTTTGATAATCCTCACTATAATTACAATAAACTGATAGATGCTTATGGAGTTATAATATTTACTAATTAAAAGACTCATACCCAAAGATAAATTGGGGAAACTGAAAGAGAGAAGAAATCAAGAGCAGAATTTGCAAAAGAAATAGCTTATAACTCTTACTAAGATTACTGGTCATCTCTTGACTTCAAATATTTCACTCGCTGCATAATAATATTCATCTCTAGTATGCAATTAGAAGTAGGAATAGGTCAGGAAACTACAGAATTAAAGATGTAGGAAATTAGAATAAAAAGAAGTGGAAAAGAGAAGTTTTGGTCACTTTCTGTACATTTTTATTTCATCCAGAATGCTGAAGGAACTCAGGATTCTCTCACTAGTTCACATTCTCTCAGGCGCTCTCTGGACATCATTATTAGAAAAGAATATCACTCTCCTCCAGGGAATTATTTTTATGCATTAATTGAGCATAACTCTAGCATAAAACTTAGGAAAAGAATGTTCAGCTTAGCTAAGTTGAAGCCATTCAATATCTTTGGCCATTAAGCATCTGCCTGCTTGGCACTAAATAATCTTCTAATAGAAGGAAATAATGTTACTCTTTTAGAGGAGGGTGTGATTGTAGGTTTTATTAATTAAAATATATATACAATATATTTATAATATATTTAAAATACACATATACACTATAGTACTTTATATAAAATGATTACTAAAAATTAAAAATAAAATATTTGAACCTGCCAGGTTGATACTAATAATTAAGCTGCTGACAACAGTAAGAACTTCCTACGTAACTTAATCCTTATTAGAAGCCAGTGAAGGACATATTATTTTCAACATTTCATAGAGAAAATTGGTAAGCTATATTGATAATTAATTTTGAAGCAAGCCAATTCTCCAAACACTGAAACTCCTGGCTATAACACAGTTTTGTGGCCAATATAGGATGGTTTTTGATATCAGAATAAGGAGTAGGTACTTTACAGTTAAAGATTCAGGAATCCCCAAACATATTAGGTAACCATGTGAAAATATTAGAAAATATTTTGGTTGATTGATGTGAATGAGAATGTACAGGACAGAATAAAGTAAAAAAAATAAAGATTTTAAGATTTGTTGACTCTACCATTTATGAACACCTAATCAAGGACCAGCCACAAGTTAATCACATAAATTACAGAAAGAGGTAAATCCTTAAGTAACGTAATTGATAGAGATTCAGGCTAATTGTATGCAGAAGCCAAGGCAAGAGGAATAAGAATTAGCAACTGATTAGCAATGGAATTAAAGTGGATAACCTAGAATGTTCTCAATTTGACTTAAGCGATCTCATTCCTGTTAACATAAAGAAGAATGTGATTATGGAAAGATTTAAATGAATTGAGAAAGGATCTAAAATAATCAACCATGTTTTCAGACAGGTCCTATCATTTGGGGGAAGTGGTATTGTGGGTCATTCTTGGCCAAGTCTTTTTTTTTCATATTTTCTGATCATCTATTCTTCTTTCATTTATTTTTATTGTAATTAATAGAAGGGTTACATTACATTCACCAGATAGAGGTGCATTACATCACAAACATTAATACCCTTTCTCATGACTTGGTCCCCATTTTCATCCCCATACTCCTGCCCCTCATCTTGTTTTCTCCCCTTCACTACCCGATTTCAAATAACCAAATAAGCATATATACAATATATCAGATAACAAGATAAAATACTGTAACAATATAAAATAACCAAGGGATAGCAAATGAGATGAGAGATAACATAGTACATTAAGGACAACAATTACTCATTATATGGCTTTTGTTTCTATATCCTGGAGGTCCTTTCATTTAGCATCATACTATATGGCCTTATGTACCTAGATTTTGCTCTATTGTAAATCTCTGCTAGGAGAGCCCAAGGTTTATAGTGATTATGATAAATGAGGGAAACCATTGAGCCTATGTTCCTTTGAGTCTGGCTTACTTCATTTAATATTTTCCTAAGTCTTTCTATTTCCTTACAAATGGGGCAATGTCAGCAGCATAGAATTCCATTGTGTATAAATATCACATCTTGTTGATCCACTTATCAAGTCATCTGGGTTGGTTCCATATCTTTGCTATGGTAAGTAGTGCTGCAATGAACATCGTTGTGCTAGTGGATTTAGTATGTCCTTGTTTCTGGACGATTAGGTAAATGACAAGTAGTGGAATTGCTGGGTCTTAGGGGAGCTCTATGTTTAGTCTTCTGAGGAACTGCCATACTGCTTTCCATAGTAGTTTGCACTCCCACCAACAGTGTAGTAATGATCCCTCTTGGCCACATGCCCTCCCGCATCTGTTGTTATTAGATGTCTTGATCCTGGCCATTCTAACTGAGATGGAATCTTAGAGTTGTTTTGATTTGCATTTCTTTTATGGCCAGAGATGTCAAGCATTTCTTCATGTGTCTATAGACCATTCTTATTTCTTCTTCAGAGAAGACTCTCTTCAAGTCTTTGGCCCATCTTTTAATGGGATGGTTGTTTCTTTGGAGATTAGTTTTGGAGTGATTCAATTTTTTTCATATATTTTTATTGTAAATAATAGAAGGATTACATGATATTTGCCAGATAGAAGGTGCATTAATTCACATACATTGATGCCCTTTCACATGTCTTGGTCCCCATTTCCCTCCCCACCACCCCCACCCCTCATCTTGTTTTCCCCCCTTCCCTATGCAATTTCAAACAACCAAATGCAAATATAGGAGTGATTCAATTTTTTGAGCTATTAATTTATTTTAGATATAAGGCCTTTTTCTGTGGTATGGTTAGTGAAGATCTTCTCCCACTTTGTAGGCTTTCTAGTTAGTTTGCTAGCTATGTCTTTTGCCATACAGAAGCTCTGCAGTTTAATGCAGTCCCACTTATCTAGTCTTTCTCTGATTTGTTGTGATTCTTGGTCCTTATTAAGAAAGTTGCAACCTGTGTATCTCCTTTTCCTTCTTGAAAAGTTTTCAGTGTATCTGCTTTTACCTTGAGGTCTTTGATCCCTTTGGAGTTAATCCTGGTGCAGGGTGACAAAGAAGGATCCAACTATAGTTTTCTGCAGGTGCTTAACCAGTTCTACCAGCACCACTTGTTGACGAGGCTTTCTTCCATTCTATTTTTTTTTTGGCTCCGTTGTCAAAGATTAGGTGGCCATAGATTTGTGGGTTAATATCTCAGTCCTCAGTTCGATTCTATTGGTCTTCAGGCCTGTTCTTGTTTAGCCAGGTTTTTTATACAAGCTACATCTACATCACTCTGTAATTCTGGTTGCTTCTTTGCTTCCTCAATCACTGCATGCCAGTTGTTGAGTGGTCAAAATGTGCACAGACCTAAATCTGATGTTGTATATCTGTTCTAATAAGATATCAAGACTTACAAAGTAGCACATCTTTATTGTGGAAAATACGTATTGAATAATTCATATATCACCATGAGAATATTGTTCTAAAACTTCACATCTCAGTTCAAATGTCCTCAAAGAAATTATTTTTTCTTGGATCTGCACCTGAAATTCACAGCACTGGAGCTTTAACAAAAATGTTCTAAATTCTAGGACTTCATGAATAACTTTGATGTAAATGATTTTTTCCATATATTTTTATTGTAATTAATGGAAGGGTTACATAGTATTCATCAGATAGAGGGTGCATTACTTCACGTACATTGATACCCTTTCTCATGTCCTGGATGTAAAAGATTTTTGAAACCCACTCCAGCTGAATGTATTAGAAGATTTCACTTAGCATTTTCATTTTAGAATGGCTAATAATTGACTCAAAATATTGGCAACTTGCAACTCTCCAAATATTAAACTAACTTCCTCCTGGTTATTATTATTTTTCCCACCATCTCCCTGTACCAGATCTTCTCACATTTTCACTCATTGACAATAAGACCAACAAGATATAGATTAAGTGGGTAATTTAAATGTGGCTAACTCCCAGACATGCAGACATTTTGAATGGGACTTGAGAAATGACATGAGTTATGGAAGGAACAGATATCTGACAAGATTAAAGATAGGATAACACTACAACATGATTTTTCTATGTAGCAATAGTGTATCATATTTATTTAATATGTATCAACCATAATCCTGTGGTGTGTACTTACCTCTTAAATAATCTTCATGACCATTGTGATTTTGAAGATATGAAAAATTTGCTCAGCAATACGTATTTCTCTTCAGTACAGCATTGTAAGAGAGGTGCACAGAATGTGCTGGGAGAATACATAGGAGAGATGCAACATCCAGTACAGGAAATAAAAATTTTCCCAGAGAAAGCTGTTGGTCTCTCTGAATTGTAGAGGATAAGAGTAGCTAAAGAGTTGGGAATAGGTAGGAAAAGACTAAGGCATCTTATGGTTTTGATGTCTACTAATACCCTAGCATACAGTAGATCCAGCAACTTGGCAGCTTTCTGCACTTACAAAGAAAGGTTCATTTTGATGTTTTGTTTGTGTAGACTTCTTTCTTAACTGCTTTCAAAAATAATAGCTACAAAACAGAAGAGTTCTTTTCCTTTCTTTTCTTCTGCATTCTAAAGGTGACACATACCCTTTCACAATCACTCTCCATTCACTCTCACATTGTTTTCCTTGCAGAATTTTTAAAATCAATTTCCATACATTATCAAATTATACTTCCTATGCTTATCAGAATGCAAGTCCAATCTAGTGAGAATCTGGTTCAAGTCTATCATCTCAGTGTCTGGAAAATTCCCTGTTCTGTAGAAGATACTTAGTAGATCTTAAATACAAGAGTGGCTGTCTTCTGTCTCAAGGGGAACAAAACTTAGGAACATCTGCTATATGACTGCCCTGACATTTTTAGCAGCACATTAATGAGCTTCTTTGATTTAAGTGTGACTATTGAACCATAAAATAATGTCAAAGCATTCACCCTGACACATTAAAACTTTATAGTAGTGCCAGTATTTGACAAGTAAAATCATTGTTACTGTGTTAAATAATTTTATGAGAGAAATCTACAAGTCTTGAAGATTCATTTGATGAAGTTTTGCCATACAATTTAAATGACTGCGTCAAATACAAGAACAAATAATACAAAGAGCAATCAACACAACTCATTAAGTATTTCTTCAGTACTTCATAGGCATGTAAGATTTCCAGTAAAGGTAATGATTGGAGATAATTTAAAGGTGAATTAATAATTTATGTATATATGCTGTATTCATGCGTATATCTTCAGGAGGGTTGGAGGACTATAGAACCCAAAGGAAAAGGGGTGAAAAAAAGTAGCTGTAGAGCTCACTGGACACTGATGAAAGTGAACCATAGAAGTCATGGTTAGATTTAGAAGGGAGTGACTAGAAGAGATTTAGGAAATAGAAGATACCCTATGAAAGGACATGCATTCATTACTAACAATTGTTATTGCTCTGTGCATCATCTTTTATAATGACAATAATGAAAATTAATTTTAAAAGAGCAGATTTGGAAGAGTCATATGCAGAATGGTAATGCCTTCTAAAAATCTGCTTCTTATGAAAAATGAGATTAAAACACAAAGATTAATAAAACCAAGTTTTCAGTATTCTGGAAAGTAAGAAAGACAATGATATAAGAGATGATAGTTAAAAGAAGTAGCTGAAAATAGTATAAATGTATACGTCTGTTCTTTTTTTTTTTAAAAAAAGAAAATTCTGTCAGTAGACAAGAAGGCTAATGTAAAGATAATCTCTGCTTTCTTTTTGGAAGACTCATTTTTGGTTAAAAGCCTTTTAATTAGTAAACAGTTGAATTTTGAGTTGTCCAAAAGCAATGACAGCTTCCTACCTGATGCTTGTTCCAATCCACAAAACAGTGAGGAACTCATTAAAATGATCAGAATATATCTGCACCTGGCTCGATGTCGTGCTTGAGCAGTATCCCATGATTCTCTGTCACATTGCGTGGCTTCTCACCATTTTTGTATAAGCAAATGAAGGCTTAAAAAGGTTGTTTTGAAATATCCTGGTCGTTAAAGTCTGTAGTCTAACATCTAAACTATTTTTTATTTCTAAGTTAGTAATTTACTCATTTAGCTCAAACCTCATTATTTTATAATTCATATTACTTTCTGTAATAATGGAAAGCAACTTCTCTGTTTATGCACTTTATCCTAGATTTAAATGTACAGAGAATCAATGCTAAATTCATTTACTATTGAACTAAAATCTTTTCTCACTGACCACTCAGCCAAAATGATAATGACCAGATAGCATAGAGCTCTGATTGTGTCTCAGAGCAAGTAGAGACCTGAATTTCTGCTGTCTTCTCCCTGAGTTTTTCTTAAACAACATTACAGTTATTATTCCATATTTAGTGAGTGAGTTATTTTGAGGTAGGGCAATAGGTTTTCTAGTATTTGTAGATACACAGGAAAACATTTTGTAAGTCCATTTTATACATTTTCTCAATCGCTTTCTTCCAGGTTTCCGTGATATGTCATACAAGTTGTGACTTAAAGTGATAATAAGATCAATAATTCCCAATTGACTTTGCTCTCACTCAATCCTGATTAGTAAAGTGCCCACTAGGGGTTAGTGAGAAGCTCAAGCACATTAGTCTTATACAGACAATAATTCTAAATCCAGAATTCTATGTCTTGGGGCAGTTTTTTTGAATCTTCTTATTCCTGGTTCTTCTACTTAAGTGGAACAAAAAGGTTGCTATGCTCATTTCTTTCTTACACAAATGCAATGTTAAACAAATTATTCATTAAATACTCATATATTTTGCTGGTATAGCCATAAACAATCCCAGCTTGCATTTTATTTTTATCTTTATTGAAAAGTTGATGAACAACGGGGTTTTTGTTGCATAAGTAATGAGTACATTTGTTTTTAAACAATGTTACTCCATCTCCCATTTTCTCCCTCTTACCTTTCCCTACTCCCCTCCCCCAAGGTTGTAAAGTTAATTTCCAACATATGGTCAAATTAGTATCAATATTTCATTAATTCATCCTTTGTTCTGATATTTCTGTGATCTCCTTTCCCTTCCATGAATAAGATAAACTTATATACAAGACAAAGGGTACAGAAAACTAAGATTAAAAAATGAGGGGCAGGTGTCGGGGGAGGGAAATGGAGACCAAAACATGAGAAAGGGTATCAATGTTTGTGAAGTAATGCACCTTCTATCTGGTGAATATAATGTAACCCTTCTATTAATTACAATAAAATATATGAAAAAGAGAAAAAAAGTACAGTACTCAATAACCAAAAAAAGGGAAAATAAGTAAATAAGTACATATAGGACACAATAAGAACCTCTTGCTTCCAATTCTTAAAGTTCATGTTGATGTGCTTCGTTATAGACGGTCCTATTTACTTAGCAATTAGTTACTGAGATCCTTTGTTAAGAATATTTTTTTATAAATGAAGGAAACCCTGCAACCTACTTTCTTTTGATCTGGCTTACTTCATTTAATTCAACTTTTTACGGGTCTTTCTATTTCCTCATGAAAGGGGCAATGTCATTCTCTTTGCTGGAAGCATGGGACTCTGTTGTGTACATATACCACATCTTCTTGATCCATTCATCTACTGAGGGGCATCTGGGTTGGTTCTATATGTTAGCTATGGTGAATGTTGCTGCAGTGAACATAGTTGTGCTGGTAGCTTTAGTGTGGCCTTGTTTGTAGTCATTTCGGTGAATGCCCACTAGAGGGATTGCTGGGTCATAGGGGAACTCTATGTTTAGTCTTTTGAGAAACCTCTATACTGGTTTTCAGTGCTGCTGAATAAGTTTACTATCCCACCAACAGTGTAGTACTGTTCCACTTCAGCCACATCCTTGCCAAAGTCTATTGTTATTAGATTCCTTGATAATGGCCATTCTAATTGGGGTAAGGTGAAATCTCAATGCGCTGTTGGTTTGCATTTCTTTTGTGGACAGAGCTGTTGAACATTTCTTCATGAGTCTGTTGACCATTCCACTAGGGCTCGTTGGCCCAGGTTGAAACCACCTTAGTAAAGACCCAGAATCACAACAAATCAAGGAAAGGTTGGATAAATGGGATTACATTAAACCGCAGAGCTTCTGCATGGCAAAGGACATAGCTAGCAACATAAATAGAAATCCCACAAACTTGAAGGTTTTTATAAGCCATACAACAGACAAATGCCTCATATCTAAAATATACTTCCAGCGCAAAACTTAAATCCCCTAAAAAATCCCCATTAATAAGTGAGCTGAAGACTTCTATGAAGAGGAAATAAGAACAGCTCACATTATTATAGTAAACTCTCCCTTTTCCCTTGACTTTGGAATTAATTCAAAGTCTCTATACTATCAAGTTATTCCAAAGTACTCTGTCCTAGAGTAGTTCAGGAATAAACAATGTTGAAGGATCAAATTCCATCTTGTTCTATTTTCCTGGTAGACCTTCTTCCCTCTTTGTGTAGAGCTGTTCTAGCTACATTCAGTCTTCACATTCTTACCTCCTGTTTTCTGTGCACATATTTGTTTACAAGACAAAATCAGATAGTTAATAAAGAAAAAAATAGTTTACTGCCCAGATTTTTTATAAGTTCTCAAAAACATCTATTCTTGGCATTAAGAAACAAAAAACACATTCAAAAATATATCAAAAACATGAACATACATTTAATGCTGACAACACGTAAATGGCCTAATTTAAAACCTATGCATCATAAATTTACTCAAACATCTGCCCTGCCTACTCTGTAAGGAGCTGAACAAAATTTGAGAGCTATAGTATATTGAATCTTCAGTATTTATCTTTCTTTTGATGTTTTCAATTCCTCCTAAGGAATATATGATATATACACACATATGTCAGACACATATGTATGAATATCTACACAGGCATGTGTATATAAGCACAAATACACATGTATACATACATACACATACATAAAATATATATGTATATATTTCTTTGTGATATTAGACTATAAACTATTTAATTCAATAACTCTGTGGAAAACTCTTAACTAATATTATTTGAAGGACTACAACAGAAAACTATTTTCCTAAAAGTATAACTCACATGGAAACAATTGGTGAAAATAAAATGGTTTTAACAATTCACACCAATTGCTTTTAGCATCCATACTGTTTCAAATAATAATTAACCAATAATTAATCAATAATACTATACTATGTCATTGGAGAGTTCATACAGTTATTGACCTTGAACTTGGTATCTGATGAGAGAAGCATTCAGGTAAGATATGAATCATAGTTAAAATGATAGGAAAGTTTGTTATGAATATAGCAGAGGAAGGACATTTATTTAGCATGATATGATGGAGGAAGATGGTCCTTCAGATCATTTTCAGCTGTCTCTGGGTTTAGAATGAGGAAGAATTCGGGGAAGGAGACCAATGATGTGTGTTATGTAAGCATCACAGTTATAGGTGTGGCCTGGTTGTTCATTATCTCAGCACTGCTTCTCCTGTGTTCTGGAGAAGTTATTAGTCTTGTCATCACTTGGACAGAGCAATCTGGTTCCCACATTTCTCCAGCTCATGGATGCAATCTAAGCATTCTCGGTGCTTGTCCTCATTTGAGAGTGATCCATCCTGTAAAGCTCTTCTCTTCATTAGGGGTAGTTTCAATCCTTTGTCTTCATCAGTCCTGTCATTCCTGGAGCATGAGATATTTGTAAAGTGACTGTGGAGAGAATGACTTTGAATAAAGACAAACATGGAGCAGAGGAAGAAATGACACACTTTTCTCCTGCGTTTAGTTAATCCTGCTTTTCCTTCATTTCATGGCAGCAAAAACAATTACGAATACACTTTCAATTGTTTAAAAGTGGGCCGTTCCTATGCTGAGACACTGCTAGCTCTTGGGGTCAAGTACTTATTGACCTTGTCTATTAGAAGTTCCCACATTTTGATCCAGTTTACAGCGCTGAGATAACATGTGAGTGGGAAGACTTAATTACAGTGCAATGTTTTCTCTCATCCTCTATTTTAAGTACATTTTGCCTTTCCCCATGGCTTGTGGCTAGCTGCTACCTGTCATTTTCAGTAGAGCAGGAGTGGTATCTGATCTTGCAATCTGTACTGCATTTAGGAAAGTTACAGGGTGGTCATTGGGCTTTGATGACCTATATAAAAGCAAGAACTTCTTTAAGTTCTCCAATATGTTTGGCTCAAAAAATCTTCAGTGCTAATGCCCAACACAAAAGGCTGTGCAAAAATTGGATTGCTCTTCCAAGGTTCAAATGCGAGGTATGAGACCGGACATAACTCGTAAGACCATGCCTGTGAAGGTCTAAGGAGGAAAATAAGGAAGAGTAAGACTTTTGCCAGATTAATCAAAATGTTTCCTTTAAAAGTCAGGTACATGGTGTTAATTGTTGTTGTTGATTGTTGATTCCAGTTTGCTGCTATTTTCTAGGCCAAATTACTTATTTAAAATATGTTTCTGTTTTTACTTTTTATATTTTTTCATTTTTAGTTCAAAAAAGTAATTATCATGCTCTTATGAAATCCATGCATCGAGTCATGTTAAAATATAGAGAATGTTCAAGCAAAAGATCTCTATTATTTTAAGTCTACTAATATATAATTTTTAAAGCTTAGACTGCTTCTGAAATCTCTCTCGAATTGTTCAATTCCTTGCATTTTCATAGCAATTTCACTTGCAATGTCATTGTTTGAACAGTTGTTATTTGCTCTAAGCTTCCAGTTAGGAACTCCACTAAAAATGCTTAAATACTAAGCTTCAATAAAATTGCAAAAGGCCAGTAGGTTGGCTTTTTAAAAAATTCCATTCATTCTTCTTTGTTTTACTATTTTTTGACATTCTGACTGAACTACAGATACTTACTCTGTGTTTGTTGAGCACATGAACAAACCTTGGCCTTGGGAATTTTAGATGGTTTGCAAACTGCATCAAGACTTATTTAAAATTAAAATATAAACATTAAAAATCACCAATATGATTTACAGGCATTGCAATTTAATATACTTGATATTAAGCAAAAATTATATAAAAATTCTACAGAAACATCTTACTTCTGCATTACTGACAACCCAGGTCTTGACCTTCTGCCTCAAGACTTTCCTCTTGCTCTGTCCCATCCCAGGGTTTCTTTGTTTAATCCAGCTGTTGCATAGTATCACCTTCTCAGATGGCTAGTATTCACAAATTGCTTTGTTAATTGGCAGCTCCTTTGTACAATGACATAAAGGTCATTTAAAAGCTAACACATCTATCCACTTTTATAGGCAAGAAGGAACCAATATATTCAGAATACATAGATCTTTTAAGCTCGGTTCCTGCTAGGTCATTGTGTAGTTCACAGTTCTTCAACATAAGAGAAGTTTAAATAATTATGTCAGGAAATAAAGAAATCAAAAGGAACTGAAAGGACCATGGATCAGACAGACAAAGGTGATATAAAGTTTTTTTTCTTTTCTTTCTTTTTTCCTTTCTTTCTTTTTAAACAGGCACCCTGAAGCTGTTTAACAAAACCATCTCCTTGCAGTGATAAATTACTTGCAAATTTTATCAACACTAAATTGCTTCCCAAAGTTTTAGCTGCTGATGGCAGCAATGTTTTATGGAGATTTAAGCAAGGTGATTTGGCAAGGAAGCATCGGCTTACCCTTGTACAGCCCTGAAATGACTATTTCAGTGGCAGAGTGACTGAGAAATGAGGGAAATATCCTGAATATGTAATTTGTCACTGCGTGTACTTGTGCTACCTGAGGTAACCACAGCACAAATGTTGATAGCCAAAGATATTTAACCGTCATCACTGCTTAGGGGATCATTTGTCTATATTATTTTACGGTTAAAATAAAACAAACTTCTATACATCTAGCCTCTGAGTTAAGCTGCGGCTGCAGTGAGCTTTGGCTAATGTTTGCTTTAATTTCATGTAGAAAGAGTCCAGGCAAAAGGAGTGAGGAAATAATAGGATAATGATCTCTCTCCCACCCCCTTCTCTGTCACACACACACACACACACACACACACACACACACACACACACACACACACACACACACCCTTTCCCCTCAATATAGCTATTGGATATTAGGCTTCAACTGAAGTAAAGTGAAACTGAAATCAGGTGATATTTTGCTGCAAACTGAGAGGTTATCACTGTGACAATAAAATTTAGGAATCATTACACTAATAATAATAAAAAAGAACGGGCAACAGTGGCTAGTGACTCAAGCCTGTAATCCTAGCTACTCAGGAGGCTGAGATTTGAGGATCACAGTTCAAAGACAGCCCAGCCAATGAAAGTTGGTAAGTCTCTTATCTCCAATTAAACCACTAGAAAACTGGAAATGGTGCTGTAGCTCAAAGGGTAGGAAACTGGCCTTGAACTGAAGAGCTCAGAGTCAGTGTCCAGGCCCAGAGTCCAAGCCCTCAGGACTGACCAAAAAAAAGAAAAAAAGTAAGAAAGAAAAAACTTAATGAGGTTCTTAAGTCCAGAAGCAGAGCTGTAGCTTTATTGGTAGTCCCAGTGTTGAACAAAAAAGCTAAGGGACAGTGCCCAGGTACTGAGTTCAAGCCTCAGTACCACCACATCACAACACACACACACACACACACACACACACACACACACACACACACACACACACACACATATACTCCAACAATAATCTGTCTCCAGACCTCAGCTGTCTTTTTGGTGCAGTTTCTCTCTTTGAATCCATTCTTTGGTGAGGACTCAGGTTGAAGGGATTGAGCAGCTATGGCTCAATTTTGACGGCTTCAGGGACTCACATCCATCTCTGTAGAAGTCTTTATCAACATGACGTTTGCAACAGTTTGGATTTCCTGGAAGCCCTTCGAGAGAAATGGCTGCTTTCATCCAAAACTGTGTGGCTTTTCATGCTTGACATTCAGTGTGAAGAAAGATAATCCCCTAGGGGAAGGAACAGCCAGATACTGTAGAAAATCCCAGGTAGCAGCATTATAAATAAAGCAAAACTTCTGTCTTTGAAAATGGCTGCTGGCCTAGCGCTTTGCAGAAATGTGCCAGATATCCCAGAAGTGAGCAGAATTCACAAGTGCAGAACCTAACTTGCTAAATCTTACTTGTGCTTCCTTTATTCCTCATCCATATTCATTCATTCATTCATTTTCTTTATAACTATTTCAGAGTGCCTACTAATATCACTATTGTGTGAGGCACATTTCTAATAAGGCAGTGGGTATCAGCAAGAATTCTTATGCATAAACTTACGTTCTGGAAGATAATATAAGCACATAATCAAATTAGCATACATTAAAATATGAACTAGAAAGAAACAGAATATGAGATTTTTTTGTTGTTGTAGAGAAGAGATACATTAACGTTCCTAGAGCTGGTGGCTCATGCATGTAATGCTAGCCACTTAGGAGACTGAGATCTGGAGAATCTGAGATTCTTATCTCCAATTAACTAGTAAAAGGTTGAACTGGAGCGAGGCTTAGGGAGTAGAGTGCCAGCTTAGTACCAAAGCCCATCGAGAATTAAAAGTATTGAGTTCATGCCTTAGAACCAACAAAACAAAACAAAAACTTCCACCACTGTATTGACTTAGGAATTTGGTCAAAAGTCAATCATATATGTGTGGTGATAGAAATTTTTATTTGAAAAATAAAAATAATGTATGATAAAATGCAAATAGTGGTATTTTCAAAATTGACTCAACCACATAGGTATTTTACTTTGCAAATTTATTCTACTTTTTTTTTGCCTTTATGAAAATAACATGGTCTCTCAGTTGAAGTAGCTTTATAATGATTCTTTGAATTAGATGTTTTAAAGACTGCAACTTTTTCCTTCCTGGATAAGATTTTGTTTTGGCTGTTCAACCTACTCTGAAGTTTTGTATGCATTTTATAATTCACTGCTCAATATCCACATGAAATTACTACTGGGATATGGACTGCAATTATCTTGACAAAGTATATCAATTTGGAAACAACACATGTATTACTAATTTAAGACTATAATGTCATAAAAGGTATATTTTTCTTTAAATTTATTTTAATTTCTGTCATGTTTTATAGTCTTCACTCTTACTATATTTAACTAAAATGATATATCAATGAAAACATTTCCATTAGTAATTTTCCAATTGCTAAATGAAGCATATTGAGTAACAGTTTTAATATATGAATCTTAAATTTGGTGACTTCATTGTATTTGCACAGAGAACTCACCATGTATATAGTTATGCCAGCTGTGAATCAAGGTTTTCTTCATCTTTCTTAAACTTTACATCTTCTTTTTCTGTTATCTTTTTCCATTGGTTGAGAATTCTAGAAAATGTTATTTAGTAGCTATTAGATTTGATATTGCAGCATTATTCCAATGTTTAAAGAAAAATCATCCATTGGTTTGTTATTAATTATGATAACTGGAGATTTCCTATAGCTGTTTTCTATTATCATATTGATATAGTCCCCTTAAACTTCCTATATACTTTCTGTATACTACATGTTTTGTCATGATCAGTGTTCATTTTTTTGTCAAATGATTTTTTTCTGCATGTAGAGTGATCTTGTGATTTTTCAGTCTTCTGTTTTAAAAGTGTCATTGTGTGAATAACATAAGTTCTTTTTACACATAAAAAGCAAGCATTTCTCCTTAGAATAACCCTGCACAGTCTTGATTTGTATATTGCCCCCATCTGATTTGGTGACACATCATGAAAGAATTCTAGCATTTTATCATGAGTGCATTTATGTGTTATCTGCTTGGTTTTAGTACTTGAGTTGTGCAGAATTCATAAAAACAAATAGTGATGCTCTTTTCCCTGGTCCTTCATTTCTAAGCTAACTTGAGTGAGCTGTTATTACCTATTTTTAAAAGTTTGAAAGAACTGAATAGTGAAAACCATTTAGCATCAAATATCTTGGTAGAAATATTTTGTCTATTGTTCCTTTTGTTCATATTTTTCATCTATTCCGCTCCTTGAATAAAGGGCTACAATAGGGCTTCTATGTCCTCTTGTACAAATATTGTTGCATTGTATTGAAGACTGTATTGTCATTTTAATCTAAGTTATCAATATTTCCTGAAGTTTTTAATATTATCTCCTTGTCTAATATTTGTACCATATAAGTATTTAAAATAATAATTTTCTTTTAATAATAAAAAGATGATATGCTATGCTATTTAGGATTCAGTTCAAAATACTTTTTAATTTTTTTAAATATAAGGGTTACATTTATATTCACCAGATAGAAGGTGCATTACTTCACATACATTGATAATCCTTCTCATGTTTTTGTCCCCATTTCCCTCCCTACTCCCCTCCCCTCATCTTGCTTCCCCACTTCCCTTTCCTATTTCAAATAAACAAATAATGGTATATAAAATATACCAGATAATATGGTAAGATACTGTAACAATATGAGAACCCCACAACCAACAAACAAAGAAACAAGCAACAACACACACACACACACACACACACACACACACACATTTATATCTGGTTTTAAGTGCTTTGATATTACTATGTGCATTTACATAAAGTTTTGATGGATAAGCTGGTTTTTGTGTCTATGCAACTTGGGGTTTCCTAAGCCCTGACTAATATTTTATACCAGTTCTGGATAATTTAAGTACTACCTTTTCATGGGTGCTTCTCTTGTTTATTTTATTTATATCTTTGTTATGTTGACAGTGGCCTCAGATTCCCCAGTTCATTGTTTTTTCTCTTTATTACTTCCATTTGCAAAACTTTTCATTGCCAATTCTTTTCTGCTATAACGAGTCTTCTATCATGATCATCAAATAAACTGGTTTTTCCTATTGATTTTTCTTGTTTAGCATTTGAATTTGGTGTTTTTAAAGAGTGTTTTTACTCTGCTGGCCTTTTCAATTTGTTCCAACATTTTTCTCATGTCGCCTACTTATTAAAATATGAATCATAATTATCTCAAGTTCCTGGCCATTTGTAATTCCCATTGTCTGAATCGTTTCTCAGTATTTCTGTCAAAAAGTTACTTGCTTTACATTTTCTTCTCTATGTATAATATATTTATTATGTAATTTAATGTTTGGCATTGCATATGACAAAACCATAGAAGTTAAGAAGTAATATTATTGCATTTAGAAAGAAAGCATGATCCTTACTTTGCCTTGTAGACACATTTTAATTGATCTAAATTTTGTTACAGCTACGTAAGACTCAATTAAACTACTAGATTAAAATGATTAGTCTGAAATCAAGACTTACTTGAATAGTGTCTAGAGATTAAGTGTTGACGAATCTCCCGAAGTTTTCACACAGTCCATCTACTAGCTTTGCACTTTACTCAAAAGTTCTCTGTTCTCTGTCCCTTGACAAGCATTGGTCCACACTGTTGCCTAACCTTCATTCAGCCGTTAGCAATGTTGGTCTTTCGGATGGGGAAGAGGATGCTTTGAATGGCACCTTTCAAACCTTTTCAGTAGTAGAGAGGAACTCAGCAAAGGACAATGAATAATTCTAGGCCAGTATCTTTAAATGTCTATGTATTCTCATCATAGACAAATGAAAATGACCAAGAAGCTTCACCTTTTCCAAAACAACACCCATTTTTTTTAAAGATTATAAGATAGCAAAAATATTTCATCACTACACACACTGCAGGTCTTTGTTCATCCTGATTGACTGATAATGGAATTGGAACTGGTGAATAGAAAGGCAACAGTGGTCTAGTATCATCATTTTTCTCTATGTAGCAAAATTACAGTTATACAAAGAAAAGATGAATCCAGTAAGGTAACACAGGTGACCCCATCCATACATTACACATGTTTTGGGTTTTTTTTGCATAAAGATTTTTCTCATATTGAAAGTTAATTCAAAGTATCTTTAAATTAATATGAACAAAAACCAAATTTCTTGAAGGCTGAAGCTAGGGACACCCCTATACAGTCTTTTCCCTTACAAGTATTTTTCATTTCGATGTAGCAATAGAGGTCAATAGGTTAATTGAAACCTAGAATAAGCTGATGTGAACATCAGTGAAGTTGAACAGTTTGATAATGTTATTAACTCCTGGTTTTTTGCATTTGGAGAAAACATAATTTACTAAGCTTCCCCTCTCATTCTTAAAAGTAAGACATGATGCATACCTTGTATTCGCTACAAAAAATTACAAATGACAATGTATCATTTTTATTTCTCATCAAAACACAATTTTTACAAGTTGGAGTGCATAGGACTTCCCATGAGTAGTAAAGACTAAAATGCAGGTTTCTAGCTATGTGGAAGCAAGATTATATGTGAAAACTCAGTGTCTGAAATATAAAGAATGTGACAAGATCTGCTTGAATCATATCTGTATAAAGTTTAAATTTAGTAACAGATTATATATAACCTGATAAGGACATGTCTTGGTATTTATCTTTTTAGTCTGCTCTAATATTACTTGCCCTTTATTGGTTTCATATTATTTCATATTAACTAGTGTTTATTGCTTTCACTACTCTCAGATGAGAAAAGTTTCTGCTTTTAAGGATTCACAAAATTCCTTTGGGCCAATCTTTCATAATCCTTTCATTTCATTCTATTTCTTCATAGTCACATAGGCAGAAAATTCATTTCCATATAAGGGAAGATATTCACAGTCTTTTGAATAAGGGCATGAATGTCTTGGGGTAACAATATTTTACCTTGGATACTTAATGCCCTTGAATCAAATGCTGACGAGCTCAGGTTAAATGTCTCTAAAGAAAAGTATTGCCTTTAACTTCTATGTTTTCTGTTTTAACAGTCACCAGTATCCTAGGTTAGAAAGCATAATTTCTAACATAACACATTATTTCCAGTTATTCACTAAATTTTGTACAGTTTTGCCAGTGACCTGGTTCAGACCTTAAATTTCCTTTTACCTGTACCAAAACTATCCAAGTTGGAATGTACAACTGTGATTTCTTCTTCCCAACTACCTTTCTCAATTGTAATCATGTCATCATCCAGCGTGGATCACATAATCACATAAAGCTACAAATTTCCTAATGAGAAGATGCATTAAATTAAGTCTAGGTGCTCACAGAGTAATCAGGTTCACTCATAGCATATTTGCCTTGTTTTATTACCTTCTCCAATACTTCTATCATTTTGACTTACTGAAAGTAACCCAATTAATCTAATGAATATTTGTGGTGTGAATGCTTGTCTCATTTATCATTCATCATGTATCATTCTTGCTGAATGTCAGGTACTATGATGCATGGAAATAAATAAAAGGATTTTGTAAGCAAAAGTAATTTTTAAGGAAGAATACTATAAAAGGAATTTCAAAAAATGATTCATCATAGAATGCATAGGAAAATCTTTTAAATTTGAGAAGTCCTTTCCTGCGATACACAAAGTGATTTTTTATTAAACTATACTTATTTCTTAATTTAAATACTATTTGAATATTCACTATTTGTGGAAAAATAGTGATGACAAAATGAATTTCTTATTCTTATAGGGAAGATATACAATAATACAGGGAAAATACCATTATAATATGGTCAACAAACATGTGAAAAATGCAACTAGATCACCAGGGGAGGGGTGTGATAATGAAAGATGGGGGGAAAAATAATGAAATGCCTAATGTTGATCAAGATGCATTGTGCTCACAAATTATGATATTGTATTGAAATTTCCTTGTACAACTACTTAAAGATAATAAAAATTAAATTGATGATATATCCACATATAGATTCAAATGCTGCAAT